>NC_044330.1:46032111-46335141 GCF_007399415.2 Gopherus evgoodei
GGTCACATGACTGCACACTCCACCAGGGCTCAGGCCTCATCGGCTGCTTTCCTCACTCACGTGCCCATTCATGAAATCTGTCGCGCAGCGACCTGGTCCTTGGTCCACACGTTTGCCTCCCACTATGCCCTGGTTCAGCAGTCTAGGGATGACGCAGCCTTCGGCTCCGCAGTGTTACACTCTGCGACATCTCACTCCGACCCCACCGCCTAGGTAAGGCTTGGGAATCACCTAACTGGAATGGATATGAGCAAGCACTCGAAGAAGAAAAGACGGTTACTCACCTTTGTAACTGTTGTTCTTCGAGATGTGTTGCTCATATCCATTCCAAACCCGCCCTCCTTCCCCACTGTCGGAGTAGCCGGCAAGAAGGAACTGAGGAGCGGTCAGGTCGGCAGGGGTATATATCCAGCGCCATGGCGGCGCCACTCCAGGGGGCAACCTGCTGACCCACCGGAGTTGCTAGGGTAAAAATCTTCCAATGTGCGTGCATGTGCGGCGCACACACCTAGCTGGAATGGATATGAGCAACACATCTTGAAGAACAACAGTTACAAAGGTGAGTAACCGTCTTTTCTGTGAATCTCATGGTTCTATATCCCATCATATTGACATGCGCACCGGACAGATGATGATGTCTAACACATTAAGGATAGGGGATTTAAAAGCATCAAGCATTGGCCTAACTGCTGCCATTGAAGTCGGTGGTAAATGATATCAGTGGAAGCAGTTAGGCAAATGTTGATAACTCACAAAACTCCTGAGACTGATATAGTGGCCAAAGATGACAGATTAGTTCAGATGTCTCTAAGGCTTGGAACTCTGGTTATTCATTGTAATAGACTTATTTTAACTATGGTTTTTCAGGTAGAATGGTCCTGTTGCTCTTTCTTTGCCATCATTTTTTTGTGGCAAATCTGTGCCAACTGTCCGTTGTGGGATTTAAGCCACCGTATCCACACCCATTTGTGTGGCAGAAGGCTGGATTTTATAAAACTTGGAACACGCACACCAATTCTAGAGCAGAATAGAGGGAGTTGATAGTGCTCCACGTATAATGAAATTGCATTATCAGCTATTTAAATGGACCTGAGATGCTTCAGCTACTTAATAAAATTTAACCAATTTTTTTAAAAAATCACCATGAACACAGCTTACGTAAAAACTGAAAGTGTATGAAAGCTGCTATTTGAATTGTTCATTTATTGAATTTACTAATGGAAAAAATAATGGGATTCATGCATCATAGGCAGCTGAGCAGTTGTGAAAGACCTATTTAAATTAAAACAATGTTTAAGTTAAGCACATGCTTAAAGTGACTTACCCTACACAACAGGCCAGTGGCAGAGGTGGGAATAGAAGTCACATGGCTCTTATCTCATACAGGAGCCATTTGCTGAATTCAGAGCTAAGCTTGGATTTTGATCTCCTTCCAAGTCTGGTGATGGTAGGAAAAAAAGACCTGCAGTAACAAGTGTCAGAGCCCAGGTCCACTGACTTGGGCTCACACAGCTCTCCTGCTCCTGGGCTAAAAATAGCAGGGTAGATGTTCCCACTTGGGCTGGAGCCTGGGCTCTGAAACCCGGTGATGGTGGAGAGTCTCAGAACCCGGGCTCCAGCCTAAGTGGGAATATCTACCCTGCTATTTTTAGTTCGAGAGTGTGAGCCCAAGTCAGCTGACAGGCTCAGAGACTCGCTCACCTGGGTATTCTTTTGCAGTGGAGATATATCTGGAATCTCTTTAAATTGCATAAAGAATGCAAAACCTGGCTTACTCAGACAAAAGACATTTTTGTGGAATTCACATCACTTGACTACAAACATTTTTCATGAACACACCAAAGCTTTTATTTAATCATCTTATAGTCTCCAAGTTAAAAGCATACTTGAGCTGAACATGAGAGCTGAACAGGCTATTAATCTGAACCCAAGTGTAGCATCCTGAGGGCATTAAAAGCAAATGTTTGTGTACTGACAAATGAAAGCCCTAGCATTGGTGAAAACAGAATGTATCTCCCTCAATTGGACAAAACAAACATCTAATGCCACAAGGATTTCAGCTATCATAATACCTCCAGCTCATACCAATTACAGCCTTGCTGAGTTTCTACAACTAAGTGCATTTATGTATCCACTTGGTTAACAAAACATAACCTATGCTGATATGAGACAGCATACACAAAGTCAGAATTTATTAGACTCATCAGTTTCACTGGAGCAGAGCACTTGGAGAGAAAAAATCTGACTTGCCAAAAATAATAATTAAAAAAAAGTAAAGAAAAAATAAGAGATTTATGGCTTCAAGATTTTGAAAAAGTCTCAGTTCCGCCCTTCAGAAAAACTTCAGCCTGAACCGCAGAGGCAGCAGAAATCTCAGCTGATGCAGAAGGAAAGTGCCAGTTCTAGCATCTTAGAGCAGCCAGTGGTTTTTATTTATTTTCAGTTAAATTAAGAATAAAACATCTGTATATTTCCCATTTTGGTAAATACAAGCATAATTACAGTCTGAAGGGTGGTTAAAATCCCTGTTTCTTAGCTAATATTTTCTTCCACAGACATTTGTGATCTCCATTTGGAAAGCATGACGACAGACTGTGGAGTGTGCAGATGTATGGCCCTCACCGGCATGTTCTGCCTGTAGACCTGAGCTTCCCTGTTCACCCAAATGTGTGGTTTTCCAATAGTTCACAACATCCCAAAGGGCTCTTATTTCTCACTCTCATATATTGTGTAAATAAAAAAGGGGATGGAGGAAGGTTTCTAGCTTCATTTTTGCACCTCGTCCAACCTCTTCCCTGTCCTTTAGAACATAATCTTCCTCCAAGTAAGGCTATATTGGGGATTACACTTCTGTAAAGAGGTAGGGGTGGGGGGAAGTAAGGCCACTGATCAAAGCGTTTCACCACCTACCGCAATAGAGTAAGAAGTCTTTAAGGTGAGAGTAATATAACTTCTGCAGCAGTCGGAACTGTAATTAAGGTTAAATTATAATTCCATCCATGCAGACATTCTTTTTACCCTACAAATTTCTGAAACAAATAGCTTTTGGGTCAAAATTTTCCATGTTTGGCTCAGCCATGATGTGATTTTTTTCAAATGATTTCTATATGATTACTAAATCAGTCTAATAATTTGTGTTATATGTGTACATTTAACAAACAAACAGTCATCTCTCCCATCCGTTCCCTGCAGAAAATGTATTCCGGTATAATTCAAAAACTTCTGAATACTGGACAAGTTTCTTTAAACTTTATTTATTCTGTGAATCTCAGTGAAATGTAATAACCCAGCCAACTTAAAGAAAATTAGTTCAATGTTATAAAATTATGTGTAAACCTTCAATTGCCATGAGTTTGAGGTGATCCAGTGTTTGGAGTCATTTTTGCTTTGAAATGATCTTTAAAAAACCCAGAAAACTAAAAGCCTTTCAACTTTAAGATCAATTTAAGGCTTAGAAGACTGAGCCATCGTACACTTACAAGTATTTAACTACAGGGGCTAAGGTTTTCTGAGATGGGTGCCTAAAGTTAAACTTATTAATATTTAAGCACTTGTTCAAAGTGGCTTAAATTGCAAAAGTTAGTAGGAGTTGGTGGGTTCTGAGCAGTTCTGAAAACCAGCCCATGCAGGCTACATCTACACTGGGGGAAAAAACCCTACAGCGTGGCAGCAAGTCCCAGAACCTGGGTCAACTGATTCGGGCTCATGGGACTTGCACTACGGGGGCTAAATGTAGCAATGTAGATATTCCTGCTTGGGCTGGCGCCTGGGCTCTGAAATCAAGCAAACAGGGAGGGTCTCAGAGCTTGGGCTGCAGCCTGAGCACGACTGTCTATGCTGCTATTTTTAGCCCAGTACCATGGAGTCTGAGTCAGCTTATTAACCCCTTATTAATAACCGGCTATTAAACCGGTTGACCCACGCACTGAGACTTGCTGCCGCCGTTGTGTGTGGGGGCAGGGTTGGCAGTGTAGGTGTCTGCTTATTTAGGGTCCTAAAACTGAACAAGAGGCTAAATGCAGGGCACATGTTTTTAAAATCTTACCTAAAAATTTTAGATTCTAGGGCTGGATGAAGGTTAAAAAGAGGTCTTGTTCTGACCAAACCAGAACAGATGTCCTCAAAATAAAGGGAAATCAGAATATTATATTAGGGATCTAAATTTCAGTGCAACATGTAAAGCAATATCAGTTCCATTAGAAAAGAAAAAAGTTGCATCTTTTTAACTATCCATACTTAGGGAGACCATAGTATTTTTTCCAGTTAAGGGACTGCATGGACTGCTCTTATCCCTTGTAACACCGGTGATGTAAATATGCATTAATAGGAGAGGATATCCTTTCAGTTTTCTTCTGTTGGTGGAAGGGACAAGCTTCTGAGCTTAATAGAGCTCAGCCTGAGAAAGAATCAACAGAAGATGACCAACAGAAGTCTCTCCAATAAAATATATTGGCTCATCCACTTTATTATTAAGGTTGTATGACACTTTGCATTATAAGACCCCTTTTTCATTTGTTTATAACTTTGGCAAACTTCAACCATTTGGGCTAAAATTTTCTGTACTGAGTGGCTGCCTGAGCCTGACATTTTTTTGGAAAATTTCAGCCATTCAGAGAACAAGGCTAGGAAAAATAGCCCATATTAAATATAAAATGGTTACTTTTTCTTAGACGAACTCTGGCGCCCCCATGCTTTGGAAGAGGGACTAGTAACAATAACTGCATTGTGGTAGTTTTATCTCTTTATGAATACGATAATTTCATAAGAGAGGATTTCACAGCTGGTTTTTCCAAGAAGACAAGTGGAACACATTTTAATAGCAGGGGAGGACGATACAAATACAATTGTTTATAGATTTAACTGTGCAGTTATGGAAATAACATAAGGAGAATCTGGCCTGTATAGAAATGTTGTTCCAACAGTTGGTGAATTATGTCTTCCTCATGCCCAGGAAAGAGCTGCTGGGTGTCTTAAATATTCTTTGTAGCAAAAATGTAGTGGCATGCAGTCTTTTTTTAACTCAGCAATGAATAGTTTGTCCTGAGGACACCTTGAGCAGAGGGCAGTACTAATTAAAAAGCACAAGTCAGTTCTGACCTACTACTGTGGGATGGAGTCTACAGATTTATTAAACATATAGGAAGTCTATTGATCTGAGGGTTTCAAAAATTGTTTGAGTGCAAAAGTCCGTCTTCGAAAGAGACGCAGTTCAAGGATGAATAGGCACCGGGTTTTCGGGTTTTGTTTTTTTTTTTTGCAGAGTCCCTGTAAATATTTTTGTGTTGTTTTTTTTTAAACTAATAATTTGTTGATGTGTTTTTTGAGCAGCAAAAGTCAAAGTGAAGAGCCCTGGTTTTAATAGTGATCCCTACGGTAAAAGAAATTCCTTTATCATGCACTAGTTTAAGTAAAGAATTGGAACCTAGGAGGTGTAATCTAAGAGGTTGTTATAAACACAGAAAAGTTGTCATGCTCTTAATGTGTTTAATTTTTTTAAGTTTTTTTTTTTAATTGATTTAGTTTTGGGGGTGGGGTGGGAAGAGATCTGGAGAAAACAGTTGACTTTTAGAAATGGCAGCAGCTGTCTGAGGCTGCTGAAAGGTTTGAAATGTTAGAATAAATCCCAGTGAGATTGATTAGTGGGCAAGTAATGTGGTCAGAAGCATGTGATATTCTGCACAGGCATCTGATAAGTGGATCAGTTGCCTCTGCAATTTATAACATGCCCCTCCAGTTTGTCATATGGATATAACTCCACAAACACGGTAGTTGTCTGTTCATATATACTTACAAAAGTTACCTTGACCATGTCCTTTCAATATATAATCATGTGAGCATGTTTTGTATCTAGCTGATTCTCTATTTCAACAGTAGAAAACAGCCACTTTTATTTCCTGAGTTAAAAAAAACCCAAAGAACTCAAAGGTGTAAATACATTCGGTGCATTTATGAGGTGGTGTATATCATAAAGAAAATTGCCAGCAATTCACAGTACTTTATGTTATTCTTGAGCTTGTTTTGCGATTAGAGAAATGTGGTTCTTTAGATCTTGTAGAATAAGTCTGTTAAGGAAGAGGCAATATAGACAATTAATTCTACTACCCTTCTTGTTCCTGTCAGTAATAGCTGTTATGCCAGTTGACTTGCCTTTGTATATAGGTTTGCTCAGATAAAAAAGGTGGTGTCTTCAAAGAATACTGCCACGTCCTAGATCTTCCAGCAGATTTTCTGCATAGGTACAGAGGTGAGGGGTGGGGAGGATTATGTAACAGCCTTTTGTGAATGAGCTCAATTTAAGACTCTCTCTTCACTCCTTCCCATGTCCTTGTGAAGTATCTTATATCAGGAGTTATTTCATGCACTGATACCCTTCCAATAAGTCCCTATCGGACAAAGCTTTAAGGTACCCCAGTCTCAATAGACCTGTAGTTGTAATAGAAACATACTTAAAAGGAAACCAGATTAAAAAATATCCTTTGCTAAATAAATACCAAACACCTAAAATGTGTGAGAGGAAATTAAGACCAGTTTTTAAAAGGATTAAAGTCTTTATTGTGGCTGCTAATTGCTTATTGTGCCATGAATGCAAATGGAGCTTTACAAAATAGTCTGAGTCCCTGCCCCAAAGAGCTTACAATGTAAGGTTCTGATCCCGCCTGTGGCTCTGTGCAGGGAGATCCTTACTTTTCATTTACTTCAGCAGGGCTCTGCCCAGGCGCCAGCGTCCACCTGCCTGGATCTGCTTGTAGCATTGTGGTTGCTTGTGTGAATATTCAGTGTACCTGGAAGATCACAAAAGCATTTGTTGCTGGCTTTAACATACCTTACGTAACTTGGTGTTATGAGAAGACACAAAAGTGGGTGGCATTGAGATGTGATGAGTGGGGTCAGGGAGAGAGCCCCAGATGTTGGGCAGCAGGTACAGCTTTGCACATTGCAACACCTGTGGGTGTGCTTTCAGTTGCCCAAGGGTTACCATTTTGCAGCTGTAAAGCCCAGTTGCAAACACACACCTCAGAATGCCCTGGTGTTAAGACTATTAAAAGTGCATGTGTGAACATTTAGATTTCCCATGCATATGCCAGCACTTGGTGCTTGCAGTTTCATACACATTTAGTGGAGACAAGCCTTTGGGAAATTTACCACAACAGCACCATCTCTTTATAATGCTTGATTCCTCATGTTAGTGTTATAACAGGGTAGTAGACGTCACTAAAAGGAAATAAAAGGTTTAAACAATAGAGAAGCTATTCATGCAAATGGTTTAGATGTCAGCTGTATTAAGTTTAATGGTATTTTACATACATGGATCTCTCTGCTGGGATGATATACGGCTTGTCCATCTACTAGGATCAAGAATCACTTTCAGAACAGATGCTTGCATGTTTTTTGCCACTTGCTCTTACACACATCTTGCTATTTTTCCATCAGTCAGAAGGGTATACCACGTAAAAGGGGTGTTCTAGCACTGTAAGTTTGCTGGCAGCCTCCTGAGCAGGCGCTGGCATATGCATGGGACCTGAGGTATCCTCAGACCATGCTACCTATTAGAAGTTGGCAATACTGTAGAGGAAACCCACCTGCAGCACATTTTATGAGCTCTTTGGCTTGGGAAGGCATGGGGTTTAATTACCTTATTTCCATAGCCACCCTTTTACCCGTGGTTCAGATAGCCAGTCCTTTTGTTTCACATCATTTTAGTGAGCTTTGTTTCTTTTTTAAAAGCAGTAGTATCACACAGTGCATACACCACTCTGGCTCTGTGCAGCTTCCAGAAGAAGCCAGCATGTCCGGCCCCTAGGCAGAGGGGCAGCCCAGTGGCTCCATGCAGTGCACACTGCCCACAGGTGCTGCCCCCGCAGCTCCCATTGGCCAGCAGTTCCTGGTCAATGGGAGCTGCAGAGCCAGTGCTGGGGGCGGGGGCAGCATACGAAGCTTCCCTGACCACTCTTGTGCTTAGGGGCCGGACATGCTGTCCACTTCCCGGAGCTGCACAGACCCAGGGCAGGCAGGGAGCCTGCCTTAGCCCTGCTGCACCACCGACTGGACTTTTAATGGCTCGAGACCAGGTCAAAGACGGTCAAAAATCAGATGCCTGGCAACCCTAGAGTAATAATAATAGTATAAATAAAATATTGCCACACACTCTAAAGTAAATTCAACAGATTTGAATACACATTAGTTTAGATTTTAACAAATTTAAATATTTTGCTGAATTATTTCTCTTCTAATATTTCTATGGCTGCAGGGACAACATTAAAATCAGCTGTGGAAGCATGTCAGAGAAGAAGGGGTTTGGTTGTAAAATGGTATGTTAAATGGACACTCAGCAGTAGAAGACAGCATACCTACTCCCCCTATTCACACTGATACATCTAGTTCAAGAAGGAAATTCTGAAATTTGGAATAAAACCCCACCACTCTATTTCTTTTGCCATTATTAATGTTGTACAGGACACCATGCCACCAACTTATATTTGTTCCTCTCATTCTGAGAGCAAAATCCTTGAAATATGACAGCAGCATTCATAGTGAGTATATTTCACTCACCCTCTCTTTCGTTGTAGTGGGCAAACTTAGAAGCAGAAAATCTTCATGACTCTTTGCCCATATGAATTTCATCACAAATTCATGCATTCGGTCATACCTGAGAAATTGTGATACAATATTTGATACTTTTTCTGATTTGTATACCTGGTTCCTCCCACCAACCAACCTGGATGGATTATATCTGCAGTTTTAGGAGTCATAGGCCAGTTTTCCATGCAAACTCTCTGGCTGAGCTGACAGTTTTCACACTGTTGATATAGTTTCTCTTGCTCTCTCTTTACTGGAAAATTATTTTGTAGCCTTAGCACAAGGTCCAGGCAAATCTGAAGCCATCCAGTTACATCAGTATAAATTGCTCCTGGTTCTCCTGTAGTTCCTTTAGGGGATAGTCAAGCCATCTAAATACAGCAGATGTGAATCAGTGACTGAGGGCTGTATTTTTAATGCCAGTTAGGTGTAGATAGGCACCTAGTGGGGTTTTCAAAAGCACCTGAAATCAGTGGAAGTTAAGCACCTAGACAGTTCTGAAAATCTCACACGGCATCTATCTAGCTACATCTTTAGGTGCCTAAATACCTTTAAAAATCTGATCCAGAGTCCTCATTGCAACCCAGGATGCCATAAGCTAAAGCAATCCTTAGGAAGATAAGTCCCTCTATCCCCTTGAAATTATTTATTATCCTATCGATGGCCTCCTGTGTGGAGCTTTGAGACTACTATATTCTCCTATTGTTAGGTCCCTGCTCCTCAAAACTGCTCGTTTCTCTTACTTGTTTGCACTGGCTAGATCACAGCCTCCTTATTGAGGTGTTAATAATTTGGGTATCTTAGTATTAATACAGTTTTCTCCATTTTTCATATTTTGATGGTTTATTTCTAAAATGATGTGCTTTAAAGACAGCTGGAGTTCCTTTCTGCCTAAGTGAGAGCCATTTGGGTTTGTGTTTTTTTTCCCCACCTTGTTAATTGTGATAAGCTTGGTGGGATTACTATGTAAAACTATTAGATGGCGTCAAAAAGACAGAAGAAAGTACTTAGCCTTAGGGTGTTTCTTTTAAATCACAGTCTTTTGAGAGAGAAACTGACAGTCCCTGCCTCACTGTTCACAGCTTTCCAATTTGAACTCAGAGTTCTGAAAATGTGGACACTGTGAAAATATGGACTGTGAACATTGGGAAGTTGTGAGCTGGAGAAACAGGTAGGGATTTGCAATCTTGTTCAGATGCAAAGGTTACAGATTGTGGTTAAAAGATTAATCCTGTAATAAGCACCTTTTCCTGTCATTATGACAGCAGGAGTAGCTGCAGTGGCGCTAGTGAAGGATACATAGCGGTTTCCAGTGTACCACTCTAGTTTTCTTTTATTCATAATTTTCTGTACGTTTATATTTCAGACAGTTTTCCAGACTTGGCATCTGTCTAAAGGTGAATTTCATTTGAGCAAAAATGGCATTGTTGTTTTTGAGCATGGGGGAGGGGAGCGGGGAAACCTACTTCCATTTCTGGAGACTTCTTTTTAACAGTTTTACAGTGGGAGTTTGAAAGGTGAAGTTTGGGACACAAATAATCCTCATTGAGGAGCATTGTTCCAGAGGAAATTGGGTTTCATTTGTCTGAATTATTAGCTTTAGAAAATCCCCTACAACTGAGTTTGTGTATGTTATTTTGTTGCTAACGTCATAAAGCTCATGATTGAGGAACGATTCGCCCATAGAGAAAACTTTGGTAAATGTGCAGCAGCTAAATCAAAGCCTTCAACAGGTGAGTTGAAGGGAAACACCTTGGTTAATTTAGCTATGTAGTGAAATCTCTAAGCAGGGCAGGTGCTCAGCCTGAGGTTTTGTCATGTGACTGAGGCAGGGCTTCTGGATACTTGGTAAGGAGCCCATGTCTCATTCTTTGCAGGCCTCCTAAGACTGGAAGACGATAAGGAGGTATACAAGAGAAAGCCCCACTCAGATGTGCCCTTGTGAGTAATGTACATTTCCCACCTGCAGAGCTTTTACAGTTTGAGAGAGAGAAACTTTCTTGAATACCTGTTGAGTTGTGCAGGAGTGTGTCTTACTGATAGAGACCTTCAAAATTTGACAGCTCTTTCAATTTCATCATGAATCTTGTGATATTTGGTGTTTTTTTCCTTAAGGTCCCAAGTTCTAGAGTCATCAGAGACTGCGAGAATCTCAGTTTTCTTTTTTATTTTCTTTTTTTCAGAGTTAGTGTCTAGCTCTCTTGCTTGTGGAGAATAGCTTGAAAATGCAGATCTTAAAGGCTCAAGAATCAGAAGGGAAATCTACAGAACTCAAAATATATTATTTAAAATTTTCATGGTTTTTAAGGCTATTTTGTGGTTCTTTTTGATTCATGATTTTTGAATGCTTGAAGTTGGCAATACTGTAGAGGAAACCCACCTGCAGTTCGTTTTATGAACTGTTTGGCTAGGGAAGGCATTGGGGTTTAATTACCTTATTTCCATAGCCATCTTTTACCCGCGGTTCAGGTAGCCAGACCTTTTGGTTCAGATCATTTTAGTGAGCTTTGTTTCTTTTTTAAAAGCAGTAATATCGATTAGTGTCCCTATCTGAAATTAGTAAGGATCAGTGTCTCTAGGCCCTGATTCAGCAAGGTGGTTAAACATATTAACACTCTCATTAAAGTTGTTGGGATTACAGACATGCTTAAATACCTTGCTGAATCTGGGCCCTAGTTACTAGTATGGGCAGAGGCTGTGTTAATGAGAAGATGTAATGCTACTATGACAACACCTTTGTTACTTCTACGGGCAAGGCACAATATATACTGGATGATTCAGGATGCCTGAGCAACTCAGACTGTGCTGATTACTAGGGTAATTAATACAAGTTGCTGCACCATCTCTCCTGACATATCTGAGGCCTGAGTCTCTAATACACACTGCAAGGTGGACATTTAAATTCTGTGCCAGATTGGCTATTTGTCAGCCACACATTTGGGCCTAATTACTAATTAATTTTTTCCTAGCTAATGTAGGTATTTTTTATCAGTGTGTGAAATCTAGAATAACTTAAACCTTCTGCAAATTAGCTAATTGTAATTTGAATTCTCTCACCTAAGTGAGAAGTAATAGTTTATCAGCTCTTAATTATATTGGACTTTTTCAAGGAGCAGTTTCCTGTTTTTTGACAGAAAGATACACATCTTGTTTCTCTTATAGTGAACAGAAAAAGCAGCCTTACCTTGAATTGACAAATCAGTCTGCATTTGTTGTTGTTTTCATCATTGTGATGAATGGCAAGTCGCCATTTAATACCGGGATCACTTATCAACTTGTGCAGCAAACATCAGTGTCCTCAAAAAGAACACTGATTATACAAGAAGGAGAGCTTGAATGCAGTCTTATTAAATTGCAAATAGATGCTTGAGATTTTACATTAAAAACACTTCAAGCTTACAGAACATCTTCTAAGTTCCAATGGTTTTACAAGCATCAATTAAACTCCACAACCTCTCTGTGGATTAAATGTATATATTAGCCTGCCCATTTTACAGGCGTCAAAACTGAAGGAACACAAAAGTTACATAAGTTGCCCAAGACCACACTGAGTTAATTGCAAAGCCAAGAATAGAAGCCATAACACCTTACTCGCAGTACCATGCGTTAGCCACTAGACCATACTCCCTCCCTAAGGGAGAATTTTTTTCATGCTAAATATCATCAGTTTTTTCATGCTAAATAACATCAGTTGTTCCTAGCATACTGAGCCTCTGTGCAGACATTTGTTACAAATATTGTCAAGGTGTGTGCGCTTTAGACCATTTGTTAGATCTGCTGCAAGCAACTCTAAATAATGATTGACTTCTTTACTTGGGGTATGTCTACATCTACAATTTTGCAGCGCTGGTTGTTACAGCTGTATTAGTACAGCTGTATAGGGCCAGCGCTGCAGAGTGGCCACACTTACAGCAACCAGCGCTGCAAGTGGTG
Source organism: Gopherus evgoodei (assembly GCF_007399415.2). Classification (NCBI taxonomy): domain Eukaryota; kingdom Metazoa; phylum Chordata; order Testudines; family Testudinidae; genus Gopherus; species Gopherus evgoodei. Next base: position 46,044,622 of record NC_044330.1, read on the forward strand.
TTAGATGTGGCCACACTGCAGCGCTGTTGGGCGGCTTCAAGGGGGGTTCGGGGAACGCGAGAGCAAACCGGGGAAGGAGACCAGCTTCGCCGCAGTTTGCTCTCGCGTTCCCCGAACCCCCCTGCAAACCGCAGGGAAGGAGACCTGCTTGCTCGGGGATTCGGGGAACGCGAGAGCAAACCGCAGGGAAGGAGACCTGCTTGCATGGGGGTTCGGGGAACGCGAGAGCAAACCGGGGAAGGAGACCAGCTTCGCCGCGGTTTGCTCTCGCGTTCCCCGAACCCCCCTGCAAACCGCAGGGAAGGAGACCTGCTTGCACGGGGGTTCGGGGAACGCGAGAGCAAACCGGGGAAGGAGACCTGCTTGATTACCAGAGGCTTCCTCAGGTATGCTGGGATACCTGCTTATTCCACGGAGGTCAAGAAAAGCGCTGGTAAGTGTCTACACTTGATTACCAGCGCTGGATCCTCTACACCCGAGACAAAACGGGAGTACGGCCAGCGCTGCAAACAGGGAGTTGCAGCGCTGGTGATGCCCTGCAGATGTGTACACCTCCTAAGTTGCAGCGCTGTAACCCCCTCCCCAGCGCTGCAACTTTGTGATGTAGACAAGCCCCAAGGGCTAATGTAGATGAGAAGCACTGGCATGTTGTCAGTAGTCCTGGTAGCACTGTCCTACAGTGCACAAGCCACTGGGTGAAATCTCCCAGAAACCACTGCACATAGCTGTTATGCCAGATCTTCTGTCATAGGTTACTGGGAGCAATGTACTCTACTGCTGTGTGTAGACATAGCAGGATGGATAAATGGAAGTGAAGTGGAATTACTAGTATGGAAGCTCTGTAACATGCTCATGATGCACAGGCCAATGCTAATGTTTTAATTGCACACAGTGGAACAGTCAGTGTGGTCGAGGCCTTTCAGTGAAATGAAAACTTTAATACCTCCATTAATAGCTGTCAGGTCACTTGCAGGATGCAGAAACAGTGATAACTTCAAGACAACAGAGAAAATCATTTGCTACCATTTAAGGTCTAGCAATAGTAAAATTACTGAAGGGCAAAAATACAGAATAAACATAAGGTTGCCAGTTTTGATTGGACATATTCCTTGAGGTTTCATCACATGACATAATATTTAATTAAAGATTAATCTTTGATTCCTGGAAACTCCAGGACAATCCTGGAGGCTTGGCAACCCTAATTTTAAACGGCTTTCAGAGAATCACAAGGCCTGAGACAGTAGACCCAGGCCTGCCCAGCCTGCCCTCTGGAGTGATAGCTTCCCTCCATCAGCCTCTCTTGAGATAAGGGCAAACAAAGGAGAAATTAGGATCTTTCAGCAGGAGATTGCCACAAGAAGAAGGAAGTAGCTGAATTGCTATTCATCTTGATAAGCAATTCAAGGTGAGTGTATTTGATAAACTATGTGTTAGGACAACCAGAGCTTAAAGCACTTTCACTACTCATTAAAATGAGATCTTCAGCTAAGCACTTGCTAATGGGATCAGCATCTGATTTTTCTCCATGTCAAGGACCCTCCATTACAAGGCACTTTTACAGATGGCTTGGATGACTGCAAGGGCTCTTTAGCAGCATGTTGGCTGCACACATGCATGGAGAGGATATCTTTCAAGAAAAGAATAGATTTTAATCTGGTGAGATGAACCAGGGTATAAAATTAATATTTTTTTTTTAAAAAGAGGCCTCTGGTGCTACTGCAGTTTAAATAGTAAATGATGATAATTGCCTGGAGTTATTTCACCTTCCTCTTCAGCCTGGGCCACAGGCCACTTACAGGTTTAAACTAGTATAAATGGTGGAGTCTCTGTAACTCGAAGTCTTTAAATCATGATTCAAGGACTTCAGTAACTCAGCCAGAAGTTAGGGGTGTGTTACAGGAGTGAATGGGTGAGGTTCTGTGGCCTGCTGTATGCAGGAGGTCAGACTAAATAATCATTATGGTCCCTTCTGGCCTTAAAGGCCATGAGTCTCATAGTCTCTAGAAAAATTTAGATCATATCAAAATAGGCTGGAAATTTTAAGTAGTGGGAGTAATTCTGTTTTGGGTGCCCAGATTGAGACTTTAAGGCTTGTTTTTCAGATGTGCCGAGTATCCCAGTTTAAGCCAGTGGGAGCTGTGGATGCTTAGTGCCTCTGGATAAAATCAGGCTTTGAGTGTCTCACATGGTGCCCCCAGAGAGTGAGTCACTCACAATCAGTAGCCAGGTTTGAAAAATGTGGCTGCTAATAAATATTTGAACATGACTGACAGACTCTGCTGAGGCAAAGCCAAACATTAGAGTGGCCAGATAGCTTAATTCCCTGGGAATGTCCCAGTTTTGCATGTGTGTCACAGGCAATTACACTAAAATGGTGTTGCTTTCCAGTTTCAGTATAGCTGGCTGGCTAGCTACTGCCCCATTCTCAATACCCAGACCCATCTGTCTCTGATCTTAGTCTTGGCACAGCACTGCCCCAGTGAATTGTTGTAGGACTCATCCTGAAAAGGAGCCTCTGACACTCCACGGCACCTAGTCTTGTGGGTTTTGGAACTCTGCAAAATCCACTGTATGCTACAGCATCCATTTCACTGTGCACCAGCGCAGCAAGAACGTGCCTGGGGTGGCAAGCCGCAGGGGGCAGAATGCCTGTCGCTGTGAGGGCAGCAGTCAGGCAGCCCTCGGTGGCTTGCCTGTGGGAGGTACGCCGGTCCCATGGCTTCGGCAGTAATTCGGCGGCGGGTACCCCGAAGGCACGGGACCGGCAGATCACCCGCAGAAACGCCGCTTAAGCCGCATGACCCGCAAACTGTCTGCAGGCGTGCCACTGAAGGCTGCCTGACTGCCGTGCTTGGGGTGGCAAAAAACATAGAGCTGCCCCTGGATACAGCTGAGCTCCAAGGTTATTTTTAAAGAGGGAATGGAGCACCTGGACTCAAAGGAGAATGAGATGGAGAGTGCACCAACGCAGCCTGGGAGAGCACTTGGTGGGCAAGAGAAAGAATTAAGACCATCTGCAGCTGATCCCCATAACAAACAATTTCCTCTCAGACTTAGAGCTGCCTTCCCCCACTACTCCCTCAGAGAGACCTCCTCTCCAGATGCTGAAACCTTTCTGCACCAACAACCTATGACAATATTTTTTTAAAAAGAAAAGTATTTAAAATATTTGCCCTCCTTATCGAGGATTTAGATATCTCGAGTGCTGATAGACAGAGATGTCTAGTGAACAGAGCACAAGATTATAACCCAGAAATGCTTGAGTTTTCATCCTATCTGCACCATTCACTTCCTATGTGATCTTGAGCAGGTCACACCCTCTCTGCCTCACTTTCCCCATCTGTAACATGGGGATGTTGATACTTATTTCCTTATTTCACGGGGCTCACAATGTTCGTAACATTCTCAGATAGTATGATGAAAGTGATAGAGTGAGATTAAATACCTCCCTCAGACAGCGCCAGCCAGCACCAGCACATGCCTTAGCGCTCATATTCTTTCCCCTTCATAAACGTAATTTGTCCCATCAGTTGCACAGGTGAGATTTAGCACTTGTTATGTGAGGGCAGAATAGAAGTAGCAGTCAGTAGCAGTCAGGATCAGAACTTGGTACTTCGTGGGCCCCAGTCTTGTTCTCTGCCCAATAGACATGCTGCTGCTCAAAACTCTAGTTATTTAAATCCTGGGAAGAGAGACCAGGTATTTAAAAAAAAGTAAAAAATTCTTCCTGATTTTCTGTAGCAGAACTCTCATCTTCCGGCTTGTTATGTCCACACACTCTCCTGTGCCCCATATTTCTTTCACAGGTAGTTATTTCTAGCCAATGCTAAGGTGCCCATTAGTCAACTACACTTTGGAGGCCTAATTATCAGAGTCCCTGAGTTCTGTGGACTTGGCAATATTTCTTCCTGTCAAAACTACTGCACACAGAACACTAATGAATACAGGATGACCAGTGACCTCTGCGTGTGTACGTTCCATCAGAGGGTTGGATTACTTTTGTTACTCCACAGTTCTACAGTTGTAGGTCCCTCCTTATAAATGACTAGTGCCACATATATACTCAATTTGCACATTCTTTATAGAGAGAAATCTCTGACTGCGGTTCTCAGTTACCCATCCATCCTCATAAGTCACAGAACACAGAGTACACTCATCAAACTATGGGACCTGAAACACAACAGGGACACTTGTTAGGTAGAGAGTAGAAGCAGAAAACAAGCAAGAGAGGAAGGACAGATAGGAAATCAGCCTAATCACACAAGTACCACTGCTGTACCAAAGAGAAACTTTCCATTGAAGTCACATGGAGAGGATCAGCTAGCAGTTACGTTTTGTGTAGTGAGGGGAGGAGTGGGAGATATCACCAGCTGGTTACAGTCAAGTACCATCCTGAACAGGTGCACTCTGTGACAAGTAAGGGCTCCATCCCGTTCAGGCACATTGGCACACATCACCATGCTGGATGTGACTTGAACTTGCTATATTGTACAGGGATCTTGTTAGGGCTCCCAAGATAAGCAGTGTCCAGCCTGGATAGTAGCTGGATGAATGGGAGACTTCTAGGGGGAAAACAAGGTGACGTTGACAATTCAGGAGGTGGGAATCTTCCCTCTAGTAACCACTCAGTTACTGCTCTGGCGTGGTGCTAGGAGGAGATGGTTGGTTGAGGACGTTTAGTCTTTTGAATGAAATGCAAAATCGAGGTCTGGAAATGGGAAGGATGGTATCTCAGGTGCCCCACTCGTATTCCCAAAGGAATAATTGCAGTACACTCCATTCACCTACATTTTCCTGTTGCCGGAACTGGATATAGTCTTCGTTTTCTGTTTCTGGAGTGTCCTGATGCATTTTAATGGCATTTAAAGCCCCCTGCACTGAGACAGGACCAAGTAAACCACCTAGACCATGCCTAACAGGTATTTGTCTAACCCAGGGGTCTCCAACCTTTTTACGCCCAAGATCATTTTTTGAATTTAAAGGCAACCCAGGATCTACCCTGCCCCTTCCCTGAGGCCCTGCCCTGCTCACTCCATTCCCCCCCCGCCCCCCTGTTGCTTGCTCTCCTCCACCTTCACTGGATTGGGGTAGGCAGTTGGAGTTCGGGAGGGTGTGCGGGCTCTGGACTGGAGCCGAGGGGTTCTCAATGTGGAAGGGGGCTCTGGGCTGAGCCTGGGGTAGCGGATTGGGTGCAGTAGGAGGTGATGGGTGCAAGTTCTGGGAGGGAGTTTGGGTGCAGGAGGGGACTCCGGGCTGGGGCAGAGTGTTGGAGGGGGTTTGGGGTGCTGGCTCTGAGAGGGGGGTCAGGGCTGGAGGAGGTTTGGCTGCAGGAGGGGGCTTAGGGCTGGGGCTTGGGGTGCAGGAGGGATTTCAGGGTGCCAGAGGGGGTACGGGGTGCTGGCTCTGGGAGGGGGCTCAGGGCTGGGGCAGGGGGTTGGGGTGCTAACCTAATTAATGGCAGTAATTTTGTAAAAGAAAACTTTTAGTTTTTTTAATCATTAACATCATATTAATTTTTCCTCTTAATGAATTAAAAAATTCCTGAGATTGATGGTGGCTGAGGTCCATTACCAAATCTTCCTAGATTTGTGTTTATAGAATGCCCTACTTCCAGTTTTGCCTATTTACCTGACAACTGTGTAGGACTGTCTAGCCTTGCTAACTTAGCTTAAATGTGCAACCCTGCTTTCTGTGCATTACTGAAAAATATATATAATTTTTTAAAATCTTCTGGAAATGAATGAGAGTTTATGCAATAGTTTACTACTTGAGTGTCAAAAGCTGGTGTCTTTACTCACTTGGGTAATCCCACTGAAGTCAACATTAAAGTTACTGCTCAGGTGAGCACATGCTTAAATGGTTTACTAATAAGGAAGGGATTATTCGTGTGCTTAAAGTTAAGTCCTACCTTAAGTATCTTGCTGTTTGAGGCCTTAATCTTTAGTATCCTACAAATTCTTTGAAAGAAAATACTATCCCAGCTTTAACTGCAGAAGCACTGTGGCAGTATGGTTTGAAAGAAATATAAAATTTGTTGTCATTTGTTATTAATGAGATCACAGATAATACGGTAGTTAATTTGTGGCTTTTATCAAATACACATGGTTTATACTGTATCAAGCACTTGTCTTGCATCTCTCAAATTATGAACAAGCATTCAGGTTTCAAGAATTGTTTGGACAATTTTGTGCGCGTGTGTTAATTCTGGTGCAGTCTTGAAACGGGATTGTTAACTTGTGCATATGAGTTCTTGTCACGCAATGACAGCACTGAAGAGAAGCACTGAGCATTTTCAATCCTGACAGCCCTTTGAGACACTGATTTAAACAATGATTTACATACATTACCCAGAGCAATTAAACAGGCAGAAGTAGGATTACTGAATTTTCATTTTGCTGTAACCATTCATTGTTGCTGAAGAACTTCTGCAGGCTGAGTATGGGCACTTCCATGTGGATCCCCTATTAACTTCTGCCCTGGCTGGATTGGTTGCATTGCTTTACCTTGCACTAACCAAGGAGAAATGTGGCTCTGAAAGCTTAGTGGCAGAACACTGCACTCTGCACAGCAGATTTTTAGGAACATATCCAGAGCTTGCACTTGATGTTGTTGGAGGGAAGGAGCAAGGTGGCAGCAAACTATTCTATGTGGAGCATATCCTTCTCTCCTTTTAGCAACAGCTCATGACCTATTATTGTGGGTGAAAGAGGAGTTCAGTCAGAAGATAAGAGGAAAGGCTGACCTTGGTTCCTCTTTTTCAGCCTCCTGAGTGGTACAACCAAGTAGGTGTCTTTAGACTGGCCTGTTAGAGATTTCTAGTTCTCCTGCTGATCTTTTCACCCTCTTCTTTTCCCTCTCTTTGCAGGTTATTTCCAGGATTTGTTGAACAAGTCAGAGAAGGCCCTCTATGACACTTTTCCTAGCATGTATGGAGAGCTATACAGCCAGAACGTCAAGCTCTTCAAGGACTTGTACAGCGAGCTGCGGCGCTATTACCGGGGCTCCAACATCAACCTGGAAGAGGCCCTCAACGAGTTCTGGACACGCCTGCTGGAGCGCCTCTTCAAGCTGATGAATCCCCAGTACCACATCACTGACGAGTACCTGGACTGCATGGTGAAACGCTCAGAGCAGCACAAACCCTTTGGAGAAGTTCCGAGGGACCTGAAGCTGAAGGCGACAAGAGCTTTCATCGCAGTGCGCTCCTATGTGCAGGGGCTTAGCGTGGGCAGTGACGTTGTCAAAAAGGTCTCTCAGGTAGGTCATGAGACAAATCTCCTCTGTATCCACCCTGGCATCCTTTCCCACCTAACATTTCCAGGACCCTATTTACTGCTGATGTGCATTGGGTTGTTGTGCTGTTTTTCTTAAACCTTCATCATTACTGGGCAGGCAGCGTTGTTGATAATCAACATCCTCTGCTTGTATAAACAATTGTCTGAGGGTTATCTACCAAATAGCAAGCTGGGGCTGTTATAAACACTGACAGAGCAGGAGAATGGAGGTGCAACTCACCGCAAATCAAACTTTACATCAGTTTAACCTATGTGGCATGCTGCCGGGGAAGCTCTAGTCATCCAGATTGTCTAGTTGTTCTGTTGCTTGTACATATTCCCAGGACTTTCCTGGCAAGGATATTGCCATTCCTTTACATCACGTGTTATTTTCCTCCTTGGTGGTGATATGATGTAAGGCATGGAAAACTGACTTGCAAAGAACATGCTGGGAATGCGTGCAAGAGGTGCATGTCAGTGGTGGGTAATTCTTATGTCTGTATCTATGACAGTATGCATGTATACAATGTGTGTGTATAGAGAGAGGATGAGTTTGTAAAGTGCATTGGGGTTTTTGGGGGTGAAAGGTGCTCTCTACATGTAAATTCATGCTATTGAATGTGACTTTTTGTAGGATAAAAATTGTATGCTTCCTCTGGTACAAGAGGAACCTTTCAGAGCGAGAGGGAGGCTATTATACTTGGACAAGGTATTCAGGCTTTTTACAGAGGTAGTGTGATGTAGTTGTTCCATGGTCTACAGATGAAACCTTGAAAATCCATTTTATAAAATTACTTGCATACTTCATGTGAAGATGGCAATTGGCAGGATAAGGATCAGGGTGTGACTAAACTATGAATGTAAAAATTGAAATAGCAATTAATTTCCTGGAAAGAAAATGCTTGGAAGAGTACAGCATTATTTGTTACAGCGAGTCCAGACTTAGATCTCAGAGAGACATGTTAATGTATTAACAGTGACAAACCCTTTCATTTATCAATGCGTTACTATAAAACTGTTCAGCTACACAGAAGCCTTTGCACATCTTATTAATGTCACACTCACCTGGCACTTACAGCAGATAAAAGAGGAAAATGTTATAAGTTAAAAGCGACAGAGGTAAAATATGTTTTCATAAATCCTTTGAATTGCTGAATGTTTCAGCTTTATGCACCGGAATCCAACTTTAGTCCTGGTTAGGTGGCTCTGAGGGGATAAGGTGAGTGGCTGACGAGTTTTCTTGTTCCTTGTCCTTGTCCCTGGAGTTGCCCCATTCTCTCTTTCTTGCATAAACACAGGCATAGCTGTTCATACATTTATTCATTTTCAGCACCACTGGTTTTTGAAATGGAATATCATTTGTATTATATTGATGTATATTAGTTTTTACCCACTCTGATGTGTACAATGTGGATTTTAAATTCTTAGCATGTTTGATTCCACTGCTATGCTTCTGTGTTCTCTTAATCATTTCAGCAGCACTTTATCAAACAAAGTACAGATAAACTGTGTGAAAAATGACCATCTTTCTGATCAGCTGATAAAAGTATGAACTTCCAGAGAAGGTAGCACTGTCTCTTCCTTCACTCTCCGTTCCTTCTCCAGATCCAAATTCCTTCTGCCTGGATGACTTGTCCTCAAAACAAAACTAATCAAACCCACTGTTTTTTAAAATATTATTATTATTATTATTATTATTATTATTATTATTATTATTATTATTATTATTATTATTATTATTATTATTTTATAAACAGCATCCATATGAAACTTCTAAAACTGGTACAGTTTGCTGAACAGCTCAAAAACCTCAGCAAATCCAGCCCATGTTCAGTTTGTAATTAAACCCACAAATTGACAAGTTTCACCTGTTTCTTCAGGAATTTTCTGCATAGTTCTAACCACTGAAGGAACAGGGAGGTGGAGACTGGACTGCTGACACATAAGTTTTGCTTCACAAATGTCTTGGTAGCCAGTAATTATGTAGAGAACATACGACCTGGTTCACCAGTGCTTTTCATCTTGCATGGGCATTTTACACTGTGTTCAGTCGATGTAAAATGCAGTGTTTTGCATGCTTTGCACAGGAGTTAATGACTGCATAAGGGATAAAGCAGTGGAGAGTCTGGCCCATAGAACTGTACATAATCATGAATACTTTTTGTACGAGCACTGATGTGATTGTTTTTTTAATAACTTGCTGACAGGGTGCAAGTTTAACCTGAAAATTATTGGATTCTTTCAATTTATTCCCAATTCCAGGTGATCTGTTGGATTCCCCATTAACCAGATAAAGAGCAGTTCAGATTATTGGCCTTTTAGAGTATCCCATTTAATCTGAACAAGTTTTTCAACCAGCATTTTAATTTGACAAATGTTTTATGTTGCTTTGTTTTTATGATGATAGGAATTTTTCTAGGATTAAAGGTTGAGAACAAAAACCTTTTCAGCCAGGAACTTTGTTTAAAAATAATGTTCGAACTGAAATTTCATGCTTGGTCTCAAACCAGTTGTGGATGTTTTGCTCAGAAGCTGTACAGAAAACCCACTGAACCAGTTTGAGTTAGACAAGTATAAACTAGGGCTGTCGATAAATCTGTTAACTCATGTGATTAACTCAAAAAAATTAATTGCGATTAATCGCAGTTTTAATCTCATTGTTAAACAATAGAATACCATTTGAAATTTATTAAATATTTTGGATGTTTTCTACATTTTCAAATATATTGATTTCAGTTACAACAAAGAATACAAAGTGTACACTGTTCACTTTATATTTTTATTACAAATATTTGCATTGTAAAAATGATAAAAGAAATAGTATTTTCCAATTCACTTCATACAAGTACTGTAGAGCAATCTCTTTATTGTGAAAGTGCAACTTACAAATGTAGATTTTTTTTGTTCCATAACTGCACTCAAAAACAAAACAATGCAAAACTTCAGCACCTACAAATCCACTCAGTCCTACTTCTTATTCAGCCAATCTGTACGACCAACAAGTTTTTTTACATTTACAAGAGATAATGCTGCCCACTTCTTATTTACAATGTCACCAGAAAGTGAGAACAGGCGTTCTCATGGGACTTTTGTAGCTGGCACTGCAAGGTATTTATGTGCCAGATACGCTAAACATTCATATGCCCCTTTATGTTTCAGCCACCATTCCAGAGGATATGCTTCCATGCTGATGATGCTCTTTAAAACAAATGCATTCATTACATTTATGACTGAACTCCTTGGGGGAGAATTGTATGTCTAAGGACAAGAAAGGCAAAATAGCATATACACCAGTGGCGCGTGATAAATAATACAAATATCGTAGACAAATATGAACATATGTCTCACATCTTCCCCTTATAGTAGGATGTCGATGAGTCTCTTTTTCAAAAGATCTGAAGTTGCACAGCTGGAGCTAACTGCATCAGATTCATAGGAAATAATAGAGAAATGCAAATGTTACATGGTTAAACGGTTTTGATTGTCTACTCCTTTTATAGGAAGAGGTGAAATCAACAGAACTATATTCTTAAACATGGAAAGGTTGGGGAAGCTGTTTGGCTGAAGTGATGGGGAGATGGAGCCGGTGATCTCCAGATGTCTGGAAAGTTAGTTCAAATTGAAACTCATTAAGGGCCTTTTCAGAATGATGGTCGTGGTTCGTAGCCAACTGTTGCTACTGGGAACTGAACTTGTGATTCATTCTGCTCTATTTTAATTAAAATAAAACCCATTTGCTTTGTTGTACTGAACAGCATGGTGACTGGTCTGTGGTGTTCTCCTGAGCCAACATGAGTCTTCATGCTGTAGTGTGATTACACCTAATAATAATTCACCCTTTTTAGCTTTAACCTGGTGGCTTTGGGATTTTTTTTTTAAGTTCTGGTGCAAGGAACAAGCTTGACAGCAGTAGACACCAAAGTTTTGTCGCTGTCCACAAAATAGGTATTGCCTGGGCTGTGGCAATGCAGGTTTCCGACACTGGTGATGAAACTAAACATCATGATTGCCTGGAATATGCTGAGGGGTTCTGCTTAGTTTCTAGCCTTTGAAAGATGTTTTGAAAATACAGTTCCTGTCTTTTCAATCTCTTGACTAATGTGCTGGATAATGCTTACGGCTCACTCACAATGTTCTCATGGGCTCATTACCACCTGTTTGTGTGAAGAAGATGCAAAATGATGACTCAAATGATTACACAGAGCAGCAGACTTTAAAAGGAGCCTATTTGTGTGAGCCTGGCAGCTGTTTCTTCTAGAATTTTAATCTGAAAGGGTGGAAACTTTGGCTCGTTTAATGCACACCAAGCTGCTAATTACTGAATGGAAAGACTGGCTTAGACTTGTACAGAGCAATGGCTGACAGTGTGCCTTCACAAGCTGGCCACTTATTCACCTTGTGAGCTCAGATGTGTCACTTTACGGCCTCATTTCCAAAGGTGGAGAATACTCTCAGTTCCCGCTCATTTTAATGGGCGATTGGGTGCTCATTATCTTTGGGCAGAGATAAGTAGCCTGACTTTCAGTTTTCCCATCTGTATAATCTGTATAACCCCCACCTGTATAATGATACACAGCCCCTTTTGTAAAGTGCTTTGAGATCCTCACACGAAGAGCACTAGGTAAATACTAAGTGGTGTTATAATATTGAAGCTGGATATATATTTAGAAGCGGGTTAATACTAAGCGGTGTTATAATATTGAAGCTGGATATATATTTTGAAGCAGGTAAATACTAAGCGGTGTTATAATATTGAAGCTGCCACAGTGGTAATTGCCATGTTTCAGTACCTCAAAACATGTGGCCGGTCACTTCCCTGGTGGAAAGATGAACACATGTCTGCTCTCCCCAAGTTTAAGGTAGCAAGGTGTCAAGAAAGCGGGAGAGACTTTCTAACTTTTAACGAAGTCCCCAGTTTATCCATTCATTGTCCAACGTGCTCAGCAGCCCTCCCCAGGGCCTGTTTTTGCAGTTGCTGTTCCTTCCCCTGACAACCTTGTTCTAACTGTACAGTTCAGACACGTGGGTTGAGGGTAATCAGAGTGGGTCTATCTGAACACCAGCCTGTGTTCTTCACCGTTTCCTGGATCACCCAGCCAGTCTCATTGATTGATTGAAAAGCTTACCAACTTTCTCTGAAACATTGCCCCATATGTGTTTTCTATGACTCGGAAACCCCCCAATCCTTAATGCTGTGTCACCACTTGTAACAGCTGCCTTATGGGTGCACAGAACTAAGTAGAGATGGACACAGTGCTAGTAAGAGGCACTATTATTGCACAGCCGTGCCAGTCTCCTGGTATACAGTAGCCAGTTGACCTTTGCATTGGCGCGCCTTGATTCCTCCTGTTCTCTGACTGTGGCACACAATAGTTTAGTCTCCTGAGACCTGTAACCCTTTGGTTTGATTCTGGTTGCTGGCTTGGTGTGAAGATTATCCTCAGAGTGTACAGGTGCTCAGACTAGATGAGCTGGTGATCCTTTTGGCCTTAAACGCAATGACTTTGCCATGTCTGGGATGTCCTCTTGATAAAAGGGTCTTACTTTAAAGTAGGGGGCTTTTAGTCAAGGGTTGCTGATGTACAGGCACCAGCCCCTTATTTGAAGCTGATGGCCTTCTAGTGATGAAAAAAAAATCTGTTCAAAAAATTGTGCTGCACAGGAGTCATGGTAAAACCTTATATTCCACTGCAGAGTCTCCGAGGTACAGCTGTTAATAGCCTTCACTACCTTGCTCTAAAATAGGATCACGTTAGTCATCTAGAATGTAAACATACATGTGATCTAGCCTTCTAGTGATGAAAAAAAAATCTGTTCAAAAAATTGTGCTGCACAGGAGTCATGGTAAAACCTTATATTCCACTGTAGAGTCTCCGAGGTACAGCTGTTAATAGCGTTCACTATCTTGCTCTAAAATAGGATCACGTTAGTCATCTAGAATGTAAGCATACATGTGATCCAGAAAGCATCCCTCGCAGCCCATAGCTCCCCATCTTCCAAAGCGGGGCTTTGTTTTCAAATCCAGGCATGAGTCCAGCAGTTGCTTGTTAGCCTGTGCTGGTTCTGGTCTAGGCTGAATTGGCCTTTCAGAAGTAGGTAGCCCTTCTTGGAGAAATTGGCAGAAGAGGAGGGGAAAAGAAAATTCAACTAATATGAGAGGGTTAGTAAAGAAATATTGTTAATTACATGTGCTATATCTATAGGTATTTAGTTTCACACTACCCTCGTGGAGATACAGGGAACAGAACAATTAGTTGTGAGGGTGTGGTGGGTGTTGGAGTGTTCACACTATCCTCGTGGAGATACGGGGAGCAGAACAATTAGTTATGGATGTCACTCTGTGTGTGTGTGTGTGTGTGTGTGTGTGTGTGTGTGTGTGTGTGTGTGTGTGTGTGTGTGTGTGTGTGTGTGTGTGTGTGTGTGTACACCTCAGATCCATGTTGCTCCTCTGAGGACAATTCTGGCAAAATAACCTGAGAGCTGTAGGTATCTGGCATACGCGCAATGAGTCTAGTCTTGCTGCAAGAATGTGATAAAGCTTTTAGAATGCTAGGGATGGTGCTGTTTAGTGAAAATCACTCCTTTCTGACCATCTTTCATCTTCCTTTTGGAGGGGACAAACACTGTCAAAAGAGATACTCCAGGCATGCCAGGCAGAGCTTTGCTGCTACTCTTTCTTTTTTAGAGAGGACAACAAAAGGAGGAGCACTGTGAGAGGTAGGATATCATTATCAGGACTGTGCCCCTAAAGAGACAGGCCAATCCCAGCAATGTAGGAAATAAGCAGAGGATCACTCTGCTCCTGATCAAGGTTGATTTTAGGATTTTGAGGGACCTTAGTGGGAGGGGGGGACAGAGTCACTTGAACCTCTTTTTTAAAATCTTTTCTTTCCCTTCTTTCCTCCCCACACCCTCACAGGACTTGGTAGAGATAAGATGGTGAAACAGTCGCAACCCACTGAAATAGTCACTTAGTGAATTGTGGTTTCTCTCTCATGTGTGGGTGTCCCCTGAGAATCACATTCCTCTCCTCAGTCACAGGTTCCATGGGATATTAAAGACTAGTTCTGCTTCTACTCCACCAGTATCTCCCTCACTTTGGGCTTGATCCCGCTCCCCTTTAAGTCAGTGGGAAAACATAAGGGTAGCTCAAAGGGAGCAGGCTTGAGCCCTGGCTGTAAGGAGACTGCTATCTTGTCTGCCTCAAGGACAGAATGTGAAGCCAGATAGAAAAAAAAGCCTGGGCTACTGCTTCTGCTTCAGGTAGCAGCACAGTACTGCCCTTGCCCCATCTAAGTAAATGGTGCGATAAGTCCTCTCTCTGAGGATGATAGATGCTGTGGAGCAGGACTTTAGCTGCTGTCAATAGTGTTACTCCAATAGCGTTGTCATATAGCGTATAGCATGGAAACTATTGGTAATAGATACAGAAGTGAGGTAAGGCTGGAGGAAGTCAGTAGTCCTTTATAAATAGCAAAACAACAAACTTTTAAGGTCAGATCCCATGAAAAGTATGTTTTCTTTTAGCAGAGTTCCAGTAAGAGCAGCCATATGAAATAGTGAAGGGCAAGGAAGGCATCTGTCTGTGGCTTGCTCTGGCCAGAAGTCAATGGAGCTACATACCAGTTAAGGATCTGGCCAAAAATCTGTAGCGTAGCCTACATTTGCCATCAGCCAAACGAATTGCCCTCACACAAGGCCAGTCTGGTAGTCTGATCACAGTTGTGAGCCAAACTGGCCTGTTGTTATCCTGTATATTTATCAGCTGGCCTCATTATCCATCCAATAATCTATCCCATCTATCCATTCATATTTCTAAGGATCCCTACCACCTTGGTGTCCAAGCGCTGGTCTCTGTCTCATACCAATATGATGAGTGTGTTGGGAGGTGGGGAGGGAAGAGTAGGAAAAATAATTGAGAGATTTGTGCTTACTTTACTGCTATTAAATGCCTTTAAATGTACATAAAAGCCACTGAAGCCTGAGGAGCCTCAGCCTGCAACAACAGAGATGCAGATTGTCATTTTCCTTTCAAGCCAGACTTCAAAAGGAAAAAGAGTTTATTTTTTTCTATTCAGAATCAGCATTTCAGAAGTAAATGTTTGTAACTTGGTTATAGATCCTCAGGCCAATGGACCAGATCCTTCTCCTGGTGAAGTCGCTGAGAGTTTTGCCATTGACTTTAACAGCAGCAGGTGTGGGCCGTTGTTTGTAATTGGCAATGGGGACAGTGTAATCTGACTGCCATCTGGCATCTGGTAGCTGGAAGCTCACCATATCTGTCTCTGACTGCTGCCAGCCTGTGTGCGACAGCAGGTGATGGGGCTATGACAGGAAAGGCTATAGTCATTGCTAGATACTGATTTTCCAGTGCTCGTGACTTTCTGAAAATGCATCTTTTTCCATGATTGGCTCTGCCCAAAATTGAGTGAAAAGTATGAGCAGCGATCCAATTGCCACTGAAGTAGTTGTTCTGTTTCTTACCTATGAAGATCCTGTAATACCTTCTCATGTAGGTAATGGAGTTGTTTGACACTTCTAGTCTCAGGAGTGTAGGACTGTGCTTTTTTTTTTCCGTTCCATGGCTCAGTATCCCCTGGGGCTCCAAGAGTGTGGATATGTGGAACCCTGACTTTGTTCTCTGGTATTTCTGATCTCCTTCACAGCAAACAGTTGTTTTTGATAAGAGATTCTGTAAGTTTGACATCTCTTTTGAAGTTTCCTTTGTTTCCATGAGCTCAGATTCTGTGTGCTTCTAATTGCTGCTCTGTATTGGAAACACTTGTATGATTTAATTCGGAATTGGTCCTGCTTTGAGCAGGGGGTTGGACTAGATGACCTCAGGATATTCTATGATTCTATGTATCTAAAGCTGGCAGCATCCCCCCAAAATGACTCTACTTTTTTATTCTAGCACCTGATCCTGTAACAATGATGTCAAATGGGATTTTTGCCATTGGCATCAGTGGGAGCACAGTGTCTATCTAGTAAGGAGCCAGATTTTTGTAGGGTCCCACTTTAATGTGTAGGACCGACATCATCTCTTTTGGAAGAGTTCTCATGGTCCCTTCAGTCTTCTGCTATCATTTCAGAGGGACAGATAGCTCTAGGGTGCTGCACTGCTGCCCTGACCCCTGCAGCTTGGAAAGATCCGAACAGTGTGTCTTTTTCCTGACTTCTCCTTGGCCCCTGTTCGGAGGAGGAAAATTGTTTGCTTTATTCAGTATTTGGTGCGGTTTTCAGTTATTCCAACTGGAGCAATCTCCTCTCTGTCCCTGTGGTTGCCCCAGGCTCTGAGCTTGTGGCCTTGTTGTTTTAAATGACAGCTGGTTGACTCTGATCATGGGTTTGGAACGTTCCAATAAAACCTGTATAGGTAGTTTTGTGGAAAGAGGAAAGTTAGATGATCTTGGAGGCAAGATAAATGTATCACATGGATATCACATGGATGTTGAATGGTGGCCACTGAAGTCGCATGTGTAAATCATACATTAGGAGACACAAATATGTGATCTGTGCTTTTTACATGCACCAAGGGGAAACAAAGCTTGACTTTTTTTCCCCCATGTTCTACAAAAATATAAACTTCCTTTTGGCAGTGAAATGAAGAATCAGAGGCCTGTTATCAGTAAGTGTGTGTACCATGAGGAGACAAGAGCTATTAGAATCCCAGGGACCCTCCCCACTAGATTACCTACTTGACGATGTCCCTTTAATTGATTATGTCTCTCGATCTACAGATAGTTTCTGTGCAATGCTCGTCATTTGAAGATTTATAACTGTGCACCAAAGCATACAATCAATGAAATAACAAGGAACTCTCTTTGTCAGTTCTTTCAAACTGATTCCTTTCTAAATTGCATGAGAGTTCAAAAAAAAAAATTGGATGTGCCTCGCCCCCCATTGAGAATCGTTCACAAAACCATTAATTTTACAGTAATTGACTTAGACGCTGCTCAAGAGGGAAGGGAAATGAAGGAAACAAATGCCACTGTGAATGTAGAGAATTATGTGTTCTCGGTTTTCTGACATATTCTCTCTAAGCGCACCTCTCCTCCCTGAAGGATCTGCTATCTGGTTTGCAAATGCTGGTGATGAACAGTCAGACAGGGAGTCTCAGTGCGTTAGTCACTTAGTGTGGCTGTATCGTGAGCATTGCAAAATTTTAAATTCTATTTTCATCCTGGATGTGACATTGAGTTTTCTAAAAGATTGTTGTCCAGGCGAGGAGCTTGCTGTGGTGGAGAAAAGTGGTTTTATCAACAAAGAATGGAGTCAACCCAGAAAGGGAAGTAGCCACAGAGGAGTACAGAGTTCATCTCTTGATATGAAGCACAATTACAGGATAATACCTGGTGACAGCCTTCTTGAAATGTCAGTGCTTTTGATGGAACAATGCATTTCACAGGGCGAGTTTCTGTTCCATTGGATTAGCTCATTGCCACTAAAATCAAACACTTTATACCCAGCTGAAAGGTGGTTTTAATTAAAATGACATGCTACACAATACTGTTTTGTATACTAAGCATTTTAGCCATTTTTAGCCTGGATTTATGAATAGGATGGAGGCTGGAGGGGGCTACTCCTATTGAAGTCAATAGCAAAACTTCTATTTACATAATTAAAGTGGGAGCAGGATGGGTCATGTGATTTCTACTTAGTAGGAATTAAAATAATTATTTTAAAATTGTTCTTAGTTGCACTTCGTATATTTATTTCTGCATTTGATAAATGACTGAATAGTGCATTGATTCCAAGTTAAAATCTGTATTTTTCAGTAAATATTTTTACTGCTGACTTTGATTTGACTGGGATAGGTTCAGATTCTTGGGGGATAGGTCACACAGCCTATTGTGAATCTATTCTTGACATCTTGGCATAGTTTCTAGGTCACAGTACTAAGAAAAGACTCCATTAGATACCAGTGGTGAAGGAGACCCATGAAGGGAGGGAGGCTAACGGCCGTTGAGGTAATTCACGTCTGGAAATTAATCTGTGTTGGATGAGCTCTAATATTAGAAGTTCTGTAGCTAAACTATACTATGTACAAGTAGGTCTTGAAAGAAAAATTCCCAGGGCTCAATCCTGGACCAAATGAAGTCTATGCCAAAACCCTCATAGACTTCAGGGGGATCAGGGTGTGGCTCCATCAGAAGAGAACAGGTAAGAACACAAGAGGAGAGCACAACAAGGTCACAACAAGAATATTTTGGGATTAATTTGAAAAAAAAATGTAAATTATAAACAAATCATTATTTTACATTTGGATTGATCTTTATTTATGTCTTTATTCCATATCAATATCTATTTCTTTCTCTGTATCTAGATATATCTGTATCTATTTATGTATCTGTATATTTAGAGAGTCTCCACCAATAAAACTTTAAAAATGTGAACAGTTTAAATCACCTCCCCAGTGTTACCCCTGGAAAATGTCTCTGATTCTCTTCGATTAAAATATAAAGACAAATATCAAAGGTCTGCCAGTATGTTACTCCCATACCAGCTTTGTGAGAACATGTACAAACATATTTTAATGAGAGAGATGTCAGAGCACAGACTCTAACCCCTGCAGCAACTCCTGCCTCTAATCAAGTGGGAGGGGTGAGGCGAGAGAATGCAAGGGTAAGATGGGGAAGAATTCTTAGAGAACTCTGTTTGCATAAAGGCTGCATTGTTTCTTTTGACTGAGTTGTCGATTGACATTAGAAAAGACTTCAGAATCCTGTTGACTTGTGTTCTTATGAAGTGATTCTAATGAAATTCTCATTGTAATAAAAATGGCATTGACAGGAGTGCAGCCAGGTATTTCAACAGCCTGTACTCAGATTAATAGTGCTCAGATAAATCAATAATTGTCATGTGCTGTGTTCATGCAGTGCTACATTATTTAAAGATGAGCAAATGATGTTTTACTTAATCTTCAGGAGTTTGCATGCTTCTGATTTTGGGCCACTTGTGATTAATAGCTGGCTTTGACTATTCATAGTTATCAGTTATTACAAATCTTAGTTGGAAACCTGGTGTTTTTCATCAGTTTTTAATTGGCACCAGATGTTTGATCCAGATGTTGAATAGGAAGTTAGGTGTAATTTTTAAATGCTTCTTAGTGGTCAGGGGGTAAGAGTGAAAGAGCAAGGACATTGGAAAGGGCTTGGTTTGGGATCTCGCTTGTCTGAATAAAATAACTTTTCCCCTGAAGGGAAACTAATGAAATTACAGCTATAAGAACTGAGACTTTTTAAAAAAACTGATCCTTATGTAAATTCACAAGCAGGCTTTTCCTTAATATATCAAGGCCAACGATTACTGTACATTTTTTATATTTTATTAGAGAGAGAGAGAGAGAGTGTGTGTGTGTATGTGTGTGAAGTTAGTGCTCCCGAGAGTTATTGACATAACATGTATAGCCCAAGCATCTTCAGAGTAAGCTTCTTTATGCAGTCCCACCAACGTGTCTAAACCCTGATCTGAAAGAAAATGTCCTTTGGGGGTGAGTTCGGTTCATTCACCAAGTCCGTTCAGTCTCTGGTGTGTCTGCTGAGATAGCCAACATGTGAGCTAATTACAGTTGAACCTCAGAGTTACGAACACCAGGATTACAAAATGATCGGTAAACCACACACCTCATCTGGATCGGGAAGTACGCAAGCAGACAGCGGCGGCAGCAGCAGAAAAAAAAAAGCAAATACAGCACATTGTTCAATGTAAACTACTAAACAAATAAAGGGAAAGATTTGACAAGTTAAAAAAAAAAGATGTGATAAGATCAGAAAAATTTCAGTGCTTGTTTCATTTAAATGAAGATGGTTAGAAGCATTTTTCTTTTACATAATATAGTTTCAAAGCAGTATTAACTCAATGTTCAGTTGTAAACTTTTGAAACAAGAACCATAACGTTTTGCTCAGATTTACGAACAACCTACATTCTGAGGTGTTCATAACTCTGAGGTTCTACAGCAGGGCTGGTCGTAGTAGCTTCTGTGATGTAGTGGCTGTCCATTTCGAACTAGACTGAGAATGTCAACCCATTTCAGTTAGGAAATTAAGCACTCATCAGATCAGTCAGGACTGACTCGGGCACAACCCCCACGTAGTGATGGAAGGTTCTATGGGCCTGATTCAAAGTTCACTGAAGTCAGTGAGAGTCTTTCCTTTCACTTCAGTGGGATTTGCTTCAAGACCCCCTCTATCCCATGCATAGGAGCAATAGGAATACTGCCAAGCACAGGTACCGATTTTCCAATGTGCTGGGAGGTGCTCGACTCACCTCTTCCTGCTCCCACTCCACCCCCGAGTGTGCCACCATCCACCTCCGAGCGTGCCGCATCTTCGCTTCCGCCCTTACCCCGCCCCCCCCCCAGTGCCTCCTGCACGCCGGAAAACAGCTGATTGCTGTGGGCAGGAGCCACGGGGAGGGAGGATGAGAATGCACTGGGGGAGGGGAAGGTTCTGATAGATGTTCTGCCAGTGGGTGTTCAGCACCCACCATTTTTTCTGGAGCACCCACGGAGCTGGCACTTATGTTGCCAAGTTCTGCAGAATTTTTCTCCTTATTCTGTAGACATTTATGTGGAAAAAAATGATTTTTTTAAAAGCAAGTTTACTTTTTTTTTAAATAAAAGGCAAACACTAATTGTTACTTGAATCAGAAGTTCTAAACTGACTTTTTACTAATACACTGCCTTATCTTAGATCATCCCATTCATCCTCAAGATCTTCCTCCTAACATCGTCCTCCAGATTATCCTGTTCTTCCCCTGGAGACATTCCAGTCCAGCACAATACTTCTCTTCAGATCACTCTGATTCCTAGCTTTCTTTTGCAGCCCTCAAACTTGTCTGTTCCTATGTTCTATTTTATTCACAGTATAATCATGTAAGGCTCCCTCACTCACCTCGGGGGGAGGGAGGTCCCTGGAGGGCCGCGGTGGCCTGTCTCTGGTTCCCTGACTGCTGGGCCTGCCGGGGCTCAGGCAGCCAGCAAACAGTCTTCCCCGTAGGCTGGAGCCTGGGCTTGCAGGGCTCAGGCAACCAGCAAACAACAGTCTTAAGGGGGCTGGGGCCACTTCTCTACCAAGAGTCCCTTATGAAGGAACGAGGGTCAGCTGCCTGGGGGGGGCAGAGGGACGCGGGCCCTCCCTAATTCACCGTGTCCCAGGCCAAGGCCCTGGCAGGGGCAGAGTCTGCTGCCCCGGGGTCGACGGGGATCCAGCCACAACACGCCGTCGCTGGGGTGCTGGGCTTTGCAGCTGCCCCGGGCCACTTCCTGCCTCCCCTGGGGTGGGTACCTCCAGCGTCCAGGTGTCGTCCAGCTCCTCCAGGTAAACAGCAGCAGGCACTCCAGGCCAGTCGTCGTCCGCGTCTAGGGTGTGGACTGGGCTGGGGGGGATCTGCCTCGAGCTGCTGCAGAACTCATGGGACATGGTTTCCCCCTGAATGGGCTGCGGGTCTGGTCTTTTATACTTCCGACCCCGCCCTTCTCCTTCTGGTGAGAGGGGCGGGGATGCTTAGGCTCCGCCCTGCCAGGGGCGTGTAAGGCTCCCTCACTCACCTCGGGGTAGGGAAGCCCATCCGCCTCACTACAAATATCAGTTCTCTTTGGCCTGGAACCTGTGGCATGCTTTTAGTAAGACAAGCAGCAACTTTTAGTGAACAATTTTGCACTAAGCTTTCCATCCTGATGAAGAGTTTGTACCACTAGCTCTGTTCTGTCACGGACGTTTCAATTCCACACTTGCCTGCATTAGGTCAGTGACTCTCAGCCTTTCCAGACTACTGTACCCCCTCAGGAGTCTGATTTGTCTTGCGTACGCCCAAGTTTCACCTCACTTAAAAACTACTTGCTTATAAAATCAGACATAAAAATACAAAAGTGTCACGGCCACACTGTTATTGAAAAACGACTGACTTTCTCATTTTTGCCATATAATTATAAAATAACTAAATTGAAATATAAATATTGTACTTACTTTTCAGTGTATAGTACATAGAGCAGTGTAAACAAGTCGTTGTCTGTATGAAATTTTAGTTTGTACCGACTTTACTAGTGCTTTTTATGTAGCCTATTGTAAATCTAGGCAAATATCTAGATGAGGAGCTGTACCACCTGGAAGACCTCTGTATAACCTCAGGAGTACGCATAGCCCTGGTTGAGAACACTGCCTTAGGTGGTCCAGACTTTTTAGTGAAGTTCCACAAAATGGCATCGTCTATGCGGTGTTACCTTGCGCGTACGGTGTATGCGAGGTCATGCTTTGCAGAGGACACAATTTTGTTCTACAGTGCACATTCAGGGGCTGGACAGAATGGCCCCATGGGCTGCCAGTTAGACCACATTTTTTGTGAATTCAGGGGCATGCAATGGAAACATTGTATACGTAGATGCATGCTACTGCCTAGAAGAGCAAGACAAATTTTCTAGTGGACTTTTTAAGTGCAAATCATAGGGTAATAGTAATGAATCCATTTAAAATCTGTGCCACGGGGCTGCCGCCAAAGATACAAAATGTATAGGTCAAGATTTTCAAAAGTGGGTGCCTCTTATTAGACTCCTGAGTTGAGTTTTAGAAACCCAAGTGTCTAATGTTCAGAAGTCCTGAACACCTAGCAGCTTAACTTGAAGTCAAGGGGAGTTCAGCACTTCTGAATAACAGCCTATATATATATATATAGGCTCCTTTGGGTGTCACACTATTGTTTAACAGGGGAAATGTGGTACCAGACTCTTAAGCAGAGTGGAGAGATGAAGGTAGGAATCCTTTGTAAATATCACAATAAAGAAATATCAAAATAAGGAACTTTTAATTTAATAAATGAAGCTCATTAATTTAATTTGCAATGTTCAATAGCAACAGTCACATGAAATAAACACCCTACCATGGGGGGCAAGGAAGCATCTTGCAAAAATCCTTAAGATGACATTGAGATCTAAATCTAGGCACTCATCGGGGCTGCGCACCTAACATGGATCAAACTCATTGGCCTAGCTGAGCCTATAAACCTGAGTACTCCCAGGCTGAAGCAAACTTCTAGGTGGATTGAACTCATAGGCTGGAATGAGCTGCTGAGGCTGGAGACCAGCTTTATAGTCCCTTGGTTCCGCCCCTTATTGATTTTAACCAATCAGCCACTTCCACCTCTCTCTGACATTTTACCTCCTTTATATATATATATATTTTATTTTTCCCTGTTAAAACACTTGCCCACCTTACTTCTAGCCAAGCAATAAAAAAGGCCACCACCAAAAACCCCATGCACTCTTCCATGGAGAGCTGCAGTACTGCACACTTAACAGTACCCTGTGTAAGGATATAAATAACAGCACTTTCAAGGCCCCCTTCATCATACAAAATTGGAGTCCCATGGCCAGTGACAAACGCCACAGCTTTCCCTGACTCCAAAGGAAATGCCTCCAAATGTGGCCCCACAATAGAAATATCCACATCTCTGTTTTGTAAAGTAAAGGCAATGAGAAGATGGAAAGGGGAAGCCAGTTCTGTGCTGCGTACCTAGCCGTTGGATGTAGGTTGGCTAGTTGTCCTGTTTTCAATCAGAAAGTCTGGTGGAAAAGGGGACCTGATGGTGCCCGGTCAGATCTACTGACCAGACACCAAAGTCCGGTCACTGCAGGCAGGGGAGGCACCAAATCATCACCTGCACCAGCCCTTACTCAGCTAGGGCCACCTTCTACCTGCATCGGGCGGCTGCAGCACCCAGCCCCAGCTCTGCAGGTGCGTCCCTCCTGACCCACGAAGGGAGGGGTGGAGAGGGGAAATGCAGTGAGTGATGGAGGGGGGGGGGGAAAGAGGAGCAAACAGAGGGGGGGACCTTAAGGGGAAAGTGGTAGGCCAAGAGCAGGGCCTCAGGGGAAGAAGTGGGGCAGGTACTCAAGGGTAGGGGAAAGGAAGGTGCCAGTACTCTTGCTAGAGTGTCCAGTTTTTAAATGTTACATAGTTGGCAACCCTAGTTGGATCTTCCTTCCTGGTCTTCCCTGGAGTCTTTCCATATAACTCATAAGGCGTTCTAGTGCAAACAACGTGCCTCACTCGAACAGCCCTTTTGCAGATCTGCGCTTTAGGGATGTTGGTGACAGTTTTCTCCATCACTTGCATAACATTAGCTCCTCATTTTGAGTATCTTGCCTTCTGGACCTGATTCTGCCATTCCCTTTGTTCAAGGAGTTGAGTTGTGTGAGTACGTACCACCCATTGTTTGCCTGGGTTGCTGAGGTGTACCCGTAATGCTGTCCATTCTCCTTTTGCTCCCTATGGAGATTTTCTTCACGGGGTCAGGGGTGTATGTGTTACTATAGAAGAAAAAGTCACAATGTGTTATCAATACAATAGCTTTACAGGCACAAAGCCACAAGAGTGGAGAAAAGGCAGACAACCCGAACAATTAGTGCTGCCATCCCTTAACCTCACTGTATCCAAGAGATCTAGAGAGAGATTCTCATAGCCAGTTGTTTGGTACAGTATGATATAAGCTCTCAACATATAGTCTGTAAAGATAATAAATTAATTTCTGATTGACTGTCTCCAAGCTATTTCTGAGACTCCTTTCAAAGCTAGACATCTCAACTCCACTAATAAGTCCTGTGTGTAGGAAAAGAGTCTCCGTGTAGTTCATATTTTAAAAAGAGAAAGATGCCACACTGGTCCAATTTCAAAATATTGTCTGCAATTAGGATGTTCACTAGAAGAAAGCAATCAGTGCTCTTTACTTCTTAGGTAGCATCTCCTTAGGCAATGGACAAAGAATCAAGACATTTGAACGAGTGATCTAAGCAAATACTTTAGGATTAGAGCTATGTGGAATGTTCATATCAAATCCTCCTGAACCTTGACTTCAGGGTGCGCTGTGCTAGCAAATCTCCTGTCCAAGTTCTCAAAAACTGTGTGGGATTGTTTGCATAGCTGGCCCTGTAGGTGTCAGCCAGCCCTTATCCTACCCTCAACACCTCAAAGCCCTTTTTGATTCAACAAAATAACCTGCAAGGGTTAGTGTGCCTCCAGAGCCTGTTAGCTGAACTGGGAGAGTTTAGTTCCTAAACACATTTTAAATCAAACCCTTCAGGCTTCATACAGTCCCCTGCCAGATTCTACATTTTAGCGCAGTGAGCCCAAGCCTGGAGCAGCTCTGTCACTGTATATGTTAGATGGAAGCAACAGCAGATGGAGGAACCTGCATCTTAGAGCTCAAGAGCCTGATTCTCCTCTCACACAGAGGTACAGTGGACGAACGCCGTGGAAGTTAATGGATTTACATGGGTATAAGTGATGGCAGGGCTGAGCGCTATCACGGCAAAGTCCATGTGGAAAACACTTCCATGATCTCACCCTCCTAGTCTCAGGAAGCTCCTCAGCCATTGAGCAACACTAGTGTCCATTTTAGACACATCTGCTCATTCTGTCTGCAAAATTGGAAGAGCATGATCATTAACAAGTGGAATAATTAGGTTAAAGGGGTACAGGAACCTGGAGTCATCTGGATACCAGCAGAGACTACTACTAATTCTTGCTGCTTAGAGATAAAGTTGAACACTCACAAACTGACCGATTTAAGGGAGAGATCGTTTTAAGAATAAATCATCTACTGTATATACAGCAGGGACAAGCACACGGGAAAGGGATAACATAGGTAGGCTTACAAGGGTTTCCTTTTTATTGGTAAATGTTAGTAAATGCCAATGTCATCATACGCACACAAACTGGCAAAAATTATTTCCATCGATGATAATGGAAATTTACAGATATACAATGTAAAAAAAATTCTGCTTGAGACCTTAATAGAGTTTGATTTAAGGATATTTACTTTGTATATTTTGACATGTGATATTGACTATTTATGTTTTAATGGCTATAAAGCTTTATTTTTTTTAATCTCAGTGCTTACAGTCATTCAATAATAATCTGACCTCCCATAATTTCCCACAACAATGAAACATTTATATTGAAAATTTAAATCAATTAAAAAAATTGAAAAATTGTTTAAAAATATACATTGATATTATCTGCGGAAATTTTTTTTAAAAATCGAATTCTGCCAGGCTGAAACATAGGACAGGTAAAATGCAGAAGGGTTTACATGTGTGGATATTGACCGTACTGCGCTATGCACGCTGCCTCCAAGCTGCCTCCTATGATGTGGCATTTAAGTGTCCCTTTGGTGGAAAAAGTCACTTTGCAAGAATGACAAATTGGCCATGCACAAATATTCTCCGTCTGACATCCAAGTCATGTTTGCTAAGTTATGCGGTAAAGGCATAGTTTTTTTCCTACTCTCAGGAGCTTAGCTCGAAACTCCAGGCAGCATTCTTTGTGCCTAGTACATCATCTGAGATGGCTATCCAAAAGCAGATGTGAACAATAAGCAAGCACTTGCTTTTTTAGGATGCTTCTGCATCATGTGTGATAGTTAGCCTGGCTAGCCAAACTATGACCCTCTGACAGCTGTTGAGTAGCCTATACGAGGCCGGATGCAGGACAGTGGATCACAGCACAGGAAATAACAATAGTTGCACCCTTGTTGGCTAATCTTGGCAGCAAGGACATGGAGTGACTAGCGCAGAGCATTAACTATCCTCACACACAGATGGTCTTATCAAGTCTGTGTAGAGGCAGAGCATCCTGGAGACTCTGGAGTTGCTGCCTCTGCTGGGGCTGTATTGGGACAGAGGGGTATGACTGTCTCCACTGGCTTCATGAGCATTAAATTCACGTTGAAAGAAAAATATCCATGAGTAAGTTAAGTAATCAGAGAGACAAGGTGGGTGAGGTAATATCTTCTGTTGTAGAACTTCTATTAGTGAAAGGGACAAACCTTCCAACTCCACAGAGCTCTTCTGCAAGTCTGGAAAAATAGCAAAGTTCTCCTCAGTAAGCATTCACGAGCATGCAAGTTGAATTCTTACACTGGATTTTCACAGTACAGCTCTGGTGAAGACTCATTAGAAGAAAAAGTAGCACTCCCTTCCAGAGTGAATTTCCAGTATTTCAAGTTGAATGGTCTGCTTCTGGCGGGTGTTAGCTATTTATAGCATGCATTTATATTTCATCTGCTCTTAACTGTTGTCCCTGCATTTAACATTCGGTTCATTTTATTCAAGTCCTGTGGTTTATAAGAAAATCTTACATTTTAAATGATATTTTCATTGTACCTTGTTGTTGTCTAAGGTTAATAAGTGGTGGATGGAGTTTTGGTTTGTTTCTCAAACTTTTCCTCATCTGTTACTTGAGTAGGGTAAAAGCTCCACCTGCTGGTGTTAAGGGAGCGTTACACTTTTTAAACCAATTTAATCCCAGGGATCAAATGTGCATTTTAGTACCTTGTAGCAGGGATTTGAAGAATGGGTGCACTAATTTTGCCCCTCTGGTTCTGTTTGTGTGTGTTTGCAGTGGTAACAAAAGAAGAAGCTCTTTTAAAGGAGAGAGCAAAGCTTTTAAACTTTTGCAGTTTTCTTCAAGGTTGAGGTCTTAGTAGGGTTGCAAACTTTCTACTCTCACAAAACGGAACACCCTTGCCCTTCCCATTGCCCCGCCCCTCTTCCAATGCCCCACCCATGCCCCACCCCTTCTCCGAGGCCCCGCCCCTGCTTACCCTATCCCCACTCCCTCTGTCGCTCGCTCTCTGCACCCTCACCCACTCGCTCATTTTCACTGGGCTGGGGTGCAGGAGGGGATAAGGGCTCCAGCTGGGGGTGTTGGCTCTAGGATGGGGTCAGAAATGAGGAGTCCAGAGTGCGGGAGTGGGGTCCAGGCTGAATCAGTGGGTTGGGATGCGACAGGGGGTGAGGGCTCTGGGGTGGAGCCAGGGATGAGGAGTTTGGAGTGCAGAAGGGGGCTCCGTAGTGGGGCTGAGGGGTTCAGAGTGCAGGAGAGGCTCTGGTCTGGGGCAGAGGGTTGGCGTGCAGGGGGGTGAGGGCTCTGGTTAGGGCTCTGGCTAGAGGTGCAGACTCGGGGCTGGGGATGAGGCATTTGGGAACACCTAGTCACCCTAGGTTTTAGTATTTCTGTGGCAGGTTAGTGTGTACTTTATCTGGCAGAGTTAAAGCATTAGCGCCCAGATCCACAAGGGGACTTAGGTTTAGGCATCACTGCAATCATAGTGTCTTGTAGTTGGCAAACTCATTTGGTGCCTGTAAAAAGTTCCCAAGGTACCTAAATTTCTGTCTCTAGGCATATGCACTGCTGCCTCAGGCAGCCACCCGGACCCCCTGCTGAACCCTGGAATGATCCTGAAACCAGGAGAAGACATTGCCTGTGTTTCCTGCAGGGCCCCATCTGGTAGGCATGCTTCGACCACATGCAGAAAATGGCTGGGGGAGGGGAGAGGGGGAGGAGGAAGGAAGCTACCTTTATCGTCTTCAGCCCAGTTCTTAGGGAACTCACCCAGGATGTGAGAGAACCCACTTCAGTTCTCACCTCTGCCTCATGAGAAGGGATTTGAACTGGCTTCCCCTGCCTCTCAAATGAGTGCCCTAACCAGTGAACTAGGGGATAGTCTGATGTTGTCCCTCTGTTGAAGCCATTCCACTTGGTATAAATAACTAAAATATACATTGGGCCAGCAAGAGTGAGAATGTCACCAGACAGAGGGGAGAACTCAACCTGCCTCTAGGGTGAGTTGCCTGCCACTGGGCTAGAGGTTATAATGGAGGCTGCCTCCTCTCTCCAGTTGTTTTGTGTGGTGTCAGGTAGTGCTGCTGCTTTTCTGCCAAGAAACCACTTAGACACCTGACTCCAGACGAAGGTTCCTAGCTGTGGATCCCAAGCAGGATACATGCCTCCCTCCAGACAGGACTAGGCACCTATCTCCATGGGAGTGGCCGGGCATAGGACTCACATCTCTTGTCATCATCTCCTGTTGGCTAGTTTAGGCAGCTCTCTGCCTAGTGAGCTGGCTTTTGTGGATCCCATTCTCAGGCAACTATCTGTCCCCATGCATAGTATAGGGAGCCAAAGGGCCTCACCCAGGGTTTGTGGATTCCACAGGGACTATGTCAACACAGGGATAACAAACCCACATCTGGCCTGAGTCAGCTGACTTGGGCTCGCAGGGCTCAGGTCTCAGGGCTGAAAAGTCACTGTATAGATGTTGGGGTTTGGGTTGGAGCCCAAGCTCCGGGATCCTGCAAGGGGTAGACGGTATTTTATCCCTATGTATATGTAGCCAAAGTGTCTGGGGACCTAGAAGTTAGGTGCAATGACTAAGTCCTTAGTGGATTTGGGCTCAGATCTTTCTGTGGATATTTGTTGTGTACAGAGAGAGAATTTTTCTACATCAGTTTTCTGAGTTTTAGAAACTTCATTAAATTGAAACCTCTTACTTCTAACTTTTAACATGGGGAGCAGTTCTGGATGTCTGTATGGTATCTGAACCTCAGGAAGACTTCTCATGCGGTCCTTTAATTCATTCCTTCAAAATAAAAACCCAGCAGAGTGGAGATATTCTTTTCAAGGCGTACTAAAAATAAAGGGCTACAGAGAAGAGTGTTCGAGGAAGACAAACCTTAGGGATTTTATCTCTGGACCTCTAACAGTGGGCTCAGCATTCTCCCACTCGTCTAAAGCTGTCTTGGTATTGCTTATTCTTGGACCACAGCAAGCTTAAAAGGAAGGTGAATCTTGCAACTTGGTCTCTTTCAAGACAGAGCATTTCCCCATCCATCACACCTGTTTGTTCTTGCTATTGCATAATTTCTCATGAGTGCTAAGCTACTGTTATTTGATTGATTGGTTGAAAAAGGAACATTAAGCCATTTCTTTTAAATCACCTAACGAGGAAATTGCAAATGGATATTGGCCAAAAAAATTGGTATGCTAGTTAATATTATAGACTGGCCAGGTTTGCCAGGGTCCCATTTGAGCTAATGGTTGCAGCACAGCACTGTAGTAGTGGGTTGGAGGGGAGTCGTTCATCAGGGAGCTCTCAGGAGCATCTTGATCTGGTTCTGCACCAAATTATAGATGGGAGGGGTTTCCCTTCCTCTAATGCTGATCAGCCCCTTCTCCCATGTCCGGATGCTGGTTAGCCATCCCTTCCAGAAATGGTTTATCCCTGAGGCTCACAAAAATATGTTAAACATGCAATTTCTTTAAACCTTTGGAGTACCCCAAATTGCAGATATTTTCAAAATGGTTCAGGCTGACCCTTTGGATGACCCTCACAAGCTCTTCACCCCACCTTCCTTTCCTATGACACCAGCAGAATGCCTGTAATGTTTGGGCTCCCCCACGGGATCAGCCTCGCACAAGAGGCAGTACACATTTCAGGAGCAAACTGTCAGTGCAGTCAATATAAATTCATGGAGGAAGCTTGTGGCTAGCCACATCTGCCAGGTGGTTGAAACAAAACATGTACCTAGCAAAATAACCTGCTGATGCTTATAAAAGACTCTTCCGGTGCAGGAGTTACCATATGACAGTGTCAGTGAATTACAGATCACAGTCATGACACGGACAGTGAAAACAGAAAGGATAGAGGTTAGTAAAACTGGGTATCACTGGTTGTGAAAGGGCCTACCCTGCAGATACTCAAGGAAGGAATAGGAATGTAATATCGCTGCTAAAGTGCTGTAACATGTATTGTGAACTTCTCTAAACGAGTCATAATACAGTCGTCATAATTTGATTATTTAATGTACTCGTTGGTATATTGTTGTATTCCATCTCATTAGCTAATATTTTCATCTCTATATAAATTCACTTCTTTTGCTACTTTGGTTTTATCATTATCTGTATCTGCATTATGGTAGTGCATAGAAGCCCCAGTCGAGTTTAGGGCCTCGTTGTGTTAGGTACTGCATAAATATACAGTGGGTAGGTTTGTGCTGTAATCACAGGGCATGATTAAGACATACACAGTGAGAGACAGTCTAAAGACTGTCTAAAAAGAGACTGGAAGAGCTTACAGTCTAAATAGACAAGGGAGAGGAAGGGTGGGAGGGGAAACAAAGGTATTGAATGACAAAGTGATTTGCCCAAGGACACACAACAGGTCAGTGGCACACCCAAAACAGAATTCTGCCCCAATTCAGAGTCCTGTTCACTGCATCACAAAACATTTTAAATGATTTAGTTGCATGGGGCATGAATTTGGCTCTGTATATTTTAATCTGTCTGACTAGGGCTTTAAAATAATGCACTGTATAATTTCCTGTTTAATGAGTCTTTCACTTGTTTCCATAATTAATAGTTGCCCTTCCACCTCTTTTAGGTGTCTCTTAGCCATGAGTGCACTCGTGCCATAATGAAGCTGGTGTACTGTCCGTATTGCCGGGGCATGTCTAGTGTGAAGCCGTGCAACAACTACTGCCACAACGTCATGAAGGGCTGCCTGGCCAATCAAGCAGACCTGGACACGGAATGGAGGAACCTGATTGGTAAGAAGAGCTAGTTATGTGCCAGTAAAACTGCTGAATTTCTGTCATATTCCTCCCGCACACCCCAAAGTTCATATTCAGTCTTTGTGAGACAGGGACTAGAGAATGACTAAAGTGCCATTAGAACAGTTAAAAGGGCATAAGACCCTTTTATGCTAAAATTCCTCTGCCTCAGAGCTGGACTGTAAAAGGACTGGAAAGACATTTTACTGTGTTTGAGTAATGGGCTCAGCCAGATCACTACACAGAATGTGCTACACTGGCTAATCCTGTCGCTTTAGATTGCTTCTTCTGCACTGGGCTGGCAAGAGCCCTACACTCTTTCCAATTAAACCAATTAAAAGAACTCAATTAATTCATGTGCCCTTTCCACCTCTTGAGGCTTAGGACCAGATTCTACCACCCTTATTCTGGCTGAGTGGTACTGTCCTCCAGGAGTACCAAGGATAAACTAAATTAAATTGGAAAGCGCTTTTAGATTTCTAGGTGCTGTAGAAATGAAAAGTAATACCATTGTTTCCATGGGCTACAGAGGAGTCTTCTGAGGACTTTCAATCCTGACAGTGCTTCTTCAAAACAAAAAGGGTGGGGTGGAGTTTGGAGCAATAAGACTCATATGTAAAGGAAAATAAAGCTCATTTGCTTTATATTTAAACACAAATGCCATGTGGAGGGGACGGGGTCAAGTTCAGCAGCCAAGCAAAAAATTCAACACTAGGAGAAGACTAGAATGAAATCAGTCAGGGAACATAGCCTGAGCAATTATTACACTTGTCAGATTACGTACTGGGGTGCAATATGCACTTGTCACAGATAACAGGTTCTTTTCCTAGGTGGCTGTTTAAAGTTAATTGACAGGACGCACACACACAGACTTTATTTAGTACAGACAACTATAATAGGAATCATGGGAAAGGATCAATATGTACAACTATATGACTAAGATAAGTGTGGTTAAGTGGTTTCCTATGTTGTTTATGCTTAGTCTTGCATTGTGTCTATTTACAACTTAT
This sequence comes from Gopherus evgoodei, assembly GCF_007399415.2. Lineage (NCBI taxonomy): Eukaryota > Metazoa > Chordata > Testudines > Testudinidae > Gopherus > Gopherus evgoodei. The sequence goes on from NC_044330.1 coordinate 46,077,292, forward strand.
GGAGACCACTGGAAACAAAGACAGAAGGGTAAGTAAGTGTAACCCATCAGAAAGGAGGTTCTGATTCCATTTACACTGCCTCGGGGACTGGATGAACCCACAGAAATGGGAACTGGGTGTGGTATTTTATACCTTTCCTTATGGTGGTAGTACAGATATATACCATATTTGCTCCTTTATCCAGATTATAATAAGGTCATTAATAGCCCCTATTCATATGAGGCCTTTAGGATGTCCATAATTAAACATCAAGCATTAATATTCATGATGTACGTCACTTATTTCTTAATAATTTTGATATGTAAATGAGATCTAACTGCTTAATACTCCATAGCAATATAATTTCCAAAGCGCTCTAAAGCTCCCTTCTTGTGGAATCGTGTAGCATACTGTACCTGTTTGTGGGGTTACTCTTTTGTCTCTGAGAAGGAGAGTGCAAAATATCTGACCTGTGGTTATTTCCCGAGGCCTACACTCTTCAGCTAAATCCCAGCCTTTAGCATAAGTACTCCCTCAAGGCCTCATGCTCATACAAAAGGTCTGTAATCATAACAAACCTAATACTTTGGTTATTTGTTCTCCTCCTTGCTGTTACAGCTTTCATAACTTGCATTAAAAAGGCTTAGCAAAGGAATTATATGGTAGCCAAAACTATAAACCCTTCACAACCAGGTGATGGGTCAGCAGTCAACAGGAAGATCCTGCATTTTTCACTTTGTGGCGGTAACGAGCCTTGTTGCAATGAAGTGGACTGTCTGTCTAAGGGTATGATTCACAGATTTTAAGGCCAGAAAGAACCATTATGATCAAGACTGACAGCCTGCATAATGCAGGCTAAAAACCTCACCCAGGGATTCCTGCCTCTAGCCCATATCTGCTGCTGAGCCAGAGCATCTCTTTTGGAAAGCTTTAAAATGTATATAATTAAGCTGGATTTTCAGAAAGCCTGTGATAAAAAGCTACTGCTTTCAATGTGAACTGCAAGGATTCAGGCATGTGCCAGAGTGCGCAGGGTGAGGGGGAGAGGAGGGCACAGAATCTGTGTTTTGCTTGCTCTGGAAGTAATGGAGCTCTGTGGGAAGTCAGAGGACCCCTTGCTGTTCCTAATTGACTTTCACAAATAAGCCCAAGGACAGCATCTGCAGATAAACTAACTGATTACATATAAGTGGGGCTGAGCGGTAAATAAGCACGGTGCCAGCAGCTTAGTACATCCAGGAGATTTTTATTTTCAGCATAACTGGTTTAACACCAGGGAAATGAAACGTAATGGAGATAAATATAAGGTAATAGGCAATGTGACCATAATAATGAACACTCACAAATTGGGATTCAGGCTTTTTTTTGGGTTTTGGTTTTGGTTTTGGTTTTTTTTGCCTTAACAGACCATTAGCTGAAAGTTATTTTTAAAAAATACATTTTCATTTCAGATGTTTTCGTTCTGCTACCCGCCAGCTGTAATTCTCCAATATAGCTATAAATAGAATGATTTTGTGTCCTTGGTTGTGTCACCTCTGTCCCTGCCTGCAGGTATATGGGATCTTGGGGAGCAATTACCACACAGGTGGGGTGCCAATTAATTTCTTTATTAAAGGAAAAAGGAAGTGGTGGGAATTTAACAATGAAATATGATGGAATGGGGCGTATAGGGTGTTTACAATAGACAATGATGGGGGGGTTCTTACTGAACAGTGTAAGGAGTTCTAACAGCGGGGTACAGTAAGTGGGGTTCAGCACAATGGGATACAGTACAGTCAATAAGCATATCAAAAAGAAATGCAAAATAAAATGGTAGCTTCTATATAAAATGGTCAACAATCTTAGATAGAATGTATTAAGTGGTTAGTGGCCTTATACACAATGTAACACAATGGTATCAATGCAAATACAAAGTATATCAGAAAAGTGGAAGCAACCAATGGGGTGTTATAATTACAAGTAAAATGTGAATCACAGTGCAATGATACAATATGGGTGATAAGTGAAATTATGCAATGTAACGAAAGAAAATTAATGACTTAATTTGTGAGGCTAGGATAGCAGATAATCTGCAAGAGTGTACCTAAAGGCTGGGTCAAGGAATGGGGGGGGAGGGGAGTGAATGATTAGTTGGCAACTGATGAGAGGAGAGTGTGGCTGGAAGCAGCGAGAGACTCTGAAGCCCTGCAGGGTAAGGACAATGGAGCAGTGTGATGGTGATCTTCGGTAGGGGAGGGGCAATGGAGAAGTGTAAAGAAGGGCTAGAGAGAGGTTTAAGCAACAAGCGGACACCAAAAACAAAGGAAAAAAAGCGGCAAAGGGTTTGGGAAGTTTCACAGGGGGAGAAGCAGCAAGGGGTTTGGGAAGTTCGGAGGGTGATGCAGACGCGGGGGGGAAGCAGCAAGGAGTTCGGAAGTTTGGAGGGAGTGCAGATGCGGGGGAAAAGCAGCAAAGGGTTATAACAGGGAGACACGGAGAAGCTCACAGAGGGGGAGATTGGAGCGGGGGGAAAAACAGACACGGGAAAGTTCAGGGTGAGATCGGGACAGCGGAAAGATGAATTTAAGCAGCAAAAACCTTATCTATCTTAATCGACTAGGCAAAACAACAAATATCACAATTCTAAGCAAAACTATAACAAGCAACTATATGGAGCAACAAAACAGTAAACTATAACAAGGCGGGTGAAACTTACAAGCTCTACAATCTTAACAAACTATGACTTATTAAACTAAAAAAACAAAACCTATAGTGCCGCTTATGCTATGGGGAAGTTACAGAGGGCAGAGTGGTATGTGCCCAGGATCCAGCTCCCAAGGAAGCAAAGGGATGGTGGCTGCAGCAGTGGATACAGCTGAAAGCAGAGAGCCCCGAGGCAAAGCCCACAGGAGCAGAGCTTAGCAGCGGCACAAACTTATTTTTTAGCAGCAAAGCGCCATGGAGTTAAAGAGAGGTTTTAAGACACAGACCAAGGTTTAGCTTGAGTCTGTGTGCTAGGGAAACAGAGCCAGCAGCTAAAGTAATAAAATAAAAGTAGGGAAAATTTCACAGAGGGATTCTTACCAGTCCCCAAGGCAGCAGCAAAGGCAGAAGCAGCAGCAACATCAGAAGAAGCAAGGAGGGCTCGGTACAGTCTCAATAATCAGGAGATCTCTCAGGTAGCAATTCGTTCTTCGTGGGGGGGGGGTTAAAAAAACGGGGATATGCTCAAAAATAAAACGAGAGCGGAGAAAGGACCCCCCAAAAACCCTGGCTGATCAGACCAGGCAGCAATGCAGGAACCTTTCTGATGTTTGTTTCAAAAATGTCTGTTTTTAAAGGCAAACTTAGGCAGTTTCCCGCCAGTAATCCTGATAGGCTCCCTCTGTCACAGGGGAGGAGGCACAGGGAAAAACTGCAGGTGAGCACAGAGACATGCCCGGGCAGAGTCCTGTGCAATAGGTGACTCAAAAACACATGAGGCCTATGACTCATCCCCAGGATCTTAAAAACACAATAGGTCTTACAGCTCTGGACATTGCCTGCCCTACACCAAGCCCAGGTTTAACAAGGTGATAACAGGACTAACCCTTTGAACAGGGCAGTGGTCCCACTTAGCACGCAGCACAAGTGGCCATCTCTTCGAGAAGGGCAATGGCTCTTCATAAACAACTTAAGGGGCCCTCCCTTTGAGAAGGGCAGTGGCCCTGGTAAACAACTTAACAGCCAGGGAAGGGCGGCCACAGGAGGAGAACAAAAACAAAATGGAGTATGGGGACAGCTGTAAGAAACAAAATGGAATAGGGGGATAGCTGTAACAGATGACCTCCACCATAGGTTACGGCACTGCACTCATCATGGGGCTTAGCTACAGCTAAAAGTTAGTCACAAACATCTCCTTGTTCAGAAGGCCACAGCCTGCTTAGCTAATGATGATCCTTGTAGGGCAGGCATTAGCTCCATGCTCTCTAGTCAGTGCTGGCTGCCAGGTTATTTGCCAGGGAGGGAGTCCAAGCCACGGTTTTGTTTTTGACCAGAAAGCCCTACCTGGTTTGGGTCCTGGCTACGTGAGAGTTTGCCCTCTCCTTATGTGGCCCCATGGTAACTGAACACAGCTGAAGCACTCAAAGGAGAAGCCCCTTGGTTGAAAAGGGAAGGAGCTGGCAACAGGACTGAAGGGGTCATGGGCTCATGGAAGTCATTTCTCTAGAGCCCTTGTTTGTTGCCTTCTGGGTGTAGGGCAAGGCGTAGGGACCTACTTTTGAAAAAACTGGCCCTATGTGCATCCAGCCACACAACTCCTCTTGCTCTCAGGGCACTTTCTGCTAACTGCCTTATAACTCTGCTTCTCTAAAGGGCAAGATTTGCACTCCTGGGCCGCGTGCTGCCAGTACGTCATGCTGAAAACCCTTAACACTCAAGATTTTTTGACCCTCTAAGGAACTTGTATGCCAGCCCAAAGGTCAAAAATCCACCTAGTACAGCAACCTGCTGAGGCCCCTGACTTTTTCAGCCAGTTTCTTTTGAGAGCAGGAAGCAAGAGCTCTCCTAACTTCTAAGACTACAGACAGGATACATTTTAAAATCCCTTTCTTTTTCTTCAGCTCCATGTAGTAGGGCCAGTTATTTCAGTGAAGGGTGAGGCAAGGGGTATCAGTGGCCAGACAGTGTCACCAGAGGGCACTCAATGTGGGATATCCCCACGGAGAACGGAGGTGCATCCATGCCAGAGCACACTGCTTAGTCTGACAGAGCCTCCAGTCATCTACTCTAGCCATTAGCCTTCCTTACCCTTCTGTGCAGAGGTCCATTGTCCCCCTTGGTGGAGGGAGCTGTCCACACACAGCTCATTGCTGGATTGGGACCTGTCTGAACTAGCAGATTTAGAGGAAAATAAAATAAGTTCAAGAAGGAAAAGTATCATGGTAGCCCATCATTATGGCACATGAGTAAGTAAGATATTTCGTATGCATTTCAACACAGTGCATTTAACTAGATTTTTTACTTTTCTTCCTTCCTTTTACGCACTCACAGAACTGTATTTTCTTGTCGGACTCTTCAGCGGCTGTCTTGTTCTTACAGTTCAGCTGTCTTTCTACTCAATATTACTGCCTGTTATTGTTAAAACACACATTCATGCCATGTCTCCTTGGTTCAGTGGAATGTTGCAAAGTAAAAGTTGAATCACTGCTTAGATGTACCTAAGCTGTTGGTACACATGATGCATCAGCCAACTTTTATCCATACTAGTTTATGCCAATTAGCTTTCATTTCTAATGACCCAGATGGCAGGTTACCACAACTAATTGGAAGTGAATCCAGTAGAATGGTTAGTGAGTCTAGTTAAAAGGAGTGGGTGAGAGGAGATAACATCTGCTCCATGCATTTAAACCTTGAGTTTGTGAATTAGCCTTTCTGACAAGGACAAGCCAATTGTTACCTGTCATTGCTCTCTATCTCGCCCCAACAGAATGACACGCCACCATTCCTGAAAGGTCAATCTGCAAGTCTAATTGATAGATTAGGTGGCATTTCTGTATGCTTTTTGCACTTGTTCCAGGTTCTTCTTGCCCAAGAGACACTGCTTTTGACAGTAGCTGACCATTAGGAGTAAAGCAGGTTGGTATTCAAAGTATACTTGCACTCTTAATGTTAAAGGTCATAATTCAAGCAAGTCACATAGCTGTGATGTTTAACAAAGGGTGGAAACTCACTAACAATCTGCAACCTTCACTCTTACCCCACTGTTTGTAGTTGAAGGTGAAATTGTAATGACAAACATGTAGCTACTGTATTATATGGGCAGAGTAGGGCAGGTCAAGTTAAGGGAGATGATTTACAGTGAGTGATTGGATTTTATCAATAACTTTGGGGATTTCTTTTCATCTATCAATATGTGTTCCCAGAATTGGGCATCCACAAGCTAAAATTGTTCAGAAAAGTTTTCTTGAAAAATCTTTTACCACTCCTAAACAGGAGCAGGAGTTAAACATCAGATCCTTGGTATTGCAGTCGGGGCAGAAAATACCAAAAAGCTATTACACCATTGTGTGGCATGTTTCATTTTCTACATCAAAGCAGCTGTTGGCTTTTACTATACAAAAACATTTTAATGGAGAAACTACAGTAATTTTTTTCAGTTCTTGATTAAGGTTAAAAAACAGCTAAAACAGTTCTTTTAATTTGATGATAAACAAGAAATGCTCCCAAGCTAACCCTCCCTGGCTTTGCAGCTGCCATATCCCAGACTGTAGACATGGGCATGTGGCAATTTGTGATCCTTGCTCCTGAGTCATTGGGTATGGTTAGAGCAGAGTCTGTTATTTTTGTTACCCTCTGCTCTGCTTGTTTGTCTCATCAGCCTGTATCATGTCCTTTAGCCTGTAAGCACGTTGGGGCATAGCCTGTGTTTTCTGTATGTTTGTGCAATACCTAGCACAATGGGAGCCCAGCCTGGCTGGCCTCTAGGAGCTACCACAATATAGACATTAGATAGTACAATATAGAGAATATTGTCAGCTGAGTTGTGTGTGTTATTAAACCAATTGCATTGAGCTTTAGATCAAGCCCTTTATTATGGACATTACCCCCATAAGAACATAAGAACCACCATACTGGCTAGGACCAGAGGTCCATCTAGCCCAGTATCCTGTCTTCCGACAGCAGCCAATGCCAGCTGTCCCAGAGGGAAAGAACAGAACAGGCAATCGCCAAGTGATCTATCCCGTCACCCATTCACAGCTTCTGACAAAGAGAGGCTGGGGACATCGTGTGTGTGTGTGTGTGTGTCTGTGTGTGTGTGTGTGTGAGAGAGAGAGAGAGAGAGAGCCTCATCCCAAGCCTTTTGAAGTCAATGGAAGTTGTTCCATTGATTTCAGTGAGTTTTGGATTAGGCTCAGATTGGTTTCTATAAAAAGCATTAATTGTTCCTTCTTTGAGCCCTGTACAGTTGGACTATTGGTGCTGCTATGATGGAGCCTGGCATTGCAGGTTAAAGGCACAGAAAGTAGTAGTACCAGTAGAAATAAATGTAAGTTCTGTAAAACAATAACACTATGAAGCATGTGACAGGTACAGAATGCATGAGGGTGCGGAGTGAAGAATGCTGGTAAGCTTTTGTACCACACCACACCATCCCCTGAAAGCAGTCTGGGTACCAACTGATGGGTAGAGTAGAAGAACTAGAATAGAACTTGCTCAGTCCCATTGAAGTGAATGGTAGCTTTCTTGGGTTAAGGACCTCAGGATTTGACCCTCTATATATTGGGAAGAAAAAACAGCTTAGAGCAGACAGATCATTTTTCTGTATGGGCAGAGAGCAGGGCTTCCAAGCATTTTGTTAACATCATCCATTTCCCTCCACAATCTGATTTTATCCAATTCAGTGGTCTAGGTTATTTGTTAAGCAAAAGTACATTGAAATCAGTACAGGTCCCAGTGCCCAATAGGTGGTTGAGATATTTTTATGTCAAACTATGTGGTTAAAAATCAAAGCAATGCTGATTGACGTTATTGTTAAGTCTATCTGTAGTATGAGTCACTGCGCAAGATTCATTAGAAACCTCGGAATTCTTCACTTACACCATCTCTTCCTGTGTACTGGATGTGTAGTGTTCTGGTGTGTGACTCAGTGTTGGAACAAATGTATTGTTTTGAGCCCTCAATAGAGAAAATAGCAGAGTGGAGGAATTGCAGTTCAAGTTTTAGATGCAGTGGCAGAACTAGCAGTGCAGGGGGCTTGATTTGGAAAGCAGTGGATATAGTAGAACAGGGCCGAGATGCATTGGCAGAGCATGCCCGGGATGGAATAAGGGAGAGCATGCATGGCTCATACAAACCTAAGCTTTTGTCAAGCCATCCAGTGCTGATAGTTCACTCACTCTTGTGCCGCTATACTCCACTCACAGATCTATACAACGAAATAAACATAGAAGCCAATACAGTGTTTATAGAGCAGGGGCTGCATTTCTACGAAGCTGAATGGCATCTCTTAGTAAAGACAAAGACATCAAGAGGAGATTTCGCACTGCAATTCTCAAAAGAAGAATCTGAACTTGATGGCAGTTTTCAGTAGTTATGAACCTGCAGGTGGTGGTGTACAAACAGTCCCATTTTTAATCCATTCTTTTAACCTCTATGGTCTTGTTTGTTTCTGGTCTCTCTGGACATCCAAGATATCAGCTTGTATGCACACTATGTTCTTTTGTAGTTCTCTAGTACCATGCATGTATATAAAATTCCCTTCTGCATTAGCTTGTTTTGCCAGTAAAATCCAGCAAGGCATAAATCCAGTAAATAACCTCTAGAACATGGATGAATGGTGCTCTGGTCCATTGTCATTTCAGCTCCAGAGCTTGTGAAGTGCTGAAATCAATAGCAGCTTAGAGCACTGAGCACCTTTCACCCACCTCTCCTCCCCTCTTACCAGTTTAGTTGCATGTATTGTGCTCTCTTGCTCCACATGTGAGGTAGACATTTCCCCTTGCTGGTCATGCTTTATCCTGCTAGAGCACTCAAATCCAAAATGGTGCTTGGGAAATATTCACTGGGAGGAATTTTGTTTTCTCTGTCCCGGGCATGGGAGCCACACACATGTGCCTATTACTCATAAAACCCGTCTGTGGGCACTGTGTATAAACACCACCGTCTCCAAAGTTCTGTTCATTGCAGCACTTGGTTGAAAGTCAAATGCAAGCCAGTAAGGGAGAGTTAGGTCAAGATGCTTGCTTTATATTTCTGCACAGATTCCTCCCTGTAGAACACCCAGTGCTCTCTGGTCATTTTGTAAGGTAGTGGCAGTCTGCAAAGAGATGCTGTAATAGCTGTTTCTTCCCGATGGTGTTCATCTGGAACTAGGGGTGCCCTTAGTGATGCATTTGGACCTTATTTTGAATGCTGCCAAATTCAGAGTGTGAAACTGTGAAAATGTACACACAGTACAAGTACTTGGAAGATATTCTTCAACGCCTTCATCTACTGAGGGGCAAATGCTTGATTCCTCCCAATATAAATGTATGTACATTTTAAGTTATACTATAATTTGATTTATATAGTATGTACTTAAAGGGTGTCTCCAACTCTTATTTTACTAGATTCTATGCTGCTCGTGGCTGACCGGTTTGATGGACCATCCAATGTAGACACTGTAATTGGTACCATTCACACCCGGATTGCTGAAGCTATTTCTAACATGCAGGAAAACAGAGAGTCTGTCACAGCCAAGGTAAGGAGTTGAGATCTGTGCCTAAAGTTGATATTAAATCAGTTGAAAATGCTCTGACTACAGCCTTGTGCGTTTTCTTCAAATACCATTCAACTGCCTTAACATACAGTAGGCAGAGAGATTAAATGCCGGCTTCTTTTAATTATAAGAAACCATTCACTCCATGCAGGCAAACCTTGTCTAATGCTTCTGATTCAAACTCCTCCCCATCTCCACCTCCAGCCAACCAATTTGATACGTACAGACCAAGTACAGCCTGGTGTTGAATTCTGAATCCCTGGTGATGGCATTGTATCATGGTGCCTCAACTGCTGTATCCAAGGGGGTCTTCGTATTCTCACTGACCTGAGCCATGGACTGCAAGTTTGTGGGCTACCTTACACTTAACCCAGGAGACAATCGCTCTCAACAGCCATAGGGAACACTAAGAAATGGAAACATTTGGCTTACTAGGTTGCGTTTATGGGGTAGGGTTGTTACATGGCAATCATCCTATGAAGCAGGTTCTGCTGGTGCTCAGAGTCTCACAAGAGCCATATTTCCAAGTGCTGTTTTATTGATCTCCACTTTCAGCACATTTAACCCACTAATCACAAGCACATGCCGCGGTGGCATGTGTAAGAAGCCTTGGCAAAGCAAACAACCTTCCTGGATTCCTGCTTTTCACACAAACATACCACCAAGCCTCCCAACCTGTCATTATTATTCAGGGTTGAGAATGCCCCCTAGAAAGCGTGTTTATTATATGGGGAAGTAAAGGGGCTAGCCAGAGATGTGAAGGGTAACAAGAAGGATTTTTACAGGTCTGTTAGCAACAAGAAAAAGGTCAGGGAAAGTGTGGGACCCTTACTGAATGGGGGAGGCACCCTAGTGACACATGATGTGGAAAAAGCTGCAGTACTCAATGCTTTTTTTGCCTTGGTCTTCACAGACAAGGTCAGCTCCCAGACTGCTGCCCTGGGCAGCACAGTATAGGGAGGAGGTGAGCAGCCCTCAGTGGTGAAAGAACAGGTTAAGGACTGTTTAGAAAAGCTGGACATGCACAAGTCCATGGGTCCAGATCTAATGCATCCAAGGGTGCTGAGGGGGTTGGCTGATGTGATTGCAGAGCCATTGGCCATTGTCTTTGAAAATTCGCAGTGATCAGGGGAGGTACCGGATAATTGGAAAAAGGCAAATATAGTGGCTATATTTAAAAAAGGGAAAAAGGAGAACCCGGAGAACTACAGACTAATCAGCCTCACCTCAGTTCCCAGCAAAATCATGGAGCAGGTCCTCAAGGAATCCATTTTGAAGCACTTGGAGGAGAAGAAGGTGATCAGGAACAGTCAACATGGATTCACCAAGGGCAAGTCATGCCTGACCAACCTGATTGCCTTCTGTGATGAGATAACTGTCTCTGTGGATGCGGGGAAAGTGGTGGATGTGATATGTCTTGACTTTAGCAAAACTTTTGATATGGTCTCCCACAGTATTCTTGCCAGCAAGTTAAAGAAGTATGGATTGAATGAATGGACTCTAAGGTGAATAGAAAGCTGGCTAGATTGTCGGGCTCAATGGGTAGTGATCAACAGCTCAATGTCTAGTTGGCAGCCGGTATCAAGCGAAGTACCCCAGGGGTCGGTCCTGGGGCCAGTTTTGTTCAACATCTTTATTAATTATCTGGATGATGGGATGAATTTCGTCCTCAGCAAGTTTGCAGATGATACTAAGCTGGGGGGAGAGGTAGATACGCTGGAAGGTAGGGATAGGGTCCAGAGTGACGTAGACAAATTGGAAGAATGGGCCAAAAGAAATCTGATGAGGTTCAACAAGGACAAGTGCAGAGTCCTGCACTTAGGAAGGAAGAATCCCATGGACCACTACAGGCTGGGGACCAACTGGCCAAGTAGCCAGAAGCTACAGAAAAGGACCTGGGGATTACAGTGGATGAGAAGCTGGATATGAGTCACCAGTGTGCCCTTGTTACCAAGAAAGCCAACGGCATATTGGACTGTATTAGTAGCATTGCCAGCAGATCGAGGGAAGTGATTATTCCTCTCTATTCGGCACTGGTGAGGCCACACTTGGAGTATTGTGTCTGGTTTTGGTCCCCCCACTACAGAAGGGATGTGGACAAATTGGAGAAAGTCCAGCAGAGGGCAACGAAAATGATTAGGGGTTTGGGGCACATGACTTACAAGGAGAGGCTGAGGGAACTGGGGTTATTTAGTCTGCAGAAGAGAAGAATGAGGGAGGATTTGATAGCAGCTTTCAACTACATAAAGGGGGGTTCCAAAGAGGATGGAGCTAGGCTGTTCTCAGTGGTGGCAGATGACAGAACAAGAAGCAATCATCTCAAGATGCAGTGGGGGAGGTCTAGGTTGGATATTAGGAAACACTATTTCACTAGGAGGGTGGTGAAGCACTGGAATGGGTTACCTAGGGAGGTGGTGGAATCTCTATCCTTAGATTTTTTTAAGGCCTAGCTTGACAAAGGCCTGGCTGGGATGATTTAGTTGGGGTTGGTCCTGCTTTGAGCAGGGGATTGGACTAGGTGACCGCCTGAGGTCTCTTCCAACCCTAATATTCTATGATTCTATAAAGCGGGTTCTGCTGGTGCTCGGAGTCTCACAAGAGCCATATTTCCAAGTGCTGTTTTGTTGATCTCCACTTTCAGCACATTTAATCCACTAATCACAAGCACATGCCGCGGCGGCATGTGTAAGAAGCCTTGGCAAAGCGAACAACCTTCCCGGGTTCCTGCTTTTCACACACACATACCACCAAGCCTCCCAACCTGTCATTGTTATTCAGGGCTGAGATTGCCCTCTAGAAAGCATGTTTATTATATGGGGAAGTAGAACGTCATCTGAACTACAGCGAGCACTGATGGTTCGTAGGGGGTGGATACTCTATTCCATTCCATACTTGACTGGAGCAGCAAAGTGCATTTGACAAGCTTTCTGAATTGGATCTTGTAGCAAAGTGCACTTGACTGTATTAGCACATGGAGCCAAGTATCAGAGATTGGGAGCTGACAAATCACTGAGATGATGAGTATGACAAATAGGGAAGGATCAAGGATAGAAAGAGCAAGGGAAGCGAGGTTTAAGAGCCACACTGCTTCCCTTTCCACTTCAGTCTGTGAGCACAGTTTGAAATCACTGGAAAAAATTGGATCACATCTGGTTCATTTCTACACACAGCGTTTCTCTAAAGTGGTTACTTGTGAAATATCAGCCAAGGCTCTTGAGCTACTGTCAGTCGCGATGACTTTGAACTATCAGGAGTTGATCATCCATATCAAAGGCTTTATTTAAACTTTGAAAGTAAGCAGCCGATATATTTATTTTCTTACCCAGAGAAAGAAGGAAATATACAGAAGATATGCCCAGGGGTTATCTGTCTTTCCAGACGAAGGGTTGAAATTTACACATGATGCAGTCATATATGGTCCATTGTATTTCTCTGGTATGTAGAGGTGGCACACTGCGGTGCTCAGCTGGTCCAAGATAACTTTGGTTTAGACATGAACAAAGGCCGTTAACATAGTGCAGAGCTAAAGGACTAAATCAAGGGGGAATTTTACCACTGACTTAAATGGGAGCAGAGTTAAGCCAGCACTGAATGCTTTTGAAAATCACAACCTGAGGTCTCTCATTCATGGGAAGAGCCAGAGGTGACTTTTGGACCCAGCAAAGCCTGAAGCCATGGTTCTGACTGATTTGGGGGAACAAGAAATGGAAAAGAGACTCTCGGCTTCCATTTGAAATAAATGTATTTTAGCACTTCTCCTTGAAAATGTGAACCGATCAGTAGGAACTGGGATGAAGGGACTTCAAAGTCTCTAACACGTGTAAAGTGGGTCAGTTAATTTTGGAATGTATCCAAAGAGTAATCTTGGCAGATGTTCCTCATCCATCAGGCTGGATCTGTGCATAATGATGCGATCGTGGTGGCCAGCAGTTGGTTACAGTCATGTTAGGGATATGGCTAATAAGTTTTTCATAGGGCTATCCACAAATGGTAAGGTTGGTTACCTGAGAAGGAGGTGCTGCACCTAGCTACCACTGTTACTATCTGGGTAAATCTCTCTTGCATTGGGGATGGGAAAAGAGATCTTTTAATATCTAGTCCACAGAACAAGGTCCTTTGATAGGCGTGATGTATGTTAATAACTTCTCAAGTTAAGTTTCTTTCAGTGCATTAGATTGTGGGAGGGAAAAGGTCCCGCTCATTCTCCCCTAATGTGATCTGATCCACCCACGCCAGGAATAAAACTACTCAGAAAATAAACAACATTGCAAGCAATGAAATCCCACAGCACAACTACTCTCAAATGCTAGCCTGATGTGTAGCCAAGAGACGTGTGTTGCTGTCCTAACCAGGAAAGTGTGCATATATCCATAGTTACAGAATTTCCCAGAACCAACATCTGACTCATCACTTTGTGGTTTCACTACAGTTTAAGTCATGTTCGGCAAACAGTGTCATTGTTTTTTATCAATGCTCATCTTTTGAAACAAAACCCAGCACCACCACAACCAGCAACATTCCTTTTTCCTCTCCCCTTCAGGGAAATTTCTTGGCTGGATATTGAATTGTTTCCCATCTGTACCCTCACTCCTGACAGCTAAGTCTGGATTTCAGACAGTAAAACTATAAAGGACTGCAAATTGCTGCTTGCATAAAGGGAGTCTGTTGATTCATCTGTTAGTCTAAATTAGCATGATGGAGGGATTACTCCGGTAAATCCTCTTGTTCAGTAAGAAAATAGACCCTGCCGTGTAGCAAATAGCATTGGAAATACACTAGGCTGGAGATTTCTTTTTACTTAAGGAATGAGTGTTGCTTCTTTATCTTATATCCGCCAAAATGGCTAATTTTTAAACTTCCATGTGTATTACAGAGGTCTGGGTACATCCAAATATTTAGGTTCTTCATTACCATAATAGGAGGCTGCTAGAATTAGTATCTGAAAAACGCACATCGAGGTTTGAAATTCTATACCTACTGTAGAAGGTTTCAACCCAGGTTGACCCAATTTTCTTGCCCACATCTGATCTGCCATTCTCTCTGGTGTCCAGGTAGTAGTGGTATGGAGGTTAGTTCTGTTGCTCTTTGCTTGTGGGAACTGTGATTTCACATCCCTGGTGTCACATTGTATGAAAGACAGGTTTATAAAATGATTTCAGATTATTTGTCTTTAAGCATCTTCAGACGCTTCGATCGTTTTGGGGGGAAATGGAATTCTAGTGTGTGGAAAGTTAACACAAGCTTCTATTTTCAGGTAATTTTTCCGGAGAAGTTGGACATTTTATAAGGCAGGGGAGGGGGAGACCCCTTTCTCAGGTACTGAGCAGTGCGGTTTTGTCTGTCTATGATCAAGTCAAAGTTTTAGACCAGACTCATCTTTACAGTAAGCGTGTTCATAAAATAGCTTCCTGCCCATCATAGCAATTGGCCCAAATTTCCTTGCCAGTTACAACAATTCACCCTTTGCCTGTAAAGTTTGCACAGATGTAACTCAGAGCAGAGTTTGACACATTAGCTGCATGTATCAATGCGTGCTGGAGAGAATTCACTCTGGCATCATTTCTCTAATGTTCTCAACAAGCTACTGAGGCTGATGTTAACAGCAGAATAATTTGTGTTCCTGAACCCCAGCTGCCTTTCCCATGACTCTGAAGTGCTGTAACTAACAGATTCTGACAGAAAATGAATCTGAAGCTGGCTGGCAAATAGATAAGTCAATGATAGACCAAGCAGAGAGAGGGATAGAAATACCAGTGCAGCACAAAACACAATGCCAATATAGCACAGAAATAGAGTAATCAATTATAATAAGGAAGAGAATAGAGGAATGAATGGATCTATAAATGTCGTGAAGTGTTTTTCATTATTCTTGTGTTTGTATATCCCTGAAAGAATTGTTTTGTAATAACCACAGTAATGGGACTGTAAACGGTAAACTACAGCAATGAAGCTGGATTAGTTTTATTTCTATAAAACAAATTTTTAAATACTTTATGTACATTTTTTAAAGTTATTGCACCAGAAGAAGTAAACAGATAAAATATTTGGATTGCCACAGAATTGCCATTACAATGCGTGATTCAATGTATGTGTTCTGCCTGCACCTGTTTAAGAGGACAATATATCTAGGAAAGAAAGATTCTAGACTCAGGGCAGGAGGAGTGGATGCTTCCCAGGAATGCTAATAGGACTCACTCTTGCTGCCCTCTTAAGTTATTTGTTAAAATCAGGTCTTAGCAGAGAGTTCACAGAATCATAGAAATGTAGGACTGGAAGAGACCACAGGAGATCAAGTACAGCCCCCTGTGCAAAAGCAGAACCGATTACACCTAAACCATCTCTTACAAGTGCTTGTCCAGCCTGTTCTTAAAAACCTCAGATGATGAGGATTCCACAACCTCCCTTGGAAACCTATTCCAAAACTTCACTATAGTTGGAGAGTTTTTCCTAATAGCTACCCTAAATGTCCTTGCTGCAGTTTAAGCTCATTACAATTTCTCAGCATACAAAGAGCATTCAGCTGCTGGAGTGAAATGAGTTGGCAACACTTGCTGACATTGGAGTGCTTGATCTCTCTGCATTAAGGAAGTGTGTGCTAATGTACTATTATTTCAGGATCTGTTGATAGCTTCTGTCTGCAAATTCATACTTGGTTACATAGGCATCTAGCCTAAAATTAAAGACACCCAAAGAGCAAGTGGCCTATTCTGAAAACTTCCATGTTTCTTGAACCAAAATTACAAGAAACTCTCTCCTCCCACAGACCTTCCGTCAAAAACCAAGTGAATTCTTCTATTCAATTCACCTGTCTCATTTATCAACTTACAATTTTGCAGGTCCAAATTAAGGCACCTGGTTCCTCATTATGCCGCTCAAATCTCTAGACATCTGTTCTGTTGGTCTGCGGGAGCCTGAATTTGCTGACCTTCCAAGCACACTACAGAAACCATTGATTTGATTGGGTGTTTGAGGAAGGATGAGAGTATGCTTTTGGAAAGGATTGGCGACCACAGAGCCCATTTGTATTGATTGATTTATTTGATTGGTTTTATTAATAATCAAAAGCACCCCTGCAAAAAGCTCTGAGCATCCTATTAGTAGCAAGGCATGCCATAACAATGAGATCCAGCCAGTAGCATTAAATACTGATGCACAAGTAAATGAACTCAGCCAACCAGTGACACTAAATAATCTAAATGGAAGCAGACAACCAATCCACAGAAAGGGAGAATTTTGGGTTTTTTATCACAGAAAACTAGGATCCCTGGTGATGATGCAGAAAGGAATGAAAATGCCAAAAGAGGCAGATCTCCTATTTCAAAGACAGGAATGCAGAGAGGCATCAGGCTGTCAGTCTAATGATGCTGTAAAAGTTTCTTCTGACCCCGTTCAATGCAAAATATTCTTAATGCTTAGTAAATATTTTTAAAGCTTCATTAGCAGTGAACTAACTGATTAATCTTCACAACATGCTTGTGAGTCAAATAATTATCATCACTCCTAAGTTTACAGATAGGGAAACTGAGGCAGAGAGGATAAATGAGTGAGCCATGGCTGCAGTGGAAGTTAATGGCAAAGCTGAAAATAGAATTGAGGAGATTTTCTTTTAAGGTTCTGGATTAAAGATGATTTTAAATTCTGGCAGGAACACTTCTAGTACATCAGTAATATTATTGTAAGGGTGGCTCCAGGTCGCTCTGTATATATGTAAATGTATCTTAGACCCTTTCTTAATCCATTTAGGACATGGAGTGTTCAGGTAATAATGGAGACTTAACTAATCAAAGGTCCCCTCCTCCGGATGAAGGAAACAGTAACCAGATATTTAGAGACTTTGTTTTCTTGCTTTTCAGCCTGTCGAGTCCTGATTTTCTTGTTAAACTGCACTTGCTAGTGTTGTTCTTCCTCGTAGTGAAAATAACTTTGGGCTGGGCCATTTTTACAGCCGGATGATATTTTTAGGATAATTATCTTTTTATACTTCAAGCTACTGGGCTTTCTGGTTTGCAGCACCTTCTCACCCAGAGTGTGTGACAAGCCACCCTCTGTTAACTCAAATCCTTCCTTAAAACTCACTTCTTACGCAAAAAACATCAATGTACTGCTGTCACCTGCTCATAAAGGTTCTGATCCAATGAAGATCATTGAAGTTGTTGGAAAGACCCCAGTTAAAGCAGTGGTTCTCAAACTTTTGTACTGGTGACCCCTTTCACATAGCAAGCCTCTGAGTGCAACCTCCCTAATAAATTAAAAACACTTTTTTATATATTTAACACCATTATAAATGCTGAAGGCAAAGCGGGGTTTGGGGTAGAGGCTAAGAGCTCGTGAGCCCCCAGGTAATAACCTTGCAACCCTCTGTGGGGTCCTAATCCCCAGTTTGAGAACCCCTCTCTTAAAGCCTGTCTGCTGGCCCCTTTAGTGCACTGTGTGTCTGATTTTCACCACCTCTCTTTCTGGATTGTAATTGCCTTGGCGTGAGGATCATGGTTTCCTTTGTGTCCTCTAAGGTGCTGAGTACCTCTTAGTCACATAGTCATCGCTTAACCAACATGAGCTGTATGGAGTCAGCAGCACCTCAGTCACTCTGCGTAATTACATACAGAAGAATAAAGAGGGATAGGAGTTTGGATGAAGTAAGAACCAAACCTGAACACATAGTGAGCGTAGAATGTATTGTCCTGAAGTATTTCTTTCTTGGGCTGACCCAGAGGCCATAGTCATGCTGGAAATCTCACAGATTCACTGCGTTCAAAGCCAGAAAGGACCATTAGCTCACCTTGACTGACCTCCTGTATGTCACAGGACAGAGAATTCCATCCACTTACCCCTGTATTGAGCCCAGTAACTTGTGTTGGACTAAGGCATCCAATCTGGCTCTGAAGACATCAAGAGATGGAGACTTCACTGCTTCCTTTGGCAGTTTGGTTCAATGGTTAATCACCTTCACTGTGAAAAATGTATGCCTCTTCTCTAATTCAAATTTGTCTGGCTTTAACATCCAGCTCTAGCTGGTTCTTCTCCCTTCCTCTGCAGGGTTAAAGAGACCTTTAGTAGCTTTAAATATAGCTGGTATTTTCTCTCCGTGAAGGTACTTATACACTGTCATCAAGTCACCTCTTGAGCTTCTGATTAGCTAAACAGATTGAGTCCCTACTGTCTGCTTTTGCTGTCCCCTTTCCCAGTTTTTTCAGCATCCTCTTAAAATGCAAATACAGATCCACTATCAGTCTCTAGAGTTTCCTTATACAGAGGCAAAATCACACCACCCCCACTTCTACTCACTGCTCCTTTCTACAGCCAACTTTAGTCCTTTTGTGCCACAGCATCACACTGGGAGTTCATGGTCAGTTGTTTGCCCATGATGACTCCTAGATCCTTTTCAGAATCACAGCTTTCTGGAATGCAGTCCTCCATTCTAAAGTTATGGCCTCTATCCTTGGTTCTTAGAGGTAGGACCTTGCATTTGGCGGTATTCAAATACATCCACAAATTTTATCAGCAGTGATTTTATCTTTACTTCCAGATCATTGATAAAAATGTTGAATAGTGTCGGGCTTTAAACCGATCCCTGTGGAACCCCACCAGAAACACCCCCATTGATGATTACTTTTTGAGATCTATCAGTTAGCCATTTTCTAATCCATTTAACATGTGGTTTATTGATGTTGCATAGTGTGAACGTTTCAATCTGAATGTCGTACAGTATTAAGTTTGAACAAATTACAGAAGTCCATTAATCTAAACAAGAAATGAAATCAGGTTTATTCGATGACCTGTTTTCCTTTAAAAAAGCATCCTGATAGGCATTCATTATATTTCTATCCTTTAAATCATTATTGATTTGAATCCTATGTCAGGTTTCCCGTTATTTTACCTGGGGTTGATGTTCAGGCTAACCACCCTATAATTACCTCTGCTTGCCCTTTCTGAACATTGACACAATATTAGTACTCTTCCAGTATTCTGGAATTTCCCCAGTAGTCCAAGATTTATTAAAAAATTAAAATCAGTGGGCCAAAAATCTCCTCAGCCAACTCCTGGGTGTAAGTTATCCGGGCCTATTGATTTTAAAAAAATGTGGTCCTAGTAGGTGCTATTTAACATCTTCCTTTGTTATTAATGGGCTGGGAAGTACTTAAGCATCCTCATTCCAAACACAGAACATAAATATTTATTGAACACGTCTGCCTTCAAAAGTGAAGCTATTCTAGTTGGATTTGCAAACCAGATAGATTTGGGCTATTTCTCCCGGTCATCAGAATTTTCAACCCCAGGGATTATATTATTTTGGTCAGTATTTGTATGCATTTAAAACTTAACAATAGATGGCCCTGAAATATAATCTGATACTTTGGGGAAAGTAGCTGAGATCACTTTACTTACTCACCAGCTTGTAAAAACACAAGGCCATCTTTTATCCTATATGTAATATACTATTTAGACCAGTTTATTGCTTCATAAACCATAGCAGAGAATAAACCATTAATACCCATTCACTGGTGTCAGTGAGAGCAAACGTGAATTGTTAGCTATTTTAATATTAATGTTTGACTGGATATCAACAAAGGTTAATATTAGAGAGTACACTCCGTAGAATAGCTGTGGGAGAGAGCTAGACCCCTGCATTGCAGGCCTCTGCCTCAGCGCTGAGGTAATCAATTAGCTGCCATGCTGCTCTTGCCAGAGTCCAATAAGGTGCATTAGAAACAAATGTCTCAAAATTGCTCTTGTGTAATTATGAACAGAAAGTAAGTATCCCTCCCTCTCTTCTCACATCCAGCTTCCATGTCCAGCTTGGTAACAGTCCTTGCAGACTGTGATGCTACCAGCATGAACTACCGGGTGAATTAGTGATGATTTGTGTTATTGTGTTAAATTGGCAGTGTTGGGCCAGTGAGATTATCACATAGCTGCCATCTGCACTTGTGGTTTGTTTGGACAGTACACGGGGAGGGTTTCATTTTGTATTGTAGGGAAAGTGGAGGGTTGCATGGCTTTTTCATCTCAGACCTGATGAATTTTTAGAATCATGGAAGGAAAAATGCAAAATTGCTAGAATATTTTTCTTTTTTTAATATACACTATGGTGACAGGTCCAAAAACTAGATCATAATCAAAAAGATCAGGTGAGTGGGAGTAAATGGGGAATTCAGACAGAATTATTTAACAGGAAAAGTAATAAACACACAGCACTAGTTAATGGGGAGAGCTATTGAACCACAATATAAAGGAATTTTTGGTTTGGTTTGGGTTTTTTTCAGATTTTCCAAGGTTGTGGAAATCCCAAAATCAGCACAAAAGCATCCAGTGGAGAGGATAAGAAAAGAAGGGGAAAAGCTGTCAACGACGATAAATCCTTGGGGCTTGGACTGGAGAAGCTAGTAAGTGTCCCTCTGAATTTATAAAACATTTCCCCACAGGAATATTTAAAACTACCTGCTCCAATCGTGGGCTCATCATGTCTGTCCGTGTCATGTGTCGGGATCGTCGCCGACCCGATGGCAGGGTGTTACTGAAAGCTGTGAGCACCAGCCCTGTTTGGAATCGGGCGGTGTGGTCTCTATAACACAAGCTCAGAGCAAGCCCTTGGCTACGCTCTAGCCTTTGGTGCCTTCCCAATAAACCCTTAGATGTGCCTATTAAGTAGAAAACGTTACTGACCTGTAGCTGGCCCACTGAAGACTCAACTAAGACAGGATTCTGGCTGCTGAGTTTCAGCTTCATAGCACCAGACTGGTGGGACCCCCCAAGCTTGTCAAGAGGTTTGGTCCCTAAGGGTATCGGTAGCAGAGAGGAGCACAAGCCAGCCAGCCCTTTCCTCCAAAACAGGCAGTTGTGCATCACCCTGCTGAACTTCATCACTGCTCTTAGTTGCTTCTCTCTCTGAAGGTCCAGCCCTTAGTTTTTTATACATGATCGTGCACTGTCGTTGGTGCTCTGGGGCATCATCTCCTGATGATGATGATGGAGTAGCTTCAATGTTGTCTTCCTGCAGCTTTGCTGCACTGTTGGTCCTTGTCTTTTATTGGACGTTTTCTGATTCTGTGGGCAACAGGCTGGGATCATCCTCTCTCTTCTCTGACAGGCTGATCCAACGCCTTGTTCCCTGCTGTCCCTCAGCTGCTTGTGGCTCAGCTTCTCAGCACTAGATTACTGCACCTGCTTCCTAGCAGCTCCCTGTGTCACTCCGAGCCTCCCTGCTAGGCTGCTTTCCCTTGCTCAGCCCTCTGCCCTACCAGACCTGTTTCTCCTGTCCAGGCCTCCTGAGTCTGTCTCTATCTGCCCATCAGAACCTGTTACCTGCCCTGCCCACTGCAGCCAGTTCTCAGCCTGCTGCCCACACTCTCACACCATCTCCCTGGGCCCTCATTCCAGGATCACACAATACCTGCTCTTGTTTAAGGAATGGTTTGTGGCCCCGCTGAGCTAATCTCTTCCCTTGTGTCTATTTTAATGGGCGTGGCTAGGAAGGAGCCAGGACATCATTGTGATACATACCTTTAATATCAAATGTGTTATAAAACAGATGAACACAGCAGAACAGTCCTTCACATGTAAATGTTGGCCTCAGCTGGCTAGCTCCTTGGACTGAGGACTGTTATTTAAGGTAAAGTTAGTGCTCTTTTCCTGTACGTGAAAAATCAGCAGTGCTCTCTCTGTGTTATCAAATAAATGAGCTAGAACCACCTAGCTGGACGACCCAGCCTCTGGGGTTTAATAGGTGTTTCCTTGGGCCCAGATTCTCCCTCCATCTTACAGGTTTCTGATGCCAAAGGGAAGCTGAGAGACATCAAAGATTACTGGGTTGCCCTTCCAAGCACAATTTGCAATGAGAAAATAACATCCAGCACGGTGAACGAGGACAAGTGCTGGAACGGAATGGCCAAGGGGAGGTAAGGACGGGTGTAGAGAAGCAAAGCAAAAAATCTCCATACTAGACCTTAAAGCTGCTACCAGAAAGAGAAGATAAAGATAGGTGCAGTGATCAGCTAGTTCTTCCCACATCCCTGCCCCAGGAAGCTTTACAGCTTGTGACATAAACTCCATTATAGAGGTCATTTCACTAAAATATGGTTGCCTTCAAGAGCCTCGCCCTCAGTTGCTTCAACCCTAATCCTGTATCCTCTACTCACTGGGGAGTCTCTAAGGTCGCAATAACTTCCCTGGCCCCAGCTGGGGGCAGTGTGAGGATCAGTATCCATTGAGGGCTGATCAGGGCAGTCAGGAACTTCCTTGTATGAGTTCCTCTTCACCCTCTGAGCGGCTGCACACCACAGTTACGGGCAGCTCCCCTTTCTCTTCCTTCTGCCCTGGTTCTGAGCACTCCCAGGGCTAGTCAGCCCAATGCACAGCTTGTTTAGGAGTCTGGCTGTGGCTGCCACACCCCTTGTGGGCCTCTCAATCTCAGCCCTAGAACTGGCCCTGCTGTCAACTCCCATCAGTTTTAAAGGCCTCAGCCCCAACCTCTCAGGAACAAGTGCAAAGCTTAACCCTTGTCCAGAGGCAGTATTTGAGAAATGGATGCCTTGAATTTAAAATGTGTTGCTTTCTTCCCACATGTTAGACTTTTAAACATCAAAGCACGTTTGCCACAAAATTACACACAGAATCTTCACACACTTTCAAAAGGCATTAAATGCTGTTAGTAGAATGGACAGATTCACTTTGGAAGAAACCCAGAGGCGCTGCTGGGAATTGCAAACATTTACCTAGTTACCCATTTATGCACTGTTCCCTCTTAGACTTCACCCCTTGGAAATTCTGCCACCATAGAAATACATTGTGCCCATGGTTTACACTTAAACCATTGTTTTGGGGCCAGATCCTCAGCTGCTGTAAATATCATAACTCTGTTACCATCCCCGAGTAGCCTGATCTATGACAGCTGGGAATCTGGGCCTTGGTTTTTAAAATATTTTCAGGCATTAAAATGACAAAGGTTTTCTTTTTTAAGTGCTTGACATTAAGCTGGGAGAAATGCAGCTTTAATGACTAACTAGCCAGCTCCCAGTTGATTGGGTATAAGAGTTTCCCAGCTGCCTTGTCAGTCATATCAGGAAGTGAATCCAGTAGTTCCAATGCAGTCATGGAGTCTGTCATGATGTGTCAATTTCTTAATCTTCCATGTGGTGATGAACTCCATTCTTGTGTGATGGGCTGGATGTCACGTGGGCTATGCCACTGGTGCCAGCATGGGACCAGATCCTCAGCCTTGCACAGAGTTGACCTAGGCACAGGGGTGCTGGGACATCCTACTCTTCAGAAGTTGAGACACTCCACAGCAGCTACCCTAGGGCTGATGTAGCCTTAAATAGAGACCCAGGGGGTCATTATATTGAGTGATGTCCCTGGGGTCAGTGTCAGCAGTGTGGCTCAGAGTCTGGGATCTCTGGCGCTAAAAGAGTGAGGCTATACTGCCTCAGCTGGAATACCCAAGTCTGTTAGTGCCGAGCTGGTAGCAAGAGGCAGTCCAGTCACTAGAGGGAGACAGAGGCACACTGTAAGCTCTGGGTTGCACATACAGTGGCAAATCCGCTGGCCTCCTCCCTACCCATTCCCGCCTCCCTTTGCCCTGCCAGCCATGGACCCCCCAGCACAGCTGTGTTCAGTGCCTTGTGTGGGCCACCTGAATCCAGCCCTTTTCTTTCCACTGCGAGGGAGATCTCTGTAGTCAAAGAGTTGAGAGCTCAGATTGCACCTTACACTAGTGCAGGAGTATGAGCAGAGAGACGAATGAACCTGAAACATGAGGCTGCGATTGGAACACAAGTACAATAACTCCTCATTTTAAGTTGTCCCGGTTAACATTGTTTCTTTGTTACGTTGCTGATCAATTAGGGAACATGCTCATTTAAAGTTGTGCAATGCTTCACTCTTACGTTGTTTGGCTGCCTGCTTTCTCCACAGCTGGCAGCCTCCCTACCTCCCCACTCCCACATACACAGCGCCTCCCACCCGCCAGCAGACCCTGCGGATCAGCGCCTTCCCCTTCCTGCCCCGCTTCCTGCCTGTGGCAATCAGCTGGCTTGCGGTGCTTCGGAGGGAGGAGGGAGGAGCAAGGACTCAGCACACAGGCTCCCCCTCCCACCCCTGCCTCCCGAACGCTGCAAGCCAGCTGATTGCCCTGGGCAGGAGGTGGGGGGAGGAGAAGGGGAAGTCTGCGCACCCAGTCCTCGCTTCTCCCCCCTCCCTCCTGCCCCCTAAACACCACAAGCCAGCTGATTGCCCCAGGCCGGGGGGAGGAGGAGTGAGGACTCGGTGTGCAGGCGCCCCCTCCCTCCTCTACCTCCCAACTATAGTACTGTACTGTATTTACCATATGTTTGTAAACATACAGCACGTGCACACTACTCCCGCCCCAAGCATAGTATTAAATTGCTTGTTTAAAATGTATATAATGCCTTTTGTCTGGCAAAAAAAAATTCCCTGGAACCTAACCCACCCTATTTACATTAATTCATATGGGGAAATTGAATTTGCTTAACATCGTTTCACTTAAAAGACACATTTTTCAGGAACATAACTACAACGTTAAGCGAGGAGTTACTGTAAATACAGTCATGATACTACCAAGCTGCAAAGCTCTCCCTCTCGTAGATGGTAGATTATCAGTTGTAATGGCAACTGTAATACCAAAAGGAGAATTTACTGTTTGGGGAAAGCAATGTGAACAAATTGATTTCCTGTGTAGGTATTTACCAGAGGTGATGG
Organism: Gopherus evgoodei; assembly: GCF_007399415.2. NCBI lineage: Eukaryota > Metazoa > Chordata > Testudines > Testudinidae > Gopherus > Gopherus evgoodei. The sequence continues at coordinate 46,102,205 of NC_044330.1, forward strand.
GAGATGGTCTGGCCAATCAGATTAATAATCCAGAGGTAGAGGTGGACATCACCAAGCCAGATATGACCATTCGTCAGCAAATCATGCAGCTCAAGATCATGACAAACCGACTGCGCAATGCTTACAATGGGAATGATGTGGACTTCCAGGATGCTAGTGAGTACACCAGAAATCCCAAGTGATGGGAAAGGGATGAGGACAGACAGTGAATGTCAAGTGATTTCTGAATGATGGCTGGAGAAATTCCATTAATCCCAGTTCCTGGGAGTGCCTGATAAAATGAGAGAGATTAAATGCCCACATGCGTCCTACGGTGGTATTTTTATTTAGATTGCACAAACACTGATGAGGATACAGTCCCTACCCTACTGCGAGTACAGGGCCTGATTCATAACAACTGTTGGCCCTTGTTATGGAACAACATGGAGTGTGGGTTTGCATCCGGCCTGTGATACTCCCGCCTCCAAAAGGGCATTAGAATAACAGAATGAGGTGCACTGCTGACAGCACTGTACTGACGCAGGGTAATGTAGTCACCATTTGTGTTCTGCAACACCCCACATGCCACCTAAGAGCCTGTACTGGAAAGGATGTTGGCCACAGCCCAGGATGTTTAACCTCCCCCCACCCCCAGGAAATACGATGTGATGTGATCTTTAGCTGTCCCTGAACTGCTCTTAGGGAATGGGGAAATCGTTTGATTTGAGCGTCACCTCCCGAGCTCTAAGTCATGCACAGCATTCCCTTCAAGACTAGAACCTGCATCCTTTCTGCTAGTGTGTGCACCAGAGATGTGTAAGTCAATGTAAGATCACAGACGATGCCGCAAGCATTGTATGTACTTCCATTTAGTGCTGGGGTGACCAAACAAAATGGAGCTATTGCTACACTAAGGCACAATTTACTGGCAGCTAGGGTTGAAATGTTTTCAATCTCCCGTGGCCATATTTGATCTCCGTGTTTGTGTAACCATTAACTCACCTATGAGGAATTCTTCCCATAGAGTATTATTCAGCAGCTTGGAATTTAGAACTCCCCTGTCCCCCAGATTGCAACAGAATCAGAATCTTTCTGGACACTTTAAATAAATCACAGGACACTGCAGTAAGGAGTCTGCAGCCACCATGAAAATTAGCTGTAATTGTGATGAAAACCCCATACACCACCATTACAATCTAACCCATATTGACCGTGCTCTTCATCTGGGCAAGATAAAAAGTCCACCTGAGAGAAACAGTGTTTCGCTGTCTGTCTTTTTCAGCTTCATTGTAGAAAACCCTTCAGTGTTTAATTTATGTAGAGAAAGGCACGATAAAGCTTTAGAGACAGACACAGAGCAGAAGAATGTCTGTGGTTCATTTTAGATTTGCCATCAAAATAATTCTATATAAAGCATAGAAGTCTTAAGAGAAAATCTGCCTTTTTAACCTTTTTTTATGAATATGAAGATCTCTTGCTAATAAATTATTAACGTTGAGCCAGATTTTTCAGTAAAGTAGAAACAAAGACAAGATGTCTGGCGTACATTTTGTGTTTCAGGTGAACATTCACGTAGACCCGGGCTTTGCTTTCCTTGCATTGTTCTAAATGACAATATTCAATTATAGTAGCCCATTTAGAACACTTACATGGTCAGAAAAACCATCACAAACCAGGTCCAACATGTCAAAACCCTATGCAAGTTGATTTTGTACAGCACAGCTCTGTACAGTGTTTCCACAGGACCAAATGCTGCCCTGACAGACACCCCGGCAACCCTGCTGAGGGCAAACATATTTGATTGAAAGCTAATCTTGCAACTGTTACCCATCTTTGTCACCTACAGGGTAGAATACTGCAGTATTCTACTTAGAGTTACTTTTTAAGGTCACCCCACAGTCTGCAGCTCCTCCTGAGAAGTGTGGACTGCTGTGAGCAAAGCCTCTTTTCACTTTAATCCAGTCTTCGTTATCCACAGCACATTGAATTCATCTCTAAAGATTGAGAGTCTGCAACTCACCCTGTACCCAAAATCAGCAGTTATGTTCAGCTGAAGAGACTCATTATAGTTCTGGGGGTCAAACAGTTTAGGACTGGGGCTGGATTAACTCCAGGCCTGAGTCAAAGATTCGTGACATCAACGGGAGTCTTTGCTGCCTTCCAGGGGTTTTGGATCTGATCCGTAAGAGCCCTGTGTATGTCTAGAGTTGACCGCCCTTGATAGTGCCTCAGAGACGATGTTTCATGAGCCTCACACTGTGATGTAAAATGTTCTTTCTTAGTTCAGCTTTAAACCAAACCTTAGGTATCCTCTCTCTCCATAGCCCAAACAGCAGCCTACGGTGGATGCTCTTGTCACTTCTTAAAATTTTCCAGTCAGCCTCTAGCTGCTACAGCAGTGGGCCATTTAAACATCAATGTGAGACCAAGTAGAGAAGGGCCAATGTGCTCTACAACCTTTACCTTGTTTGGCAGGGACCTGACTACTGACTCAAGCCTTGGCCACAGGTAACAGAGCCAGCTAACCACCTGGCTGCAGGGACTTGTGAACACTTCACGCCATCCCGTGTTCATTAAAGTACATCTAGTGAAGGAACACAATACAGATATTCCAATATATTCCAGACCATATACATGACAGATAGAAAGGAAAAACAGTGAATCAATCGTAGAATTCATTCCCCTGGGATTCTCCCGCCATCCCATCTGCTGGAATTTGTAAGCATCTAGAGTCAGTGGCTGTCCTGTGCTGAGCACAAAGTTTGATTTGTCAGTCTCACCCTGAGTTTCTGTCTGTGTGTAGGTGATGACATCAGTGGCTCTGGGAGCGGTGATGGCTGCCCTGATGAAGTCTGCGGCAAAAGACTTTCCAAGAACCCCAGCACCAGGCAGCCAGAAGTACATGCTATTCCGAACCAGTCTGGACGTGGCGTAAAGGGGGCCAGCAGCAAATTTTTGCCTTCCTCCTTGCTAATCTTCCTTTCTGTGGCTGTTATTGCAACGCAGTACTTGCGGCGGTAACTCACCTGCACAGCCATGAAAGAGACTGTGGCTGAGGTCTTAACTTTGCCAAAAAAATAAAAAATAAAAAAAAAGGACAATATTTAATTCATCTTGGAAAAAAAGAGGGAGGAAAAAAAAGGTCTCAATTGTTTGTGATATCTGGCAGTGCTAGAGCTGTTTCATCCTTGTTTGGTCTTTTTTGAATGCTGGGCCCTTCTTTCCATACCTCATTTTGTATTTCATTGTTTTGCCCCAAAGAGCCTCTTTGGGGCATCAAACAAGCCTTTGCAGATAGGGGAAAAGAAAAAATTATCTTCAGAGGGTCACGATTTGACTGACTGCAGTGGAGTATGCAATTGACCTAACATTGTTATACAACCATAGCCAAGAATGCCACTTACCACATTAACATCTAAAGCACGACAGTTTAGAACAGTGCAACTTTTAAAATTAGGACTGACAACAGCAGCAAGCACTCTGTTCTGTTCAGGAGCTATTTCATGATTTTCTACTGTATTTCTTAAGCAGGCAGAGAGATGATCCTTCACTCATTTGCTTTGATGTACGTTTTTCAACTAATTCCTTATGCTAATACAAACTCGATTAGCAATGGGATTCCTTATCCAAGCATTTGCAATGAAAATGCAACAGTCCTTTCACTTACAAATACACAGGTTGTTTTGTTTACTACAATTAGCCATCAGCGGCAATTAATAATGCTCCTACTTTGAAGTGAATGGGAGTGAGTTTTAGATTTTGCGTGATATTTGGAAACCACTGAAGTTAGCTATTAATGATAGTCTAATCTAGACTTGCAATCCAGTATCACAGTATGCAACATTGAGGTGAAAATATGCAGGGTGAGATTTGTCATTTGAGAGGTTTGTTTCCAACAGGAGACTGAAGCTCCTTGTTAATGACTTTCTACCAGACGGATCGTTGCAAATTGCTGTTTTGTGAAGTCTTGCATATTAATACACATAGAGTTATGAGGCCTAAAGCAATAAGTTACAGTATTGGGAGTCAGTGGGTTATTACTTACTTCCCTTGGCAGTTTGTGTGCCCAGGAAAATGACTCAGATGTAAAATCTGGGCTTTCAGATTCTTCTTAAGTGAATGTCTGCTCCCCCCCACCCCCCAACTTCACCACTGCAGTGACTAAAGCAGAAAACTGTCCAGTGTCTGAGTTACAGCCACACATTGAGTCAGTGGATCATCAGGAATTAAAACCCAGGACACTTCTAGACCTTCCAGTCCTCTGCTCTAAGCAATGGATGCACAGCCTCCTAATTTTAGCCAGTAATTTTTCGTAGCTTATTACATGAGTGCCAGGAGTGGATTCAACTAAAGACTTTGTTTTTGTCAACAAACGCTATATATAAATATACACACATACATATCTATCTGTTAAGGTGTCTGTGTTTACAGAGCTGTGCACTTTGGTTCCCTAGCTGGCTTAGCTCATTTGCAGATACAGTAAACATCGTTTGGAAAAGTATCTTTAGGAAATTTATCTAGAGTAACAACACAGTCCTACTGACTGTTTTTGGCAATGGGGAACCGTGAGTTTGGGCTCTGCTGTTATTAATTTTGTCTAATATTGTAATTTTTATTTTTGGGGAGAAAGCATATCTTATGTTTAAAATGTTTATAGGCTTATCAAACTTTTAAACACTTCAATGTCTTTCATTAAGGGGAAAAATATGTTTTGGTGCATAACAAGATTTGGGAAAAGCAGAATTTGATTTGTGCTGTCACTGTTTATGGAATGTGCAATTTAAGGTAAGACTGTAGGATCAGAGCACTAGGAATGTGGAGAGATATTGCAAGAAAGCAAGTGTCATGAAGGCCTCGTTCCCTTGGTTGAGTTTAAATTCCTAGTTTGTTGGGCAACTACCACTGTTTCCTAATCCAGCCACGTAATGGGGGCTGACATTTCTACTTCTGTTTCAAAACGTGGCCTGTGTTTAGGCCAGTTATGAGTCATTGTCCCACATTACACCTTGCTTCTGCACACACAATTTTAGATCATTTTGGTGCTGTATTCCCAGGATGCCACTAATTGTTGAAGCTTAAACTTGAGCCAGAGGCTTACCTTGTTGTTAGATTTAAATTATCTGGCTCTGGATTGAATTGAAGAAAGGTGAGGCTACTGGGCCTATCATAGTCTGAAGTGTAATTTCATTCAGGTTTGCCTTTATTGGTCTAGTGTAGTGATTTTTAGCCCATGTTGCCATTACGCATATAAATGAGCCTTCTATTATGTAACCCCTAACCCAGTGTCTGAGGGAGAATGGAAAACATTACATGTTGAAAGGGCATTAGAGTAGAATTTTTTAAATGATAAAGAAATTTGAGCACCACAGTCAATAGTTTTATAAATATTTAGTTGCCTATGGCTGTACGCAATGGAAGAGAAAAAAAAATCTCCTTTATCATGTAATTGCAGCCTGTTAGAGCACTGACACACAGTTCATGGCCCTAGGGGACAGTCTTGTTAAGTGCTTTATCCCAAGGGTTCTCAACCTTTTCCTTTGAGCTCTCTCCCCCACCCCACTATAAAAACTCCACAGTGGGTTCTCTGCATATAAATGGCAGAGCAAGTGTTACAGGGTTGCAAGCAGGGCAACTGCCTGGGGCCCCATGCCACATGCCCTCCTCCCCAAGTTGCTCAGGCTTCAGCCCCAGGTGGTGGGGCTCAGGGCACTGGGCTTCTGGGCCCAACTGGTGGGGCTATGGCCTTCTTCCCTGGGCTCCAGTGAGTCCAACACTGGCCCTGCTCGGTGGACCCTCCTGAAACCTGCTCATAGCCTCCCAGGGGGCCCTGGACCGCTGGTTGAGAACCACTGCTATAGCCTGTATCGAGGGAGTATGACTAACTTTGGAAGAGGAAGAGGAGAAAGGACCATTCGCTTCTCTGTTAGCAGGATGGAGATTCTCAGTGTTTTGACACGTAAAAAATACTCAGGGGATGCTGATGGGGGTTTGTTTAAGAATTCAGATAAGAACATGAAAATGAACAAACACCCACATCCCTGCAAAGTGGAGAACTAGAAAAATGGAGTCGTGGATTTATAGGCATCTCTGTCTTTAAACTTGCTCTTTTGTGCCATAATTTGTATGTTTTAACTAAGGGTGGGCTCATTAGCGGCTTTGAGAGCACAGATATTTATCATTTTGCAAATGACAGACAACCTATTCTTTTCTGGTGGGCTTGGTAGGGGATAAGGTATAACAAATATCCGCCATACACCTTTGCTTTAAAAAAAATGCATTTCTTGCTGGAGGATTAAGATTTATTTCACTTATTGGCATTGCTGGCCAGTTATATATTTCTTTCTGTTACCAAGGTACTTGTCACTATCTTGCACTCTTCATCTAAAGTTGAAATATGTTCTTTGAATCCTTGTATCAATAAAAAGGCTGGAGACTTAAATCTATATTTGTTCCCACTGTTACACATCACTACTTTATTTCTTCTGAGTTATATTTTGAAATGTGAGTAGCCCCACACTCAGTCCTTGGTTTGCCACTATCAACAGAATAGTATGGACATTCTGAGCCTCTCGCCTGCTCGAAAATGTCTGGCAGAGAGCAGCCACCTCTAGGTATAGGAGATGCTTAAAAACAAGATTAAATTTATTTATTGACATTTTAAAAAGTTACCATACTAAAGATTTTGTGTGTGTGTGTGTGTGTGTGTGTGTGTGTGTGTGTGTGTGTGTGTGTGTGTGTGTGTGTGTGTGGGAGGAGAGTGTAATAAAGGAGAAAAATCTTAAATAAAAAATTAGATTTACAACTAAATATTTGTAAACATAAGGCACAGTGTTAATTATTTACTACTGCACTCAAGATATTGCTTCTTGAAAAGTTAACAAAGGAAAAAGGCACTCATATCCCAGTAGAGAGCCGGTCTGAATTAAATAATCCACCACCAGTGCTCCCTTCAAATGAAATGATGTTGAAATAGCTTTTGTTTTCCTAGATACACAGTTCCATTTCCAGAGGTTGGTGAACTTGGTAATGATACTAAGGGGGTGAGCCCCAGACTTCTGGTAATCAAATACTGACAGGAGGAGTGCACGTCCCTGGAGGTTAAACGGCACCTAAAGGATTGCAGGTCCCCCCATTCCTCCTCACCCCAAACAAAGAAATTAATAAACTTCTTATCTTTATAAAGCTTACCAGTTTACTTGGTATTTACTAAAATCTTTCAGTTACAGGAGTTTAGATTCTATTTTATGTACACAGCTCCAAACAGCTGATATCTGTATTCTGTAACACTTAATACATATTTATCCATGGTTACTCTACAAGGAACAGTATTTATACAAACTACAATTCACTCATCTCAAAAATATATCTCCTGTAAATCCTCTCTGTATTATTATTTAAAATAACTGCCACTAGCTAGGAAAACAAAAAAAATTTTGTATCCAATTTTGTAGCTTTTATGAACACACCCCACATTAGCAAATGAGCTATAGGTAGGCCAAACATTGTGGAACTAGCATGCTCAAACTATATACAATCCAAGGATCAGTATGTTCTCAGCTATATCCATGTACCCCTGTGTAAGTCACATGGATGTGAGGAATGATATTCTGGTCCTTATGTACTCTGGCCAACATTTTCAAACATGACACTACAGACAGGCACATAAACAGGGCCTACTTTTTGGAGATGCTGAGTACCTGGATCCACTAGGAGTTGTAGGTGCTCAGCATCGCTAAAAATTAGACACCTAAACCAGAAAATTGCCTCCTTTTCCATGTGATGACCTCTGTCCCCCATATGAGCAAACATCCTGCTTCCATTCATGTCAACAGCAAAATGCCCATTGACTTGAACAGGTGTAGGCGCTAAAGTTTTCACCACCCCAGAGTGGTTGCATGTCCTCAGTTGCTAATAAAATGGAATTGAGGGAGGGTTGAGAGGCGAGAGCATGCCAGAGCAGATGGAAAGGTCTCCTTGCTGAACACAGTGAGCTTTGAGATTGTGAGACATTTTTCATGCTTTCGGAGCATACTCTGTTTTTCAGAAGATTTGGTCAGTTGAATAACTAAAATCAGTGTAACAGCCAAGTTGCCCCGCACCAATCACACTGTTATTAAGTGGAAATTCAAGCTCGAGGAGAGTGAAATTTTCATGGAATTGATGAGAGCTATAATAAAGTCAAATTCCAGATGCTATTTCAGTGGCATGAATAGCTCTTACACAGTCTTACCCCGTACAATAGTCATTTTTATCATCCAGCTCTTTCTTTACATGTCTAAGTGTAGAGGCGGCCATAATAATCAGTATTTTAAATTAAAAATGGAGAAGGCCCCTGGAAAATGACTATGGATGGCTAAGTTGTCATCAAAGGCATATCATTAGTATCCTATCGCTTCTTATTTGATATAGCACTTATTAGATAAAGGCAAGTTATGCCAGGTCAACTTATTCAACATGTTCATTTTTTTCTACCGTAGGATTAATTGTAACTATAATTCCCAGTGTAAGGAAGATTTGGGTGCATGTCATCAGCCGCTGCACATTGTCTGCCTGGACTTGGCTTCTTGTCATCTTTCCAGAAGACATCTCTTCTGCCTCTTCCATCTCTTCCCTCGCTTCCCTTTCTGCCAACAGGACTCTGCCTCTCTCTTGAAATGCCCAACTTAGTCTTAAGTTGATGCTTTCCTGTAAAAATATATAATAGATTGGCTTCTGAAGGAACAGTGGTTTCCTTGGCGCACAGTAAACTGGACACAGTTGCAAGCCTTCAAAATTACTGAGCCTTGACTCAATTTAACAAGCAACATGGAAGCATGACAGAAACTATACACCTGCTGACCTTTAAAGGGATAGTGTATGGCACTGATGTTTGTATTTTCTCCCTTCCATTACAACTTCTAAGAGTCTCTTAATGTGAAAAGTTACTTGCAAATTGTCAGCATTAACATGAGCTTGCCTGTAATTGCTAGGTAGCTACCTCAACTGCCAACATCACCACATCAAAAACATCACTATGTTTAAAATGCAAAGTAAAGCACAAAATAACCATGAAATGCTCCTAAGCACATAGTTTAGGTTACACACAGCACCCAAAAACCAGCCTGCAGGACCTACAGGTTGAGATTTTTCAAAGTAGTCCAAGAAATTTATTTAGACATCAGATCATTTTAAATATAAGAGGTGGCTAAATCCACTGGATGTGGAAAAAGCTCAACCATAAATGGCAGCACATGGCCGACTCATGAGATTCTTCAGTTTAGGCTACCATTCATCTTTAATGTAGAAGCTACATTAGCAAGGCAAATCAACCATAGGTTTGAAGCCTTGACAGTGAATCAGAAACGAGGGTGCTGTGTGTTAAGAGAGAGAGAGTTACCGCACATAATCATGAATGATGGCAAAACCATTGTCTTGCTCTGGTGGTCCGTTTAACTCTGAACTCGTGTGTGTGAGAGTTTGTCATAATCGTGCTATTTTTAAAAAAGTAAAACTTTGCACTGATAGTTTGGCCCTGACATACAATAGTAATGCCACTTTTCCCCCTTAGTCCAGTCTTTATGTAAATGTAACAAAATACAACAGTAACGATAAAAAGATGGCAAAGCAAACAGAGCGCCCCCCCCCCCAAGTAAAATACACTATTATCTCACTTGAAGTAATGTGAGCTCACTATGTTTGAGAGGGCAACGGGCCAGAAATGAGACACTAAAGACAACTGATAAGCAGCAAGAAGCTTGAATAATGGGAGCTTCACCCCAAAAGCTTCCAACTCGCTCAGTTGGCCCAGTTAGCTACAGCAAGGCATTCAGTTTTCTCTTTGTGACAACTGAAACAGGCACAAAGACAGTACCCAAGCACCTGTATGGCTTCAATAGATAATGCTTTCAAAAAAAAATCCGTCTTGCGCCAGACCTGTAACTTAAATCATGTTGTTGCACTTGCCTAAGTTATTGGCTAAATAAGTCTGTGTACATCACAGAGGGAGGGAACAAAAGCCACTTCTGCCAGCCCTAATAGCTCAGTAGGACAGGCCAAGTGCAAAAAGGAAAGTCAAACAACAAAGATTTGCTAGCACTTTAAGAAGGGGCTGAAAGGGAAACACGACCACTACTGTAGTAATAGGGTGAAATGTAATAGTGAAAAGTGCAAGGTCATGCATTTAGGGATTAATAACAGGAACTATTGTTATAAGCTGCAGAGGCATTAGTTGGAAGTAACAGAGGAGGAGAAGGATCTTGGAGTATTGGTTGATCACAGGATGACTATGAGCCGCCAATGTGATACGGCCTTGAAAAAGGCTAATGCGGTCTTGGGATGCATCAGGTGAGGTATTTCCAGTAAAGATAAGGAGGTGTTAGAACCGTTATACAAGGCACCAGTGAGACCTCAGCTAGAATACTGTGTGCAGTTCCGATCTCCCATGTTTAAGAAGGATGAATTCAAACTGGAACAGTTTCAGAGACAGGCTACTAGGATGAGCTGAGGAATGGAAAAACCTGTCATATGAAAGGAGATGTAAAGAGCCTGGCTTGTTTAGCCTAACCAAAAGAAGGCTGAGGGGAGATATGATTGCACTCTATAAATATATCAGAGGAATAAATACCAGGGAGGGAGAGGAATTATTTAAGTTCAGTACCAACGTGGACACAAGAACAAATGGATATAAATTGGCCATCAGGACGTTTAGACTTTAAAATTAGATGAAGGTTTCTAACCATCAGAGGAGTGAAGTTCTGGAACAGCCTTCCAAGGGGAGTAGTGGGGGAAAAAGACATAGCTGGCTTCAAGACTAAGCTTGATATGTTTAAGGAGGGGATGGTATAATGGGATAGCCTAATTTTGGCAATTAATTCATCTTTGATTACTAGCAGTAAATATGCCCAATGGCTTTTAATGGGATGTTAGATGCGGTGGGATTTCAGTTACTACAGAGAATTCTTTCCTGGGTGTCTGACTGCTGAGTCTTGCCCGCATGCTCAGGGTTTAGCTGATTGCCATATTTGGGGTCAGGAAGGAATTTTCCTCCAAGGCAGATTGGCAGAAACTTTGGGGGGTTTTCACCCTCTGCAGCATGGGGCACGAGTCACTTGTTGGAAGATTCTCTGCACCTTGAAGTCTCTAAACCATTATTTGAGGACTTCAATGGTCAGACACAGGTTTGATACAGGAGTGAGTGGGTGAGATTCTGTGGCCTGCATTGTGCAGGTCAGACTAGATGATCATAATGGTCCCTTCTGACCTTAAAGTCTATGAGTCTATGATTCTATTATTCAGTACTGCAGCAAAGAACTTGCTGGGCAGTGTTGAGATAGACTTGCTATCACATGTGTCTTGGAATTAAATAGCGGTTTTTTACATTCTTTTCTTTAAAAGCAGCTGCAGCAATTTCTTGCCAGTAACACTCCATGAACTACAACCAGTTAACAGTTGCACGATAATGGCTGTTTTAGAAGCTTTCTCTTAGCAAGTAAATAGTCTGCACTAGCAAGTGCCATACTTACTGCTTTCATAAAAAAAATGCCTGCAACTTCCACTAATTTAAACTTTTGAATTATTCTGAAGATTAAAGCCAATGTGTGAGACTGGTACCACTGAGCTAGTAGCTGGAATGAGATTTAAAGGACCAAAAAGTCTATGCAACAGTTTTTTAATGATGAAAAAGTTGCTAATAGTCAACACTGACTTACCATCAACCTCAGATTGTAGGTTGTCTTGATCAGAGTCCATTAATGATGAATCACCTTTAGCAGCAATAAAACAAGGTGCAAAGACATTTCAGAATAGTTGCTTGTGAGATTATATTGTGACTACTTCAAGGGATCAACCACTTCTACTGCACTCTAAGCAGTTTTAAAAAGTTGCTACCAGCCATAAATACCAATACAATTTATTTTATGAACCTTGTTCACAAAGTAATCATCATATTACATTTCCCAATATGCATATACATTTGCAGTTGTACAATAACTTTGACATAAAGAATATATACAGATTTTCAAATACAGAATAAATTGTAAACACGACACAAGGAACATGTCTTTAAAAAGAAATCTCTGGATAAAGTTAAAAAGGGAACATGCCAAGTTTTCAGTGATCTACCGCTGATCAGTGAGTGGCATTGTTGTGTCTTCAACAGATTCCTACTCTTTTTCAATGCAGGAAAAAAACAGCCATCACACAGGAATTCTTGGGGCCGGGGTAAGGATTATGTCTGATGGCACTTCCAGTTTTAACTCATTACTTTGTGGGAAAATCAGAGCTAAGGGGATCTTTAAGAGTCCTTGCAGTCTCCATTGTCTAGAATGATCTATAGCATGAGGTACTGGTTCATAATCAATTAACTGTATGATTTCTACACTCTAGCCTAGTGAACACTTCCTCCATCTAAAGGAACGTCATCAAAGGTACAGGCTATTAATCCATATCACAGCATGTTCAGATATCATAACTTCATGACAGGTTCTATATAGCTCCTTCAAAAACAATTAAAATGATCCTCCAGGTTGGCTCTGCTCATGGATCTGGTTATGACATATGGAGCCTTTCATCTACAAGTCACTATATGAAATATAGCCAAGTTAGGCATGATTGAAAAATTGCTCCCATCAACAGAGGGTTGTTGGCTTGTGTGAAATGTGTTTTGTAGTCTCAGTCCAGTCCATACGGAACAAGTCAGTTCTCCACAAACCACGGCTGCACCTTGTACAAATTGGAACCCTTCAAGGACAGTCTTTCAGTAGCTATCAAACACTGACGGAGTTCAGAGACTAACTCACTTTCACAGCGACTATCCATGCAGTACCGCTCTTGCAGACAAGCTGAATGTGGTCTCCAGGACTCTACCTTTAGTATTTTTCATGGCAGAATAAAACCTTCAGAAAGAAACATCTACAATAGTCAGCACTATACGCTGACTAGGCGCAGCAAATACGTTAAAAAAGCATCTGCCAAAAGCCAGCTTTGCAACAGGCAAGCCACACATGCCATTTCAATGGTTTGGAAATACTAGGATTTGTCAAAGACACTGCTCCAAAGATGTGCCAAAGTCCTCAGGTATGTATAAAATACATACAGCAGATTGTGTTGGGAGCAAGTGTTTTCTTAGTCCTCTGCTCTTTTCCAAAGAGCCTGTATTACTCTTGTTCTGCTTTTGAAGGCCGTCATGGTACCAGTCCACCATTTTGTCTTCACAGTCTGATGGCTACTCCCTGCATGTCTAACTCTTTTATAGCCGATACCATTATTTATCAATATAGTGATTCCCACTGCAAGCTAACTAATAACTTTGGCCTTTGATGCCAGGCCCTCAACATTTTTTTGCTAAGCACAAAATTTTCCATCACTTTTAATTAGACATTTTTCTTCAACTTCCCATTTGTGTTTCAACATTTTGGTTACATAAGTAAAGGTCAAGTGGCAGGTCTCTAGATGGGTCTTGCTGTTCTAAGAATATGAGGTGAATAGCAGCATTTTACAATAGAGCTATCACAGCTCACCAAGGCAGTCACAAGACCTCTCTCAGCCAATCTGGAGCTTTTCCCTTGCAACAACTCAGCAAGTGAATATATGCAGAGTACTAATATCATAAAGTACTTCTGCTGAGCTCAATCTTGACTGCACCTAACCCAAGCTTCAATTTTTGTTTTCAGAATGATAAGCAGCTATTATTAAAAGGAGGACATCTGGGATTTGTAGAAATGGTTTGGGATGGCCAATGCCAGAATTTCTTAGCTTTTGAAGGAATATGATTTAGGAGAATTTTTCCATCACTGACATTCCAGTTATAATGTAGCACTCATGTAGTTTCTTGACTCAAGGAACAGCTTGGACTGAAATCTTATTCTGAAAGTTTTAGCAGAAGTCTTAGATTTTTGGCACTTATAAAGCAGAAGATCTATGTTTTTTCCAACAGAATCCTCCAACACAGCTACATGTAGTGGAGTCAACACAATGGTAACTTCACTGCTGTTTACTGCCTGGATATTATTTAATCATATCTCAGGTGTAGTCTCAACACTTCATTTTTCTGATCATGCTGCTGTCATTTCTTAAGATGTAAACAAGATCCATGAGGTTGAATATGGCTTTTTTGTTGTTGCTTTTTCGTCTTCATTATTAATTCACATGGAAAGGAAAAAGTTCATTTGCATTAAATGGTCACTATTGCTGTCACAGGAGAGGTTGTCCCATCTCAGCAGAGGTCCTTCCCACTGTCCTGACTTGTTTGCTGTGATCAATATGCAACAGTAGGTTGGTCAGCATGATGAAGCAGCCAAAAAAATGACCATATTCTAGCAAGGTCAGCATCACCCTAGTTGGTCAAGAACTTAGTTTTCTTGTAGTCAAGATCTTATTGGGAAACTCTAATATCTTTTTGTTTAATGTGTTGTATTGATTTTTCAGCTAGCACCTACCACATTATTTGATAGTTTTTATTGCCATCTGGTGGTTTTGGGCCTGTACTGCAACTAGTGATCTTCCCCGTATTTCCTCCTCCTCCTACATGCACTGAAGCAGTAGCAGTAATGATATAGCATTTGATACATTTCCATACTTCCTTTATCCCCAGGGTCTCTAAAACATCTACAAACACATGTATATTTTATATATAGCACAGGCATATACAACCAAGTATATACAACAAAAGAAATGTAGCTGCCATCTGTAGAATGAAATACAGAAACAGCACAAGCAATGTAACAACAGCTTAAAGATCAGATATGAAGAACACCATCATATCCTGTTAAAAAAGCAGAAGGGATTGACTGCAAGTAAACAAAATTTAATAATCCATATTGTAATTTGGCTGGACAAGGTTAAACCTTGCTTGTGAAAAATCCAAGGGATCTTTAGAGGCTACAGGTGACAGTGTGCACTTTTTCCATTTCGTTAGTCTCTGACAGCACAGACCTAGCATTTTCCCAAGCCGCAGGTTTAATATAGATCCAGAGGGAAGAGTCATGTACTGAGTTGCCACTAAAATGTAGTTCAGTCCTAGAATGGCAGCACCATTTTATATATATGTGCCTTCATGTTCGAGAGATTTCTCATTCACTCAAATATATCAAGTATCAGAGGGTAGCCGTGTTAGTCTGGATCTGTAAAAGCAGCAAAGAATCCTGTGGCACCTTATAGACTAACAGACGTTTTGGAGCATGAGCTTTCGTGGGTGAATGCATGCATCTGAGGAAGTGGGTATTCACCCACGAAAGCTCATGCTCCAAAACGTCTGTTAGTCTATAAGGTGCCACAGGATTCTTTGCTGCTTACTCAAATATATGAACATCTGGCCTAGTGACAGCAAGTCTGCCTTTTTGTACCACTTCATTATGCAAGTCTCCTACAGATGTGTAGAACATTTTTCTTGTATCAGTGTGTATATTTTTATAGTTACTATACAAATAGTGCAGATTACAAGGGCTGAAGTGAGAGGCATGGTATTTGTGATTCAGTGGACCAAGAAGAGAATTTCACAGTCTTTTCATTTTTAATTGCATAAAGGTCAGCAAAAGGTTATTTCTGTGCTGAAAGGCCCATATAACCTGGTTTATTGGGCACCTGAGGCACAGAAATCTGTGCTCGCTGTAACTTAACTTTTATTTCTGCTTTGCCGTTCACCTTTAAAAAGTCTCCTAGGCTGAAATCAATGATAATGCCACCATACCAAGCTTCTTACATCTAACCGTTTTAGTAAGTATGAGCCCACTCAAGGTCAACTGATAACTTAAACTTGTTGCTATGAATTTTATCTTGCCTTAGTGTTTAACTAACATACATTTAATAACATACCATTAAAAACAGGCCATACACTTCAGCAACGTATTTCAACGTACATGTCCCACATGCCTTGCTTTCCCTGCACTCTATGAAGTATCATCAGTCAAACCTACCTGGAGCTCCTAAGCACTCGCGTTTGTGACGCTCATTCCAGGCTTTGACTTTACAAGCCTTGCTGCAAGTGAAGATCTCGTAACAACGTGTGCAAAGAGTGAGTCGAATCCCTATAGCCCGCCCACATTGGTAGCAGTATTTAAAGAAGGGCTGCCTGGAACAGAAATAGCATGAGAAGGGCCATCAGGAGAGTTCATGTTTATTATTTTGTTTTTCATGGCTTTGCCAACATAGTCACACTTTACATGGCAAAGGAAATCAAAATGTCTCACAATACAAGGGTAAATATCTGCCCTCATGCACCAAGGTAACCAAGAGGAGTGAGGCACTGTGGTGGATCACAGTGCTTATGTTGCTATCTGTGGAACAAATGAACACAAGCAGCAATGCAAAGTTAGGTGTATCAAAAGGCAACAGGCCCAAGCCTGCCCCATACTGAAGCCCCCTCATTTGCCAATTCATTGTGCACACCAGCCCGACTCCTTGCACTGGCTCGCTCGCCAGTACTAAATGTAGGAGTGAGTCTCTATGCAAGATTGTATTTGTGACCTGCCATATTCAAGTAGTCAGATTTGGAGAAGGTTTGTAAAAACCTCATTAGTACTGAGAAACACAACACAGCCACTGCTGGAGCATACTGCTTGCACCACAGCAACTCTCCATCAGTTTAGGACAAGACGTGAAGAATATTCTATCCCGGGGCGGGCAAACTTTTTGGCCTGAGGGCCGCATTGGGTTTCGGAAATTGTATGGAGGGCCGGTTAGGGGAGGTGGTGCCTCCCTAAACAGCCAAGCGTGGCCCGGCCCCTACCCCCTATCCGACCCCCGCTGCTTCTTGCCCCCTCACAGCACCTCCCCCCCAGGACTCCTGTCCTATACAACCCCCCCCCCGTTCCCTGATGCTCCCCCCACCAGGACCACTGCCCCATCCAACCCCCCTCTTCTCCCTGTCCTATGACTGCCTCCCACTGCCTTATCCAACCCCCCCTCCTTCCTGACCACCCCCTGGGATCCCTGCCCATATTCAAGCCCCCTGTTCCCTGCCCTCTGACCGCCCTGCCCCCATCTACAACCTTGCTCCCTGCCCCCTTACCGCACTGCTTGGAGCACTGGTGGTGCTACAGCCGCACCGCCTGGCTGGAGCCAGCCACGTACCGTACAGCACAGAGCACCGAGTCAGGCCAGGCTTTGCAGCTGCACTGACCCAGCAGCTCACAACCCTGCTGTCCAGAGCACTGCGCCAGAGGCAGGGTGAGCTGAGGCTCCAGGGTGAGCTGAGGCAGGGAACAGCAGGGGAGAGGCCGGGGGTAAGCCTCCTGGGCCAGGAGCTATGGGGCTGGGCAGGAAGGTCCCGTGGGCCAGATGTGGCCTGTATTTGTCCACCTCTGTTCTATCCCATTGATGCAGCAGGACATATTTAGATAGGCAGAATGTACTTACCCCCGTTGCAATGTGGCCTAGGCACTAGAGAGAAATGTCCCTGTACCTTTTAAAAGCATCTTGGGATCTTAAAGAACCACAAGTGGTCAGGACCTCTGTTCATCTCATCCCAAACATCCCCTCCCACTCCACACTCATTACCTAATCTTACACCAGTACAGAGGGCTGAGCACCATGCTGGATTACTGGTTCAGTGTTGACCCAGACAAAAAAGCACTGCCTACTGACTCTCC
The DNA here is from genome assembly GCF_007399415.2 of Gopherus evgoodei. Classification (NCBI taxonomy): domain Eukaryota; kingdom Metazoa; phylum Chordata; order Testudines; family Testudinidae; genus Gopherus; species Gopherus evgoodei. Next base: position 46,119,748 of record NC_044330.1, read on the forward strand.
ACCACTAACTTTTTACAGCACTGATTTCCTTGACAGTATTTGGATGTCTCACCCTGCTTAGCTTGTGAGATTTGACAAGATAAAAGAGGGTTACCTTATCCATAACTGGTGTTCTTCAAGATGTATTGCTCATGTCTATTCCACAGTAGGTGTGTGTGCTCGCCGCGTGCACTGGTGTCAGAAGTTTTTCCCCTAGCAGTACCCATAGGGGAACGCCCCAGCAAACCCTGGAGTGGCACCTCCATGGCCCACCCTGAGTTCCTTCTTGCCAGACAACTCTGACAGAGGGGAAAGAGGGTGGGATGTGGAATAGACACGAGCAACACATCTCGAAGAACACCAGTTACAGAAAAGGTAACTGTCTTTTCTTCTGTGAGTGATTGCTCATGTGTATTCCACAATAGGTGATTCCAAGCTATATCTGCTGGAGGTGGTAAGGAGTTCACAAATTCTCGGGACGGAGCACTGCCCTGCCAAACCCAGCATCCTCCCTGGTGTGGGAGACGATCACATAATGCGAGGTGACCGTGTGAACTGAAGACCATGTAGCAGCCCTACAAATGTCCTGGATGGGGACGTGGGCCAAAAAGGCAGCTGACAAGGTTTGCACCCAAGTCGAGTGCCCCTTCACAATAGATGGCGAAAGGATTCCCACCAGGTCATAACAGGTACGGACACACAAAGTGATCCAGTTGGAGAGCCACTGAGTGGAGATCGGCCAACCTTTCATGCGCGCATCAAAGGCGATGAACAGTTGCGAGGACTTTCTGAACAGCTTAGTCCACTCCAGATAGAAAGCCAGAGCCTGTCTCATATCCAGCATGTGGAGACGGCGCTCCTCATTGGACGTGTGTGGCTTAGGCCAGAGGACCGGTAGAAAAATGTCCTGACCCATGTGACAGGCAGAGACCACCTTCAGGAGGAATGAAGGGTGTGGGCAGAGCTGAACCTTATCCTTATGAAACACCACATACGGGGACTCAGAGGTCAGGGCCCTGAGCTCCGAGACCTGCCTGGCCAACATGATCGCAACCAGGAAGGCAACCTTCCATGAGAGGTGTGACCAGGAGCACATGGCTAGTGGCTCAAACGGGTCCTGTGAGATGAGCCAACACCAGGTTTAGGTCCCACTGCGACACTGGAGGCCTAACATACAGGAAGAGATGACCCCTTAAGGAATCGGCCAGTCATAGTGTGGGAGAATACCATGTGGCCCTGCACCGGTGGATGGAAGGCTGATATGGCCACCAGGTGCACCTTGCCTGACAAGGGTGCCAAGATCAGAGCAGCCACCGGGGAAACGCCCCATTCGTCCGCCCATCTGGAAAACAAAGACCATTTTGTCAAGTAGGCTCGGTGCATGGAGGGCTCCCTGCTTTCTAGGAGGACGCGTTGAACCCCTTCTGAGCATGTCCATTCCTCCCTACCTAACCACTGAGCAGCCACGCCGTGAGCTGGAGTGCTGCTAGGCTGGGGTGGAGGAGGCGGCTCTGGTCCTGGGAGAGCAGGTCTGGGCTGGACAGCAATGGCCACAGTGGGGTGACCGCCACGCCCATGAGGGTCCCATACCAATGCTGCCTGGGCCATGCCGGGGTAATCAGAAGGACCAAGGCCTTGTCCATCTTTATCTTTTCCAGGACCTTGCCGATCAGCGGGAATTGGGGAAAGGCATAGAGAAACTGGCCTGACCAGGACAGGAGGAAGGCATCGGCTTCACGCAGCGCACAGTCAACTTGTGGAACTCCTTACCTGAGGAGGTTGTGAAGGCTAGGACTATAACAGCGTTTAAAAGAGAACTGGATAAATTCATGGTGGTTAAGTCCATTAATGGCTATTAGCCAGGATGAGTAAGGAATGGTGTCCCTAGCCTCTGTTTGTCAGAGGATGGAGATGGATGACAGGAGAGAGATCACTTGATTATTGCCTATTAGGTACACTCCCTCTGGGGCACCTGGCATTGGCCACTGTCGGTAGACAGGATACTGGGCTAAATGGATCTTTGGTCTGACCTGGTACAGCCGTTCTTATCTTCTTATTCCAGCCCCACCCGGAGCAGAACCAGGGACAGCAACGGTCCTGCCGAGTTGCAAACAGGTTCACCTGGGGAATTCCCCACACTCAGAAAAGTCTGTGCACCACCTCTGGGTGGAGAGACTACTTGTGCTGAGAGAAGTTCCTGCTCAAGCGATCCTCTCGCACGTTCCAGGCACCCGGCAGGTGGAAGGCCTGTAGGCAGATGTCTTGGGCTATACAAAAATCCCACAGCCTGAGGACTTTGCAGCAGAGGGCAGAGGATTGGGCCCCATCTTGCCTGTTGATGTAGAACATCGAGACCGTGTTGTCCGTGAGGACCCTGACCACCCAGCCCTTCAGGTGCGAGCAGAAGCCCATGCACGCCCGCCGTACTTCCCTGAGCTCCTTGACATTTATGTGGAGGGTCAGATCCTGAGCTGACCACAGACCCTGAACATTCCCCACATGGGCCCCCCATCCCAGGTCCAATGCATCGGACACCATTTCCAGCAACAGGGCCCTGCCCATGAATGGGACCCCTTGAAGCATGTTTCTCAGGGAGGACCACCACTATAGAGAGGCAATCACTGGTTCGGGTACCATGAGGACTTTGTCCATCCTGTCCCTGGCCTGGGAGAACTCTGAGGCCAACCAGAGCTGGAGGGGCCTCATCCCAAGCCTGGTGTGATGGACCACATAAGTGCACGCTGAGATATGACCCAAGAAGTGGAGGCACAATTTGGCTGTTGTCACCGGAAACTTTGTCCCGTGTCGATGAGCCCCTTCAGGGTCTCGAACCTGTCCGGTAAGAAGGAGACTCTGGCCGACGAGCCATCCAGGACTGCCCTCATAAACTCTATGCACTGAACCGGGACTAACATGGACTTGGTGTTGTATGCCAACAGGTCCAAAGTGGTGCACGTCGACAGAAGGAGCGACGCGTGATCCCGCACCTGCGACCGGGAGCTGCCCTTGACCAATCAGTCATCCATATAGGAGAAGATCTGGACCCACCAGCGCCTGAGGTAGGCCACTACCATCAACATACATTTCGTGAATACCCTGGGGACAGTGGACAGGCCGAATGAGAGGACCGGAAATTGTTAGCGTTCCTGCCCCACCACAAAACTGAGGAAGCATTTGTGCCCCTCAAATACACGAATGTGGAAGTACATGTCCTGCAGATTGAGAGCGGCGTACCAGTCCCCGGGATACAGGAAGGGGATGATGGAGGTCACGCAGACCATGCAGAACTTGTGCTTCACCATGTACTGGTTCAGGCCTCGCACGTCCAAGATGGGCCTGAGCCCCCCTTTGGCCTTCAGGATAAGGAAATAGCAGGAATAGTACCACTTGTCTTTGAACTCCCCGGATACCACTTCCACCACTCCTAGGCCCAGGAGCCGCCCCACCTCCTGCTCAAGCAGAGCCTTGTGCGAGGGGTCTCCCAGGAGGGATGAGGGCAGGGGGTGATTGGGCAGGGAGGAAGTAAACTGGAGGGTGTAACCCCGGGAGATGGTGTTGAGGACCCATTAGTCCAAGGTCCGCTGTGACCACTCCAGGACGAAAGCACACAACCAACTGGAGAAGGGAATTTTTATTGAGGGTGGATCCTGACGAGAACTGGCAGGGTGTCCCTAGGCATCCTGTCAAAACCACCTTTTCCCCACCTGCTTGCCCTTGGAGGACCCAGGTTGAGGGCCAGGCTGAGACTGCCTCTGTGGGTGCCTCTTATAGTCCTTCGACTTCACACCATATCATAACCTATTCCCAGATTTGGACCTTAGCGTCCAAAATATGGGTGTTAGCATGAAAACCTCCAAGCTTAGTTACCAGCTTGGACCTGGTAAAGCTGCCACCACCCAAAAAATTAGAGTGTTTTGGGGCACTCTGGTCCCACCAACAACCTTCCCTGGGGACCCCAAGACCCAAATTCCTTGAGTCTCACAACAAAGGGGAATAAACCATTTCCCTTCCCCCCTCCAGGTGTTCCCTCCCTGGGTTCCTGGAGAGATATACAGAAGCAAGCTCCGTGAATCTAAACAGAGGGATTCCACCCTCCCTATTTCCAGTCCTGGAAAACAGAAGTACCGATATAGCTAATCTCTCTTCCACCCCCCCTTCACCCAGAGGGAATGCAAAGTCAGGCTAGTAAATCTAACACACACAGATTTCCCCCTGACTTCTTCCTCCCACCAATTCCCTGACGAGCTACAGACTCAATTCCCTGGAGTTCCCCACTAAAGAAAAACTCCAACAGGTCTTAAAAAGAAAGCTTTATATGAAAAGAAAGAAAAATACATAAAAATGGTCTCTGTATAAGGTGACAAATACTGGGTCAATTGCTTAAAAGAAATATGAATAAACAGCCTTATTCAAAAAGAATACAATTCAGAACACTCCAGCAACTACACACATGTAAATTAAAAAAAAACCAAACATATAAACCACTGTCTTATCTTTTTGTACTCACAACTTGGAAACAGAAGATTAGAAAGCCAGGAGATAGAAAATCCTTCCCATAGCCGAGAGGGACAGACACAAGACAAAGAACTCAGACACAAACTTCCCTTCACCCAGATTTTAAAAAGTCTTGTTCCTGATTGGTCCTCCGGTCAGGTGTTTCAGGTTACTTCTTTCCAGGTGAAAGAGACATTAACCCTTAGCTATCTGTTTATGACAACTTCTTATAAGCGGCCTTGTATTTTGGGTGGGTGGCCTGAGTGGCAGTCTGCTGCGGCTTGAACTTAGGTTTAGCCGGAGTCGGAACATAGAGACCCTGTCAAGGTATTTTTCCCACTTTGAACTTTAGCATCCAAAAAGTGGGGACCTGCATGTACCCTTCTAAGCTTAATTCCTAGCTTAGATCTGATAGTGCTGCCACCAACCAGAAATTCCAGTGTCTGGTACACTCCCTGTTCCCCCAAAACCTTCCCTGGGGGACCCAGGACACAAACCCCTTGGGTCTTAAAACAAGGAGAAATAAACCATTCCCCCTCCCAGACTTTCCCCACCCTGGGTTACCATGAGAGGCTACACTGATCCCAACTCCTTGGATCTTAAAACAGAGAGGAATTAACCTTCCCCCCACCTCCTTTCCCCCCACCAATCCCCTGGTGAGTTTAGACCCAGTCCCCTTAGGTCTTAAACAAGGAAAAAAATCATCAGGTTCTTAAAAAAGAAAGCTTTTAATTAAAGAAAGAAAAAGTAAAAATTATCTCTGTAAAACCAGGATGGAAAATGTTTACAGGGTCTTCAGCTTATATAGACTAGAGGGACTCCCTCCCCCTTAGCCTAAGATGCAAGTTACAGCAAACAGAAGTAAAAATTCTTCCAGCAAAATACACATTCACAAGTTAACAAAACAACCATAAGACTAATCTGCCTTTTCTAGCTAGTACTTACTATTTTGAACATGAGACTGTTTCAGAAAGATTGGAGAAAGACCTGGTTGCACGTCGCCCTTCTTAGCCCCAAGAGCGAACAACCAACAAAAACAAACAGCACAAACAAAGACTTCCCTCCACCGAGATTTGAAAGTATCTTGTCCCCCGATTGGTCCTCTGGTCACGTGTCAGCCAGGTTCACTGAGCTTCTTAACCCTTTACAGGTAAAAGAGACATTAACCCTTAACTATCTGTTTATGACAGACCCAGAGTCTGGAGAGTCATGCGGGAGTCTTTCAGGCCATGCAGCTTTGTATCGTTTGTTCCACAAACAAAACTTTGCCGTCAAATGGGAGGTCCTGCAGGGAGGTCTGCACCTCACTAGACAGCCCAGAAAGCAGGAGCCACGATGCCCTTCTCATGGACACCGTGGAGGCCATGGACCATGTGGCCATGTCCGCCACATCCGAAGCTGCCTGCAAGGTTGCCATGGCAGTTCCTGTACCCTCCTCCACCAGCACTTTGAATTCCTTCCTCCTGCACTCCTGGAGAGAGTACTCAAACCTGGGCAGGGAGCCCCACAGATTGAACTCATACTGGCCCAGGAGATCCTGATAGTTCGCCACCTGTAACTGGAAACTTGAGGATGAATAAAGCTTCCTTCCAAAAGAGTCCAGCCTCTGTGAATCTTTATTTTTCAGGGTAGGGGCTGGCTGGTCCTGCCACTCCCTGTGGTTGACCAACTCAACCACCAGGGAGTTAGGAGCAGGGTGAGTGTATAAGTACTTGTGTCCCTTGGCAGGTACAAAATACTTGCATTCCGGCCTCTTAGAGATGGGGGCCAATGAGACCGGTGTTTGTCACAGGGCATTTGAAATTTTTGCCACCCCTTCATGGAGAGGACAGCAGATTAAACAGTGAGTCCAAGGGCTCCTCCATCTCCTCTGCTTGGAGGTGGAGGCTTGATGCCACCCTTTTTAAGAGTTCTTGGTGGGCTTTAAAGTCCTCCTGCGGGATGGAGGGAGGCTGGGCCATAATCGCCTCATCCGGGGAGGGCGAGGAGGTCGGCGAGGTACTTTGAGTGTCCACCGGCACCAGAGGGTCCACCACCTGGTCGGTCTCCAGGCACAGTGCCGAGGATGTACGTCCCACCAACTGCTTCCTCGGAGGTCTGGAGAGGGAGGCTGATGGTCCTTCTGCGGCTCCAGCCACCGAGTGAGCCACCACCAGGGGCTGCGTCGGGAGCCACAGTGCCCACTGGTACCATTGGGCCGGCCACGGGGCCCAGTGCCACTGTACCTGCTGTGGCACCAGCAGAGCCGGTTGTTCAGCCTGGCTGGCCTAGCCCATCGATGGCTGACTACGAAGGAAGGCCAGGCTGACATACAACCTGACGCTGTCCCAGACCGGGAGAAGCAGCGATGCCGGGAGCGATGCCGCCCATGGGACCGCGATCCCAATGTGGAGGACCAGTACCATCAGTAATAGCTGTTCCGCGATTGGCTCCGACGGGCAGACCCGTGACAGTGGGATGCCAGCGATCAATGCCCGGAGCTGTGGAGGTGGTGCCATGGCAGGGTCCTGGAGCAGGATGCCAAATGGGAACGACATTGACATCCGTGCCATGACTGGCTGCGACAACCCCTCCGAGACGAGGACCTTTGGTGTTGTCTGCCTCGGTCCCATCAGTGTTCGTTCCTTGAGGCGGAGCGATGCCGAGAATCTCAGTCAGACAGAATCCACCCAGATAGCCTGGTGAGTGTCAAGGGCGATCCAGGTGGACTTTGCCCTGAACAGTCACTAGGTGGTGAACAGCATCGGGAATGTTCCCTCAACTGAAACCAGTACCAAGCCAGGAGCGACTGTGGAGATCCCAGCGGCAGCTTGCCTCTGGAGCACGGGGCCAACATCAGCAGTATTCCTGGTGCAGTCATGGACATAACAACTCGGGCCACCTGCAGAGCCTCCAGCGTGGAGGGCATCCAGACATTCAGGGAAGCCTGCTCTGAATGGGCCAGGGTACTCTGGACTGCTCGTCATGGGTCTAGTCTCTGTCCTAGGTTTACTCTGGTGCTGTGGCAAAGAAGGCCTCTTTCTAGCCTTCTTGGCATGCCCCCCGGACATGCCCCAATAGGTCAATGGCGCTGAAGGGTCACTGCGCACCAACACTGCGGTGCCTGGTGCTGACTCGAAGCAGGGCACTGGAGCCAGGGTCAGCGCCGACTCCATCAGAATAGTCCGGAGCCTAATGTCCCTTTCTTTCTTGGTCAGAGGCTTAAACAACTTGCAAATCTTGCAATGATCACTGAGATGGGTTTCTCCCAAACAGCGCAGATAGTCCACGTGCAGATCACTCAGCGGCACAGATCACCTACAAGTGTCGCACAACTTAAAACCCAGGGCATGGGGCATGCCCCAGCCCAGGTGCTCTAAGTAAACTAAATTAACTAAACTAACTAACTAACTACAGGTATCACACACTGAACGAACAAGCAGTTTTGGGGACGAACTACAGCAAATCTGGAGCAGAGCAGTTCCAAAGCACCTTCACTGGCAGCAAGAAGGAACTGAGGGTCGAGGGAGCACACAGCGCCCTTTATACCGTGCCATGGAGGCACCACTCGAGGCATCACTGGGGCACTCCCCTACAGGTACTGCTAGGGGAAAAACTTCCAGCACCGCTGCATGTGGTGAGGATGCACACCTATTGTGAAATACACATGAGCAACCACTCAAAGAACAGCTCAAGATATGGTTTACAGGCTAGCTAATGTAGGTATTCATTGTACACGATAAAGCACCACAAGGATTAATATAATTTTCAAGTATTTCAGTGCCTCTTAGCTTTTCATTAACTGTTTCTAAAGGCAATACTGGATGCAATGGGATCCTCTAACATCTTTGGCATTGAGGGCTTTGATTCTTATGCATTTCTGGCAGTGTATCATGGACTCTATTAGTGTCTTTCTTCAGTGTCAGCATCGTCAATACAATCAATACTGTTAACAAAATGGCACAGCTGGGGGAAAAAGATCTAAGCAAGCCCCTGAAGTATTAATATGAATATTCCCAGCCAGCATCCATTCTGTAATCTTGGGGATCAAGGGAAACTTGGAAACATAATAAAGTAATATATTCTGGAATAAGCAACAAATAATTTTAGCTTCCATTTTCCATCCCACCAGGGCTCCAACTAATTCTTCCCATTCTCTTCTAACAAACATAGTTCCATTTATCATTCCCTGTGAACTGTGCAGGTTTATCTCCATTGTTATTGTAACCCACACATCCCCTGGGTGTGGTTTTCCGTCCCATCTAGTGGCACTGAGACGTGAGAGTGAGTGTCTGCTCTACAGCCTTAGCTAATAGGCAGATGGCTTTTAGCTCATGCGGTAGAGGCTCATGCACTAAACTCCAGAGGTCCCAGATTCAATCCCACCCGCCAACAACCGGAGTGTGTCAGTGTTACATTAACACCACTTGACCCAGAGCTTTTCTGCAACAGTTAGTTAGGTAACAACACAAAACCCAAAGTCAGAACTGCCATGTAAGGGAAACGTTGAATCCTTTATTGATCACAGACCTAGATTATATCCATTAATGTGTTTAATGAGCCTAAAATAAAAGTATTAAAAATTGTAAATGCTGGTAGATTGACATTTGTAAATTCCTAAACTACTTCTATTTCCTTCCCATCTCACATTAGGGACTACAATTCCTAAATAATTATGGGTCCAATAATTATGTGTCCATATTAGCCACATAAATTATGTACCTATCTGGTTTAAAAATCTAGCCCTGTATCTTCAGTTCAGTTTGGAAGAAATATTGGGGCAGGGCATCGGAGATTAGGGTCAGGACTTCAGAATTTTATGTATTTCGCTTTACCAACATGCAGGATAAGAACATGCACAGCCAAGTAAATAGCCTATACCAGTGTTTCCCAAACTTGGGACGCCACTTGTGTAGGGAAAGCCCCTGGTGGGCCAGGCCAGTTTGTTTACCTGCCGCGTCCACGGGTCCAGCTGATCACGGTTCCCACTGGCCGCAGTTCGTCGCTCCAGGCCAATGGGAGCTGCTGGAAGTGGCGGCCAGTACGTCCCTCGGCCTGCACCACTTCCAACACCACCCATTGGCCTTAAGCGGCGAACAGCGGCCAATGGGAGCTGCAATCAGCCAGACCTGCGGACATGGCAGGTAAACAAACCAGCCCAGCCCATCAGGAGCTTTCCCTAGACAAGTGGCGTCCCAAGTTTGGGAAACACGACCTATACTAACACACAAACACAACGGCCACCATCAAAAAGGAATCTATTATACACAGATAAAAGACAGTGCTATCCAGGACAGTACACTATTTTCCCGATACCAATGTATGGTAACTGGTGGCACTGGCTTTTTTTAATTTTAACCACTGTACATAATGTTGCGCACGTATTATGGAACTGAAGTAGTAACTTTCTCGCTAAGGCCCTGATCCTGCAATGTGAAACTTAGGGGGAAACCCCTGTACAGATGAAGTCCTCAATGAAGCTCTGAGTGGGCAAGAGGATCTGCCCATGCAGATCAGATTGCAAGGTTGGCCGTGAGTCTACGTTTGTAAGAGTTTTGACTCAACTTTAGACTTTGTAAAAAGATCTCTGCAGATGGCTACATCAAATGCTTTGTGCTTGGCCACAGGAGAATTTGTCTGAGGTTAGACTGGCTTCTGCTGAATTACTAGGCTCTGAATATAAATGACCAATCTGTCAACAACCAGAAAATTGCAACATCTTTGTCCATTCACCGTGGCTAACTTCAGAGCAGGGGAAGATAATTTTAGCTGCTGAAAAGTGGATAGATTGAAGAAGTGAGGGGAAAGTCAGAGAGGCCAGAGAAGGGGTGCTGACGACAGTGGTCCAGGTGAGGCAGAGCCATGAAGTGATATATTTGGCTAAGAATTATAAGTGTTTGTGTTCAGCATCTTTATCGTACCTCGCTTCCTCCCGTGGTAGCATTACTGCAGCACGCTTGTCCACACGTTTCCTTCTAGCTGAGGGAGCACGAGAACTTGCATCTACTGTACCAACATGTAAAAGAGAAAATTAGACCTCACGGTTAGAGTCTATGAATAAGCATGCTGGTCACTAGGGCCACTTCCATTAAAACTGCATTCAGCCCGGTGGTGTGGTTATGTCACTAATGTACCCATTGGCCAACATCTGACTCTCTAGCCCACGCTGGTTATTATGGAGGCCAGAACAGTTTCTTCTTGAAATGGAAGTTACAGAAAACACTATCATACATTTAAAAAAAAAATCCTAAGTAATGTTCAGTGTCCTACTCCATATTTTGGATATCCCTCATTGTGAGTCCATAAAATATCTTGAAGACTAGGGTCACGTGCTGGGATTCAGTGAAATGAGAACTATGTGACACCCACAGATAAATATATTGCAGATTTTCATTGCTCCCTGAGAACAAGAGAGGGGCTTGTCTCAGATTTTTAAATTAAAATGTTTTAAGATAAGCATTTCAAAGGCTAGCAATATACCCGCAGTCTACATATGGGGAAACTGAGGTACAGAGAGGTTAACAGATTTTTAAGGACAGAAAGGATCATTATGATTATTATGACCTCCTGCATAACACAAGCCATAGAATTTCAGGTTATGTGAATTGCGGAAAGTAACAATCCCACACTAAAATTCACTTATCATATTTTAGGTAATCTCTAGAGGCAGGATTATCTTGTGCTTGAAAAACAGGTATCAGAGACAGATGAAGGTTCTATGCCTGGCACTGCCACAGATTTGAGAAAGACCTTGAGCAAATCACTTAACCTCAGTGTACTTAGCTGTGTCCCTAGCTATAAAAGGAGAATGGCATACACTCACTCTAGAAGGGCAATGGGATTTTGTAAAGCACCAAGATCCCTGAATGAATCATCATTAGGGGCTATAATTTAATCCCACATCATAGGAACCCACAAGTGTAAATCCCCATACACCGTTATACAACATTTACATGGACTGGAGGTTTAGCTTGAACTTACATTTCCTGGATTTCCGAAGTTCTTCTCTATCCCATTCTCTCTCTTTCAAGATAACACACTCGCGAAGCCGGTCACTAATGTACTCTAGCAGCTCCCTGCGTGCATTGAAAATCTCTCGTTCTGGCGGCAATAATGCGTGGTATGGAGTATGTGCTATCTTCTTATCCTGCAACACACAATTCGTACACAATAGGAGGTAGGGAATAGACATCTAACATGGCAAACATGTGCTTCCATATTATTCTTAGCAAGAAGTAAACCTGACTAGATGAAGGGATGCCCAACCCAGATGTAATAATGTATAGTACCATATCAGCTCTGTTAAATACTAAGTAGCAGTTTCAACCTATGCCAAAGGACAGAATCCCCTTTCCTCCCCGAACACCTGCCATTTTTACACAACACAGTGGTGCAAACTGGAACATAACATTTTAAAACAATCACATTCAATATTTTGTCCTATTTTTGTTAGCTGCTGCTCTTCTGATTGGGCAGGACTCCCTCAGAGGAGGAGAAGCAGACCAGTGCTCTGAGGTGGTACAGAGACTCCCCTGATTGATGTATTTTGCCTGATTGCTTGATTGATGTATTTTGCTCACCAGATTTGGGATCAGGAAGCAATTTTCCCCTGGGTTTTTGGTTTGTTTGTTTTTTGCCTTCCTCTGCAACATGGGGGTATGAATTGTGCACTCGGATCCTGTGGACATATTTCACCACAACAATTCCCTGCCACTGCAGGGCCCCTTTGGTGGCACCTTAATCCGTTCTGATGACTAATAAGCTTTAGTTTAACTGATGTCAACACACTCAACATAGGTGAAATTTAATGCCCTGTGAGGCAGGAGGTCAGGCTAGATGATCTAATAGTCCCTTTTGGTCTTAAATGCTATAAAACTATGATGAATCAAGCCAGCAGTGTTTCTAAACAGAAATTATCTCAAAGTTTTCCAAGAAGCATCAGCTGCTCTTTAAAGCAAATATGTCCAGAGAAAGCAGAATTTCTGAATCTGGCAAATAATTAAGCACATTTTATGTTAAGGTTCCTTTCATAAGGGTTAATAAATTTTAATATATTTTACAGTTAATCCATTGTGCTAGATTCTTCTAAAGTTCAACCAGTCAATAAGTTGCCTACAGTCATAATTTATAACCATGTATAACACTTTTTACTTATGTGCTGCTCACCATCAATAATATATACTACTCATGTCTGTAACATGCTTATAACATCTATCAATCATTCATTAACTCTTTATAAACCACCTATAAATGGAATCTTAATATAAAGTGTGACCAAATCATTTCTTTCCCATGGCAGAACTACCAGGGCTTTTAAGACCTCTGTCACCCTTATAGGGGTTAAAGTTTAGTGGTGAACGGAATGAGTCTCAAGACAACTGGACAAAAGAGAGTCTGCTGGTGCTTTCAGCATCTACCCCGACAAAGTGACAGATGTAGAACTGGAAAATCTGGTTGTCTCTATTTGTGGATCTGAAGAACATGATTAATATTAACATTAATTTTAAATTGTAGTGGTCAAAGAGATACCTGAAAGTATTTATAATATGCATAGTCTACTACAGTTCCCACTGCAGTCCTCCTCCCTTGGCTAAGAGTAATTGGCATCAACATATCTGCACCAGCCTCAATTAGCTTATCAATCTGGAGAAAGAAAAACAAAATGCAAAACAACAAAACTGAAAAATATTATAAAATTGTTATCTCCTGTTATAATTAAACTGAAAGGACTGTTCGCCGGACTCTTGTCTCTACTTGTAGGAATGCAACTCTGTAAGAACACAACTGAGTGCATGCTTTCTTCACATAAACCCCTGGGTGTGCATGTGAAAGATTCTAACTATGAGTTTTCACATGTCCAGAAAGGTTTTGCACGTGAAAAATTCCAACACCCATGTCAGCAATCATGACCCTGATCTTCAGGGATATTAATCTCACCCAATCCCCACTTCTGTTCAGGCATCTATGGAAATACTTTTTCATTCTCATTGTTTATCTGTAATCCTCAATGTTACAATATATTATTTCAGGCAAAACCCACAGTAAAATATATACATTTCCAGACATGCGGATCAGGACTATACTAAGAATATGGCTTGCATTAGTCTCGTATGCAAGGGATTCAGGGGAGCCCACAATTCATCTGCATTTTTATTGTCCACCATATCCTGCTTGTGATATGACAACTGGCTGCTGTAAAAATGATTATAGCATCAAACAATTATGACTGCAAGAGAGGCCGACATCAGAAAGGTGGAATTCCTGCTTGTAGTGAGGCAATGTGGCTCCCCTCCAGCCCAGAGGAGGAAAAGCCCAGCCGGAGGCCAGAGTGGGCAGAGCTAAGGAGGTCTGAGCCCGCCCCTCAAAGGGTCAGGCGCCGACCTGGAACTATAAAGGCCAGCCCTCAGAGCTCAGTCAGGCCCCAGCAGCCGGAGAGAGCAGATGTCCCTCAGGGAGCTTGAGACTGGGAAATTCCTGCGACCCAGGCCAGCCGCCCAGACTGGCCTAAGCTACCCCGCGCCCGCTACCCGGAGGAGCCGCCGGAGCTACCCCGCGCCTGACTATCCGGAGGAGCCGCCGGAGCTACCCTGGCCCGACTATCCTGAGGAACTCCCGGACCTACCACCCAGCCCCGGCCGCGACGAGCCCATGCTCCTGGACCCTGCAGAGGCCGATGTCAGGACCAAGGTAGGTCCCGAGGGGGAGCTCAGAAGTAGTCCGGGGGCAGCTGACCCCAGTCTGGCTGCAGCCTTACCGGAACCTATGTCAGTGTGCTGTGGCCAGGATCCCCACTGACTGAGCAGCGGATCCTTAGCCGCTGCTAGGGCCCCGGGCTGGGATGCAGTGGAGTGGGAGGGCCTGCATCCCCCCTGCCACCCTATTCTGGGGTGGCAGACTCCCCCCTCTCCCTGGCCTGAGGAGGCCAAAACACAGTGTTTGCTGCCCCCCCCCCCCCGACCTAGGGCCAGGCCTTAACTGTTATTGTTGCTCAGCCCTGCCTAAGGGCCTGAGCTTCCTGACTCAATGTTTGCTGCCCCGCCCTGACCTAGGGCCAGAGCCTTAACGGTTATTGTTGCTCAGCCCTGCCCAAGGTCCTGAGCTTCCTGACTCAGTGTTTGCTGCCCGCCCTGACCTAGGGCCAGGCCTTAAACTGTTATTGTTGCTCAGCCCTGCCCAAGGGCCTGAGCCCCTTGCCCCACAGGGCCGGCGATTGTCACGAGGACTGCTGGACTAGTTTCCCGGACCCACCAGGGCATAGTGGGCCGGTGTGGCTCCCCTCATCCCCCCGGAGAGGGTCGAGCCCCGGCTGCACTCGTGTACACTGCTAGAGAACAAGGGATAAAGAAATACAGTGAATGGTACACAGAACTGTACTTATGTAGTTGCAGATTTTTGTTGAGTTTCAGAAGTGTCAGCGAGGATGAGTCACCTCCCAAATTCTGGTTTTATTTGGTTAGCTTCCCCTTGTTTTCCCCCTCCACCTTAGGAAGCACAAAAAACAATCATCAAAGAACAAAACTAACCTCTTTCCCTAAGGCCTTGTCTACACTGGGAATTTGCTCCAAGCAGTGATTTGCACCACTTGATTTTAACTTCGCTTAAACTGGATTAAGCTCAACTAGTGCAGACTGTAGCTGTCTTTCCCTAATTCTGGGTTTGCACTGGCTATGCTTTTGGCTAGAACTGGGGAAAATCCCTGAGGTAGATAAGGCCTAACACTCTCCTGGATCTTGTCCACACTGAGAAAATGCATCAAGTCAACTGACATGATTTTAGTGACAGTGTTAAACACAATTTACACCTTAGCGTGACAAGGACAGCTGCATTTTAAAATCTGATAGTTACTTGCAGTGAACCCTGGATGTGGGAGGGGACCCAAGGTTAACCAGTCACCTGCCATATTTCAAACATGACTTGCCCCTCTGTACAGTAGGCAAGTTACTCCATGCTAGTTAAAACATGTTAACATGTTTTCCAGCACAGATCATTTTCCCAGCACAGACTCAGATACAGAAACAAAAGGAACTGGCAGTTGAATCGAGTTACTAAGAAAAAAACCTGCATCACTGAAAGTTACTAGGAGAGACAACTGAATCACAAAGAGGAACCAAAATTCAAAACACTTGCTGAAAAAGTTAATTGGAAAACTAAAGTCAAAAACAATGTATGTTTTCTTACCAATAAAATCCTGTTTGATAGGGTCCTCTTCTGTTCATATGTAGTGTTGACAGCAGCACAAAGGGCACTACCTATATCGTTGCTTAATGGAAGATTGGGGTCGGCTCCATATGCTAAGAGTTCTATCACTGACTGCAAACAGGCATAGTTAAATATGAGAAATCAATGAATGATGATGTCATCTTAGACAGTTTTACAGCAGGACTATGAGATCCAAAATGTACAACGATAGCTGTGTCGATACTTTACAGTGTTTAAAATAATATATCTGGAATGCACGCTAGTATTTTTCAGTAACTTAAAGGCATAAAGTAATAACAGCTAAATATTGGCCTATTAGAATAATTTTTGCACTTGCTTTGTATTGCATTTTTAGCACAATAAAAATCATAGATCCCTACTGAACAGCCATGTGTCTACTGCTTCATTGTGTAGTGTTAAAAACGTCATCTGCTGTTATGCTTTTCTAAAATACTAAGCCTGTGCTCTACCAGAAAAACAGAATGACACAGGCTGTACATTTGTGGCCTGTTGGGCCATTACTGCACCAGACAGATTCATAAAACTCCACGACTTAGACTTCAGATGTTTCAAACATGAGACTGAATTCTGTTATTTTAACCCAAACAACAGCTGCTGTTATCCCAGAGCAGCAGCTCTTCCTAAGCCAAAGATGTCTAACAGGCCCCTTCTATTAAACTATTTTCTCTTTAGTGATCAGTGCAAGACTCCCACAAACCCATTCTTGGACAATCAAAGATGTCTTGAGAAAAGCCTGGGTCGGACTCTCTATCCATGGGCTTTGGTACACTGCATGGACTGAGAGATCAGGGATACCATACCTTGAGCTGAATGAGGCCAGTTAATCAAGCATGATTTTTGCTGAGTTCATGTTATCTATCACATAGCACCTCCCTCTCTGTCTTCTAAGTGGTTATAAATACCACTTTATCAATTGGCTTAGCAGTGTATTGTAATTAAACTTGTTGCTCCATAATTCCCTGGATCACCTGATTTCTTTTTATTTAAAGAGGGGAATTATGATAGATAATAAAATAATAATAAATGGTCCCTTGTGTCCACAAGGAGCTTCACCAATGTCAATAGGGCTCCATGCAGGCACAGGAATCTGTTCACCCAAAGCCAACGGCATGACGGAGGCCTAGGTTAGTTCTTTTCTAATCTTATGGGATCTTAGCTGTTCTCCCTGGAGTCTCAAACAAACATACAGCTCCTTCATAAATCAGTGTCTCCAATACTACTTTTCCTCCCTGAGAACTCAACTACATTGTACAGAGTAGTACTGTATTTGGATTTACATTTACTATGCTAACAAGTAGTGAAAAATACTGCCCACATGCAATGTGAGTGAGTGAATACTGCTATTATTAATGTATTCCGCATTGTAGATTAACCGGTTGTAAAGCACTGTGCACAATGTGCCAAAGAACTGGAGTCCAGATCCAAGAGCTATCTAGGTCATTACACGATCCTTACCAGCACAGCTAGCAAGCAATGGACTCAGTACAATATTAGCCCAGACAATAATTACAGTATAAACAAGTGCCATATAGACAATATGTGGCCATTCTACTTGGAAATAGCTAAAGGATGCTAACAAAGCCAAATACTTTTCAGTAGTTTCCTTTCTATTTCTTTGTGCATTTAATTAAAAAAAAAAAAATTCAAGCCAGGCAAAGTGATCTTCAGATGAGAATTTCCTACATTGTGCTTCAGGACTTACTTTAGCCCTTCTTATATTATTTCTATAAGACAGTAAAACCCAATTTCATTCCTTTTGTGAAGTTATTCAAAACTTTATGTTAAAATCTAAAAACTTTCCCTTTTCGTTTTATTGCAACTAACAGTTTATTTTATTAAGCAAGAAAATAAGGAGAAACAACCCCATCAGTGTACACCTCCTGGAGCAACTGTGGAATTTTTTAAGTATTGCCCTATTGTCTTTATTAAATGCAAAATTAATACATGTGCACTTTAAGGAGAGCAGATTTTAGTAGTACTAGTGCGATACTTATAAAATCACAGTCAGACCTCCAGTGAATCTGCTAGACTGGATTCTCGAGGCACAAAAGTCCCACAGCATGGACAATTATAATTGAATGCGTATTCTTACGATCCCAGGTTCAAATACACACTAATGGGAGCAGATGAGGAGGTGGGAGGATCCAGGTCAAAAGGAATCATCTATACAGTGGCTGAAATGTTCTCTCTAAAGCAGTTCTTAAAAGTGCTTACTTCCAAAGCAATTAATGCCTGGATAGTGCATCTATATGGAAATTTTATAAAGGGCATGCTCAGTACAGCATTTTCAGATGTTAGTAGTTTTGATCATTTCAAACCAAACTGTTTTAAATAGGAACTACATTACTGGATCAGACCAGTGAGCCATCTATTCCAATGTCAAGTCTCTGATAAGTGGAAAGCATTAGATGCGTCAGAAGGTACAAATAGTAACTTGGTGGACAGTTTCAGAACATTTGTAGAGGAAGATTCTTCCTAATCCCATCAGTTAGTGCTTGACTTAAACCCAAAAGTATGATGGTTTATGTTCTTTGTAATATTTTCAGGGTATCCTATAGTGTAAATGGATGTTTTCATGATCCATTTAGATGAATATTCCTTTCTGAATCCTGCTAAGCTCTTAGCCACCAATCCATAAAGAGAAATCCCCATTTAATACAGTGGAAAACTCAGGTTATGTCCATAGGGTTGAAAGAAAAGTAAATTTAGATACTTTCATTGGAAATAAACATGGGTCACTCCAACACACAAGCCATTTTGGCTCTATTGGGGAAGGAACCAAAGCAAAAATTAATCAAGTAAATAAAGAAAGAAGGAATTAATGATGCTCACCAAATCATTCCCACTGGCAATTGCCAGGGAAAGAGGTGAGTGGCCACTCCACAAGGTGTTAGGGTTTGCCTTATGAGTTAAGAGGAGGTGGACAACATCTCTGACATGCTGGATAGGGGGGAAAAAGGTAGAATTAGATCATAAAAAAGAAAATCAAGACATTAAGCTTATGAAAAACAACAGCATTAAACACTTGCTATAAACACATACAAATTTACAGTCAGGATACACCCCCCCCCCCCAAATCTGAACTCTGGGGTATAGATGTGGGGACCCACATGAAAGACCCCCTAAGCTTATCTTCTACCAGTTCAGGTTAAAACTCTTCCAAGGCACAGTTTTCTGCCTTGGACAGATATCTCTGCCATCACCAAGAGATTTTCACAAATATTCAGGGAAGGGTTACTTGGAATCCCTATCCCCCCAAAATATTCCCCTCAAGCCTCTTCACCCCCTTTCATAGACTCATAGACTTTAAGGTCAGAAGGGACCATTATGATCATCTAGTCTGACCTCCTGCACAATGCAGGCCACAGGGGAGGCTTGAGAATAAAATACCAACCAGTTGCCTTAGCAATGTGAGCACAGACCAACCCTTTGTCTAAGGACTTTGGAATCAAAGGATTCTTTTAAAAAAGGTAAACTTTATTAAAAAAGAAAGAAACATCTGAAAACTCAGGCTTTAGAGATTAAACATCAAAAATAACTTTCTTGGGTTTCAGCTTAAAGGTTACAAGCAAACAAAAGTACCTGGGGTTAGCACAGAGGAATCCACAAACCAAAATAACCAAAAAGGTTCCTAATCGCATCTGTCTTAACTTTTCCTGTGCTACTTACATATCTGGGGTTCCAAATAAGGAGCTTCTAGGTATGATGCTGATGATTTACCATACCTGGCTTAAAGCTTATAAGCTGCTGCCTTCCCCTCTCTCAGCCCGAAAGACAAAGAATCCCTCCCCCACAGCAGTTTTTCCAATTTGAAAGGGTACAGCCTGCCTATTGGTTCCCTGGTCAGGTGCCAACTCAGGTTAAGCTTCTCTTAACCCTTTACTGTTAAGGCAATTAGGGTACAGCTGCTAAGGAGGATTCTATAGCTACTGACTGGCTGGGTGTCCATAAAAGGGAGCTACCCCCCTCATTTATCACAATTACATAGAATAAATCATTTAAAAAGAACATTATTAAGGTTCCTTCTTTAACCCCCAAAAATTGGGAATTGCCAAAATTAAGGTTGTGTGTGCAACCTTAACTGGGCCTCCTTGTGCATACACATTAAAATTCAGTCTTTATTTATATGATCACATACTATTTTTATCATAGGATCCCAGCCTCATTCAGTGCACATGATGGACACATGGTAGAGATGAATTAGGGTTATGTAGTGAAGGAAACTGTTGTCTGTAAACTGTTGTCTGCCTCTTTTGTTGCAGAAATTGGAAGGTGTGTAGTGAAGGAGGCAGAAGATTGCAAGAAGAAAGGAGGGTCTCAAAATTAAGGCAGCTGAATGCTGCCCTGGAGAACTAGATTCTACCCCTGTCTCTGCCAGAAGGTTCCTATGTGATGCTGGGCAAATGACGTAAGCCAAACTTTTCACAGGTGGTCATTAAGTGAGTATTCTTCATTTTCCTGGGTGCCTGACTTGAGAGCATGAGGTCTTTTTGCAGAAGTGCTGAGCACACAAAAAGCTGCAAATGAAGTCAACAGGAGCTATGCTCTCCATAGATGAAGTGCTGTATGAACCTAAGTGCTCTGAGAAATCAGGTCCTAGTCATCTCAGATTGGGCACCCAAAATTAATGGATACTTTTGACTTTAATCTCTCTGGTGCCTCAGTTCTCCATTTGTAAAATGGGGCTAATACCTCTCATCTCACAGGGGTGTTGTGAAACTAACTTTATGAATGTTTGTGAAGCAGTCAAATATTATAGTGCTAAGCGCCACAGAAAATCCCATGAGGAAATTAACACTTCAGTCATCACAGCAGGGTTTGAAGACTGTACACTAAGTAATGCTGGAGCCATAGACCAAATGAGGAGAAAAAGTACTGAATAGCAACTCGCTAAGAAAATATTGTCCATTCTGTACACTCAATGAAGGAGGGGTCCTGTGGAAAAAACAGAATATGATTGTGTAATTAAATACTGGTTGCACAGGCAACCTTAATTCTGGCATTTCCTAACTTTTGAGTGCCTGAGAATGCTACATTAACAATGGCATTTTAATTATCTTCTGTGTGTGTAATTCTCTAGCTTTTTAATAAAGCACAATGAAAACAGAAAGCCTCTCCTGTGGCTGCAGAGGGACCCCCACATGAATCATCAGCACAGTTGGGGCCATTAGATCCACTGCACAGACCGCTGCCACTTGAACTAATGGAGTAACTACTGATAGCAGCAGGAAATTGTAATCCTCTATGTAGATCAGTACTACACGAGCATGGGACACTTTGCAAGTGCGTTTCCTAAATATTTGGTATGGTTCAGGGATCTTGGTTCCATCCCAGGCTCCAGAAGGGAGTATGCTCTCTAGTGGGCATAGGCCCTTCTGCCCCACCCCTCCAACCTGTCCCTGTCCTGTCTCTTTGCCCTAGTATTCTCATTCCAGTCCCAGACTCCTTCCCCAGCAAGTCTTAGTCTCGCCATTCTGATCTCCCTGACCCAGTCTTCCCTTCATTCCTTGCACAGCATTCCCAGTTCTCCCCTCAATCCCCAGGGGCCTCATTTCACCTGTCTCTCCTCACTCCCCTGGTCTCTAGGCACTCCCAGTCAAATTTCTAAGCATGAGATTGCTAGAGCTTTTCAAAGAAAACCATCGCCAGAATTTTATAACATGGGCAAAACCCACTTATTTTTCTCTAGCCTCATTCTCAGAAAACCATGAACCATTTTGCTGAAATAGTCCACAAAAGAGGCAGACACTCAGCACGGAAAATTTTAGCATAAATAAAGTATGGCAAAGTTATGAGCATCTTAAGACAGGTCTTATGATGCGATATGTTGGGCAACCTTAATAAAAGGCAGTGCTACCAGCCCCACCTGCAAAATAGATACACACACAAGCACACACACATACACGAAAAAACCTAACAGCCCCCAATTTCAATCACATTTTCCAGAATAGTTCCCCACCAAGCCAAGCATTTATAACCTGTACCAAGGAATCTTGCGCTACAATATAAATCCTTGAATGCAGGAGTTGACAGTGTAAATGCAAAAAGGAGCTCTACAACAGAGGTTAGTTATACAAGAATGGTAACTTTTAAATACTCAATAGCTTCAAAACAACCTTAGGAAAAAAACAGATTGAAATTCCTGGAAACTAAGATCTACAGTAATTAAAATTCTTAATTATGTATGATTTTGAGAGAGGACTGAGAGGTAAGGTTAGCTTATTGACTTTTTATCTGCATGTGAAAGCAACCATAAAAAACCTGCCAGGTAAGAAATGCATGTCAGCAAAGCAATCAGCTCCTGAAAGGACACAATGTATTGAACGTAAAGCATCCTGGCATAGTAAATGGGACTTTTTCACATTTGCTAAATTGCATAGGGCCAGTCATCAAATATAATTAAGAAGAAGATAATAGAAACCTTACACCATTTCTACTTAAAGTCCGCTTTAAGGCAAGGCATTAAAAAGAGGTCGAAAGTCAAAGAATGAAGCTACATGAAAGAATCCCAGTATGTAGAACCACAAGATCAAGCAGCAGGATAGAATATCAGAGGAAGAAAACGGAATACAGTAGGTGACAATGGCTTGACTTTTGGAGAAGGCAGGGTTGAGGGGGGGGATTCTAATTAAAAACTTGTTTACTGTATTGGAGCTCTGATCAATTTTAGTGCTAGACAGACCCAAAAAAAACAAACAAAGCAGAGTTTAAAAGACCCTCAGTCAATCTACCAGGCTAAACACTGCCATTGATTCAGGTCACATCTACAAGCACCTTATACAAAACAAGTATTAAAATAACATCCCTGCCTCAAAGTGTTCACAGTGTGGAATTTGGCCATGAAGGAAGGAAAAGAACAAACAAAAAGGGGCTGGGTCGTGAAGGGCAGTTCTATAAACCACATGGTACAGTAGTTCAGTTAGAGCACGCATGCATCATAATAGAGGGGTTTCAATTTACTCGTTTAGTTCTTGTCTTGTTGGGCCACCAGAGGAGCTACACTGGTGACTGGCCACCTATAGCTAAAATCCCCAGAGCAGCCAAGATCACACAGACTAAAGGATCAGACCCTTCCCATAAAAGAGATGAGTGTTTTATTTCTTCCACAGAAGCCTCATGAAATCAGATCCTACAGAGGACTCCCCAGTAGGGTAAGATATGTCATTTGAGGATTGGGAATTATGTGTATTCTACAGGAGCAAAACCGCAACCTAGAGGAGGGACATTCCTACAGTTCCAGTGTGCTCCTACCTTGGGGTTATCCTCTCTCTCACATGCAATATGCAAAGGAGTCCTCCCACCTTCCTCTGGGACAAGACTAGAAGATGAGTAGTATTCGCTAGGAGGTCCAGTTTCATTATTAAGTTTCATGGCAATAATAAGTGGTGATTCAGCAGGCTCACTCTGAATGTAAAGAAGTCAGAAGAAACAGATACACACACTTTCAGTATTACTTAGAGATAAGCTAATAGAAAACACATTGGTCCAGGAATCCACTGGCCTGGACATTATCCACTAGTCTGGATTTGCTCATTACACCACAGTAGACACAGCATGAGCACCCCACACCCTTCCAATCTCCTTCTTTAGATTCAGGCTCCATCTGCTGGACTGCTGCAGCACTGCATCCTGAAAAACACAAAACCCACTGTAGGCCAGTAGCATTAAGATACCTTTCATTCTAACATCTACAAACATTGATACACACAGAGGGGCTCCTACTCCCAATGAATGTATTCCATTTTGAGAAATAAAAGTTATATGACAGGACTCTAATCTTCTTTCTCCTATACATGGGGCATGCATTGGTCTGGATGTTACTAGCAAATAAGTAACAAAAGGAATCAAATACAAGAGCCACATAAAGCTCTCTAGGAGAAATGAAAGTTTACGTTGATTTATTTTTTATTTTATTGCATAGTTTAAATCAAGGGGAGCTGAAAGGACCAAATGCAGCATCACTTGAGGCGAGAAAATGAGTCTTGTAGTGCTTCATAGAATTGTTTCTCAAGTGACTTCATTGCAAAGCTCTGTGACTCTCATCCCCAGGTCCTTTGCGAATGTACTTTGACGTCTCCAGGAGGGGTCTTATTTGGATGCTTTCCATGCTTGATAAGTGTTTGATTAGATCCATTAAGAGTCAGAGTAGTACTTCAGACATTTTTAAGATTCCAGTGAATTATGTTCTCCTACATACTTTGGTCCATTTCACATCCAGATTATGAGGCTGTTTTTTTAATATTTGAGTTTAGGGGGAAAATAAAGGGAGAGAAATTGTTTGGTTTAGGTGGAGCTTGGTGGTTTGTTTTTGTTTAGTGTTTTGTTTTCGTGGCTGGGTACAAAGTCAAGACCGAGCTTAAGAACCACCTTTAAAAGGAAGAATTCAAGACAAGATTCTTTAAGCTGACACTGCTCCCAGTTCACTCTCCTAACTAATGCAATTGCTGTAACAGAAGGAGACAAACAAATATGTCAAGGCCTTCTCTAGAGGATCAGAAAGTAGACTCTCAGAGCCTGCAGTACTAAGGTTCAAGTGCCCCACTTCCACTGCAGGTCTCTGTAGTGCAACTGCTATGAAGAAACAGGAGATGTGAGGACAAAACTGACACAAGAAATCTTGTATTACTAACCCCGAGAGTAGAAAATTGAATCTTTAGATAACTCAGCCGTAATCCTTTATGAAGGCCTATGAGAAACCAGTGGTCTCTGGCAGACATTCGGACCACAGCTAAACTGAGATTTATGTCTTAAATCAGGGGTGGGCAAACTACGGCCCGTGGGCCGGATCCGGCCCCTCACGCCTTTGGATTCGGCCTGCAGGATTGCCTCCCATGGCCCCTGCAGTCCCCCGGCACCGCCCCCAACAGCTCCCATTGGCTGGGAACGGGGAACCACGGCCAACAGGAGCTTTGGGGGATGTACCTGGAGGCGTGGCAATGGCGGCAGTGTGGAGCCCTCTGCCCCGCCTCCCCCAGGGGCTGCAGCACTTCTTGGAGCGACGCGGGGTTGGGGACAGGGAGACAGGCCGGCAGGGAGCCTTCCCTGGCCCCGGTGTGTGCCGCTGCCAATCCAGAGCCCAAGCCCCTCCTGCACCCCACCCCTCAACTCCCTGCCCTAAAGCCCCCTGCCTGCTCTGCGCACTCCTCCTGCACCCCAACCCCCTGCCTTGAGCCCCCTCGTATGCCCCGCACCCTCCTGCACCCCAACCCTCTGCCCTGAGCCCCCTCCTGCACTCCACACCCCTCCTGCACCCCTGCCCCAGCCCTGCATACAATTTCCCCACCCAGATGTGGCCCTTGGCCCAAAAAGTTTGCCAACCCCTGTCCTAAGTGAATAAATTCTCCCAGTGCTTTTGTACACATTTCTTATGGAAGCTTGAGATTTTAACAGAAGATTAACTAGTTCCTGACAGTATCCATGTTGCTGGAGACTTAGACTCTACGGTTCCAGGCTATAAAACCAATGTGTCAAGTTCAGGGTGACTGAAGATTTGTAGACTATCATCGCTATGAGCCAAGGGAACTGCAGTCTGGTTAGAATTACAAATGCTCCGTCTAGGCCTATTTCCCTCAAACCATTTTGGCAATTAGAGAAGACAAGGAAGCTTTACATGAGTACATCTGCCCAGAGACAGAGGTATTTTCTGAGCTCATGGATTCCATTGACAAGAGTAAAATAATGGTACCTTTCTGCTTTCAAATCGTAAAAAAATCTAGATATGTGTCAACCAAGCCACACAACCGTGACCTAGGCATGCGTTGCTCTAGTAGACAGGCCCCGCTTCCACAGGAGTGAAGAGACTCTGCTGGCCTTATGGCAAACTTTCTGGACCGAGGTCAAGGGGTTGGGGTAAGGGAGGGAGTGTGGGGTGTGGGAGGCGGTGCGGTGTGCAGGAACGGGCTCAGGGCAAGGGACTGGGGCAGAGGAGGGGTGCCGGGAATATGAGGGGCTGAGGGCAGGGGGTTGGGGTGCAGGAGGGGTAGAGAGTAGGGGTAGGTGCCTGCCCTGTCCCTGGCCCCACACCGCTCCAGGAAGCGCTGCGGCCCCTGGGGAAGAGAGGGCGGAGGGCTCCGCGTGCGTTGCCCTTGCCGTGCCTCCAGGTACCTCCCCCGAAGCTCCCATTGGTTGTGATTCCCTGTCCTCAGCCAATGGGAGCTGTGGGGGTCAGGGCCTGGAGATAAGGACCTGGGGGCCACAGGGACATTGAGTCGACCACTGCTGAGAGCGGCGCGGGGCCCGCTGCACCATAGGGGGCAATCCCGTGGGCCGGATCCAAAGGCCTGAGGGGCCAGATCCAGTCCGCGGGCCGAAGTTTGCCCACCTCTGCCTTATGGTATAGAGCTGTGCCCTATTCTCCTACTTGCCAGTGTGCATATATCACCACTGTCCATTTGACCTCTCCAAGTGGAATATGAAGATGCTGCTGAGAAATGTTTGAAGAAGGACTTCAGTAACAATGCCATCAGCTTTGGAGGAACTGTCAGTCCTCAGTTTTTGTCCTCTGGTCAGGAAGAAGAATGGATGGATTTAGGGGCACTGCATTGCACTGGGTTTGTATGTACTCAATGCTACTATGAGCAACTACTGCAGACACTTGTAGGCAAGCAGCTGAGCAGAAGGATTAAATCTGTAATTTTAGAAGTGAGAATAATGGGAGTGTTACCAGTGGAGGTATCTTAAAGAAAATCAGCTCAGAGATGAATAAAAGTCGGTTTTTGTATTTTGGGTTAATTAGGAATCAGATTAGCAGAGGTTACTGGACTGTGTAGAAAGGAGTTTCCTTTAAGTAAGTTTTCAGCAGCAAGTCATCCAGGTAATACTGATGTGGATGTACTCTTGCTTCATCTAGCCTATCAAGATCATATCAGCGTGGAGGGCATTATAGGATGATATTCCAAATCACATAGACATGACTGGACACAGGGGCGGCTCTAGGGATTTTGCCGCCTCAAGCACGGCAGGCAGGCTGCCTCCGGCAGTTTGCCTGAGGAGGGTCCGCTGGTCCCGCGGCTTTGGCGGACCTCCCACAGGCATGCCTGTGGGAGGTCCTCCAAAGCCGTGGGACCAGCGGACCCTCCGTAGGCACACCTGCGGGAGGTTCACCGAAGCTGCGAGACCAGCGGATCCTCAGCAGGCATGCCTGCGGGAGGTCCACTGAAGCCACGGGACCAGCGGACCCTCCGCAGGCAAGCCGCCACAGGTAGGCTGCCTGCTGCCCTCGTGGCAGCCAGTAGAATACCCCCCACGGCTTGCCACCCCAAGCACACGCTTGGCGTGCTGGGGCCTGGAGCTGCCCCTGACTGGGCAACTGCTTCCTCTTAACTGGACAGGAAAATGGTGTCAACCACATCTCATGGGGAAGGATAAGATTCTTGAGATCTACTAAGAACAATGTGGAATATTTTCTCTTCCAAATCTCCATTCCGTTACAGATATAGACTGAACAAGGATATAATCTGCCCATCTTCTATGGACTGTCACAACCCAAGAAGACACATGGACCAGAATTCCAAAGGTGGCACTGGGATTATGGCTCCTATGATACAAGGAATTTATTTCTTTGTTTTTACTATAATTTCAGCAGCTGAGAGGCTAGAAGGAAAAGAAGCATATTCTCTAAGGTACTCCTTTTTGTCCTATAGTTAGAATGCTCCAGTCTAGATGGATTTCCCAGAGGAGAAGGGGAAATGTTCAGGTTTCTCCTTGCTCTTAAGGATTTCTAAACCAACAAAAGTACACTGTGTTGACCTCTGTCCTGCAGAGTTGAAAAATACCTCCCAACTCCAAAAGAACAAAACGGCCAGATTGACTAACAGCCCTGGCACGCTGGTGGTATGAACTCGCAGGCCAGTATCTTCTGTATTGCTCTGTGGAGAACTACTGGTAGGCCCGTTAATGTAGCACAGGAAATCTGGTCACTGCAAAGCACACAAAGAGGAACCAGAGAGGGGAGAATTTAAGTTTGCTTTGCCTGCAGCTGCTGGCACACATAGGATGACAGTAGGGGACAGGCTGGTGGTTCTCAACTGAGGTACATGTACCCCTGGGGTACACAGAGGTCTTCCAGGGGCTACATCAACTCATCTAGACATTTGCCTACTCTTATAACAGGCTACATAAAAAGCACAGGCAGAGTCAGTACAAAGTAAAATTTCATGCAGACAATGGCTTGTTTATATTGCTCTATATGCTGAAATGTAAGTACAATGTTTATATTCGAATTGATTTAGAATTAGATGGTAAAATTGGGAAAGTCAGCAATTTTTCACTAATAGTGTGGCTGAGATGCTTCATATTTTTATGTCTGATTTTGTAAGCAAGTAGTTTGTAAGTGAGGTGAAACTCAAGGGTACACAAGACAAATCAGACTCCTGAAAGGGGTACAGTAGTCTGGAAAGGTTAAGAGCCACTGCATGGGCCACTCTTCAACATTGCTGAGAGAAGCCAGTGACAGAATGGCAGGCTGGGTAGCCTGCACTCACACACCCACATGGTGGCAGTTTGTCCACTGACACAGACAGCTGGCAGTATAAGCAAGTTCACTTGCTGCATTGCTGAGGAAAGCCAGAGCACGGTGTGCTGAAATATTGGTCTGGGCTAGGCCGCTGGGACACAGTTCAGAAGGAGTCAAAGGGAATGGATATTCAGCGCATAGGGTGCTCAGGATGACCTAATAGGAAGGTCAATGGATTCCCAATTACTGGAACTTACATTTATTTCAAGTTGTCAACAATTTGAGAAAGAAACACCCCCCCCCCATACACTAAAGCACGCTGCCATGGACAGCTGTACATCTTAGGCCTCGTTTCCTTCCTAGTGCTCATACCAGCGAAAAGGTGTTTCTGCTAGCCTAGAGTATAACGTTTCCCTGAATGAAATAAGCTGAGCCATCAAAAGCACTTTTTTGCCAATATTAACAAATCCACACGAGGGCTTCCACCTGTATAAAAATGTTGTTCAAAAACAAAACCACACCCCTAACCAACACTGATATACTGGCAAAAGCTTCCAGTGTAGATCTGGCCTAATGCTGCTCTGGGGTCAGAGCGCAGTGCTGCAGGGATCCAGCAGGAGTCTGGATTCAAGAGGAAGGAAGAAACAATTAAGCTGCCTCCATAGTGCTGGAACAAGCAGATTCAGCCCACAAAGATGTTTGTTTCTGAGGAATAGTGATTACAGGCTCAATACTACAGTTGTACTTCACCTACATCTATTCAATTGCATGTAGCAGACTTCTAGCCTGTGCCTAACATGCATCAGGATTCTACAATAGTGTCTGGTACCACAAATCGTGAATAAGTGTTGTTGTAACCTCTATGTATGTCAGTGATATGCCAGGTTCTTCCAGAGGAAGTGCAATTATTCCAACAGTGCGCAGAGGTTTCAATCCAACAGGCAGTCAAGCAATTTCCTGCTCTGGTCTCCCACAGCCCACATCAAAACAGTTGGAAGAGGACAGAGTAATGGTGCAACATACCCAGTCTGGTGCATATACATCATCTTCGTCTTCTGCCCTTGCATCGGGATCTGTAGCTGAATGAAGGATTAATTCCGTTATCTTGACCCCTTCTTCACCAGGAATGGCTACAGCAATATGAAGAGGCATTAAACCTCCCAGCTGAAAAATAAATATGGCATTAAGACTCTTCTGTCTATCACAAGTAACTTCTAAAAACTAAGGTACTGGATATTTTTCCAATATCAATCCTCAGGCCCCATCTGTGTTAGCCTAGAAATAGAGTTAAAGGATTGTGTTTATGGTCAGTTTAAATGCTGTTTGGCTTAATACTCCGCAATGTCCATTTGACCCTAAACCCACTGCGATCACAAATATTCCTGGCATGACAGCCACAGGCAATGCCCAGCCAAAACAGAATGTGATACAGCATTAAAACCACTTTTACATCACTAGTTTGCACCCATATAAAATGCAAAAGGGAAGAGAGCCTATTTCTGGCTCCTGACTCATAAGCCAGCACACACTGATGGGTCACAAGCATTGTCTTGTGAAATGTTGTTTGTAAGTCTGCTGAGCAATCCCAGCTTGGTGTCAGGTTCCATAAACA
Source organism: Gopherus evgoodei (assembly GCF_007399415.2). Lineage (NCBI taxonomy): Eukaryota > Metazoa > Chordata > Testudines > Testudinidae > Gopherus > Gopherus evgoodei. The sequence continues at coordinate 46,149,486 of NC_044330.1, forward strand.
CAGGAACCTCAACACCTGCTGGTGCTACTCCCACCGGGACTCTACTCTGAATCATTTAAGTTCTCTTGGACTGAGCCTATATTGGACTTCCAGGAAGCAATGGAGAAAGCCAGGAGAGCCTTCAGGCCCTCTGTCTGACACCTGTGAGTAACTCTCACAGCACGACCAGACAAGATAGGCACGGCTGTTGAATTCTGAGACAGTCTGCTGGGCTGCTGCTTCTCCAGACCCTCAGGGTACCGATGACAGGGCAGAGAGGTACCCAAAACCCTCAGCAGGAGCTACAGGGCAGGCTTCAAAACTGGAAACAATGATACTGACCTCCTATGTAAAATGCTTTGAAACCTACAAAAGAAAAGCACTACATAAAAGAGTGAGCTATTATTACACTATTATCCACAGACGCCAAACAAAATAAGCTGGAGCTTTAAAACTGAAGCACTGACAGCTAATGCAACAGGAGGCAAAACAGGACACTCTGTAGTGAAGTGTATATTTGAGGTGAGATGAGATAATGATGTCCAGGTAGAGCCTGTCAAGCTAAAAAGCGAGGGGAACTTCTTCACTGACTACAGTCAGAAAGCAATAGGAAGATGGAATATAAAGGGGACAGCCACATTTCAGTGCAGGAGTTCGCATAAGATGCCTTCTGCTGAAACAGTCGGTACGTAACTTTGAGCCGGGGGAGTTCCCATCAGGGTCATATGCAGGCACAATCACCAAGTGCAGAGATTTAGTATGAAGTGTATTTTTAGAGAACAGACTATGAATGCACAGCACGCTGACCACTCAAGAGTCATTTCCCAAGGAAAAAGAAACGCTAAAACTAAAAGCAAAATAAATATTGGGAAATAAAGTTGACTTTTGAAATATTCTCAGCTTTAGTACCATGGGTAAGCATTATGTCAGCAGGGAAACACACACATAGAACTAGACCTTCGCTAGAGTAAGGACATTATTATTAAAAAGGTAAATGATTTTAATAAGATATAGTTTATTTGAATTACTCCTTTGGAATTGCAAAGCTGAATCAGGCAGTCGAACTGTCATTAAAATTATGACATTTTACACGTGGGCATTAAAGTTGTATCACTGATCACTCTAGAGCAAGGGTGGGCAAACTACAGCCCGTGGGCCAGATCCGGCCTGTCAGGGCTTTGGATCTGGCCTGCAGAATTGCCCCCCGTGGCACTGTGGGCTCCATGCCACTCTCAGAAGTGGCCAGAACCATGTCCGCAGCCCCCGGGCAGGAGGGCAGAGGGCTCCATGCATTGCCCTTGCCTCCAGGCTCCGCCCCCCTCAGTTCCCATTGGCCGGGAATGGGAACTGGGGCCACAGCACTTCCTGGAGTGGCATGGGGACGGGGACAGGGCAGGCAGGCAGGGAGCCTGCCCTGGCCTCAATGTGCGCCAATGCCACTCCGGAGCCACTTTAAATAAGCAGTGCTGGGCCAGAGCTCGAACCCCTCCTGCACCCTGTCCCCCAACTCCCTGCCCTGAGCCCCCAGTTGCACCTCACACCCTAGCCCCCTGCCCTGAGCTCCCAGCTGCACCTTGCAACCCTGTGCATCCCAATCCCCTGCCCTGAACCCCCTCCCGCAGTCCACACCCCTCCTGCACCCCTGCCCTGAGCTCCCTCCTGCACTCCGCACCCCTTCTGCACCTCAACCTCCTTTCCTGAGCCCCCTCATAAACCCTGCACCCTTCCTCTGCCCCAATCGCTTACCCTGAGCCCCTTCCTGCACACCGCATCCACTTCCACACCCTGCACTCCCTCCTGCACCCCAACCCCCTGCCCCAGCCCCACATACAATTTCCCTACCCAGATGTGGCCCTCAGCCCAAAAAGTTTGCCCACTCCTGCTCTAGAATATTACATTTGGTTGTTATTAGTAATTATTATCCATTACCCTGGATGGAAGTCGTATGTCAGTCCTTGCTCCTGCTGCTAAAAGTAGTTTCACTGCCCCTACATCTGCAGCTTTAACAGCAAAGAATAGGACATGCAGAGGGATCCGGCAAACATTGGGGTCTGCACCTCTGCGGAGAAGTAGTTTGACCGTGGTCCATCTCTTTTGGTGTCTAAAGTCAATATAGCAAATAACAGAATAAGCTGTCAATAACTCATAAAAAGGAACATATTTCTAAACACTGGCTCTTAAGCTGACTCGGGTTCAGGGGCTGTTTAATTGCAGTGTAGACGTTCGGGCTTGGGCTAGTGCCTGGGTTCCAGGATGCTGTGAGGCGGGTGTGCAAACTGGTACTTGGGCCTAGGGAGAGAATGTCCGCTGTACCACTCCTTGTGAGACTGTAATGTGCACCACACAGCAATGCTATGCCATGCAGAGGGTGTGGAGGTAACACGGCCTATTTTACACCAGCCCCTTTCAGCACTGTTGAATCCCGGGGGCACAAGCCAGGATCAGACCCCATACTCAGGGAGACCCCAGAAACTACAAATGTATAAGATCCATGCCTGGGAGTGGACAAGTGAGGTAAGAGAAAGTTACTTGCATCTTCCACACCTTGCACATGTGAGCCATAATCTGGCCTAGATGTGTTTGCCCTAAAAAACTGCAGGACTAATGTTTCCTACACAGCAGATTCCGACCCACAGTGGGTTGCAGGAAGGGTCAAGATGGGTTGCAGGCCTGGCGCAGAGGTGAGGCCCTGGGATGGGTGAGTGGGGAGGGTTTGAAGACCAAGCCCAGCCCACACTCACCCTGCAGCAGCAGCTCCTTTCCCTCAGGGCTCGGCCCAGCTCCTCACTCTGAGTGTTGTGACCTGGCAACCAGGGTCACAGAGCCACTCACTCAAATTTGGCTTAGCCACCCCCCAGCCCATCATGACAGAGAGGCAGCTGAGTCAAACTTGAGTTGTGCTGCAACCCCAACCCCTTGTTCTCCAAGCAAATGCCTCCCCGACTCTCCCCTTTGCACGGGGCCAGGAAGAGGGCTGTGGTGCCAGGATGAAGGATGCTGCTGGAGGTGCTCAGTGCACCCTCAGTAGGGCGAAGAGAGCAGGTTGTGGAGGAGAAGGATGCTGGTCTGTGATTCCCTCCCCCATGAATCTGGGCCCTATGCACGTATCCAGTTTGTCTGTGTGTTCATCTGGCCCTGGCAACATATCCAGATTTTTTTTTAAATGAGTGCCAGGTTGTGACAGCAATACTCAGTATAGCACAGACTAGTTTTTCATAATACAGAAATGTTTTTATGAAGGTAATATAGAATTACTATTACTGTTGCACAGTACAGGTTTTTTTAAATAGTTTATTTTTATACACACACACACACACACACACAAAATATATATATGTAAAGCTGAGTCACAAAAAGAGACAAAATGGTAGGTTATCTTATTTAAAAGGTTTTAAGGAGTGAAATTCAGGCCTTCTCCCTGTTAGGTAAGGACCCGTGGAATGCCCCTTGATCAGGAATGCCCAGTTGATCTATCCCAAGCAAATGCAGGGTCATTCTTCCCCACAAACATGTAAAACTACACTTGTTACTTTCTTGTGCAATAGGGTTCACCAGAACTTGTCTATCCTTTCCAGAACACAGAGCCAGTGGTTTTTCTTAGTAGCACTTACTCAGATATTGATAACGCCATTTTTCTCACAGTGCCTTCAGCCCCACCATATCCATTGACACAGGCATAGGAGGGTACTCTCAGCAAACACTGGCTGAAGGCATCTGCACTCTGCTGCAAAGCTTCCAGAGAAACCTTGATTCCATAGTCGAAAACAGTACGGTTAGACTCAAAGTCAGTTTCAGTGCTGCAGCCAGTCCTCTTTTCTAAACTTGCACGGTCCATTTCATCCAATGCATTTCTATCATCAGAAACAGATTCTGCCTTTTCCCCGGACATAGGAGGTACCACAGCTGACTGATGAACAGGGCCTGTTAAGCATTTCTGTTTTGCTGATGCCAGTGGAAGTTGTACAGATCCATCTTCCAACTGCTCATCCTGATTTAAAGTTTTAAAAAAAATTAAAATGACAAAAATGAAGAAAATATGGAAAATCCTTTCTTCAGCAACGAGAATCATCATATCAACATCAGTGCTGGACATCATCAATGTGTATGTATACAATAGTACTGGAATTTGGTATATTACAGCTGAGTTAAGGTAGAACATCATTTTACTCAGTCTTAATCCACTAGTCATGGGAAACGTTTTGAATAGTGTGTGTGTTTGTTTTTTTAGCCTCCATTGTCAATAAAACCCTCATAGGAGCTTTCAAATCTCAACTGGTACTCCCTCACTTTATAAAAGCTCCGAAACAGAAGGGGACATTTCTTGATTTTCAATTTGTACATCAGCGTACAAACTAATGAAGACCTAAACCTAACGCTAAAGCTAGAATCTGAAAGTGTTACATTGACATTTTCTGGGTTTGTGCTGAGCTCTGAAGGAGAGAGAGACTAGTGTACATTTTTTCCCGTCTACCTTTCTTGCAGCAGCCAAGAGTCTTTTGAAGTTAATGGGAATCATGTGCTTAATCTGTCTAGGCAATTTTGTAAATTATTATTATTAATTATGTGTATTGCCATAGTGTATAGGACTCCCACTCATGGGCCACAACCCCCTTGTACCAGGTGCTGTACGAAACACAGAATAAAAGACTGTCCCTTCCCCACTGAGTTTATAAATCTAAGTCCCACTAGGCACTTATTTATCTGTATCTTAAGGCACCTAAATATCTTGGAAAACTTGGCCCAAAGTCTCTGGTACTAATGTGACACATTGACTGCAGAATAGCCCTGGAGTCTGATCCTGTGCAGGGTGAGCTATAGGTGGAAATCAAGGGCACTCAGCAACTTGCAGGGTCAAGGGAGGTAAGGGCAGTTTGACTTTTCCCAATTGCTGGAACACTCACAGCAAAGTAATTTAAAAAAGCAGACCTGTGGCTCATTTGATGACACGGTGAATTCTGATTTCACAGTTATAGATTAATAATGTACTGACCTCATCTTTTTTAAAGTTCCTCTCAGCAATATTAGCCTTAAATGATTCCACTGGGTAATAAAGAATAATGCACATTGACAAAGCTGATAATCCTTCATCGCTGCATTTATTCACATCAGCTCCATTATCAAGAAGATGATTAATGATGTCGTCATGGTAATTCGTCTGTGAAGTAAAACATTTGGATGATTGTTTTACGAGTATATATGTATACATACTATTTTAGTTTTCCATGTGGGATTAACTGAAATCACAATTGGGTTTAAAGTTAAAACAAAAAGACACTCACTGAAGACAGACTCAAAACACCATTACTGATTTCAGTTTCATTTTGTGATTTCATTTTCTTGTCTTTTTATGCCAGTGCTGAATTTGGCCCATAAATTAACAGTGATCTCAAAATGTTTCTACTGCTTCAAGCTATGTCTTATAGTTAATGGGGAAGGCTGGCAAAACCAATAAAAAGGTAAAACTATTTTAGGTGCACCCAATATAAGGCAGGTGTATAATTGCATTTCTTCTGGAGTATGGCTTTTAATGGCACAAACCAAGAATTAGATGTTGGGTTAGTGATGTAGCCACTATCACAGCAGCAGCATCTGGATATGTCAAGTGAATCCATTTACCATTAAGATAATAAAGAGGGCAGTCCATGACTGGATGGCATGTTGAGGTACACAAGGGAGCTAAAGCAGGCCCAACAGTAAAGATATAAGTGAAACCACCCCTGATCACAACATATCCTGTTGTAACAAAGAAGGATCTTTCAGTTTATGTGGTTGTTCTGAGGGGCATCTGAGAGCTGATCCAGAGAAACTATCTGCCAAGAAATGCACCATTGATCCAAAATACAATCCCGCTCTGCCTGTTGCCGCTGGTCCTTAGAAACATTGTGAGTGTCTGTAATTACACTGAAGTCAATGGAGTTTCACTCACTTACATCAACTACTAAATCTGACCTGTTAAACTGGAGTAGTTACTACTGGTAGGCATTTCAATTTTTCTTACATTAGTGAGCTACCTGAGAAACACACTTCATTTAAATAGAATATTTTTCATGCTGACTTTTAAAAGGCCTAATGTTTTCAGAGAAGACTTAACTGTTGTAAAGCACACTATCATGGAACTCAGGAATCAAATACAACGAAACATTGTATTAATGCAACATTTTGGCAGTGAGGAAAAATAAAAATAAAAACTGTCAGGAAATTCAAAGTTATTGTTGCCAAAGCAACTGTAACTCTGCCACATTGCACACGCTGTAAATGGCAACAGTCTATGTGCATTAGGTTCCATTTTGTCCTCAGATGTATGCTCAGTTTTGACTTTCTATGTTACAGTGGACAAGTCACTTAACCCCTGTGCCTTCAATACTCTACCCCCGAAATCGACTGTACGGTCACAGGACTGCTAGGGGAAGAGGATTAATGTCTACAAAATGACTAAAGCTCTGAGATGAGAGGCCTATACAAAAAGAGAAAAACTCTAATGTTCTAAATTAATATGGAACTAATTTTCTTGTTCTGAGGACTTTAAAAAAAATTACTAGCAAAAATCAAATTAATTTGTTAATAGATGTAAGGTGCCCAGAAGGCTAGGCTGGGCACTGATAAATAAGGAGCCAAATTCTTCCCACAGATAAACTGAAGTCATGCATACATCATAACTTCTACCCAAAACTAGATTGTAACCCAACCCCCTCCCCACCCCAAAAAAAACAACCCCACAAAAAACAGATCCCTTCTGGGTCTGAATACAGCCTGGAACAAGAAAGCAGAGGGGGGGAAGCAGGGGCAGTTTCAGGGATTTAAATCCAGCCCAGTGCAACACTCAAATTGGAAGGATTTGGAATTTTAGGCATGGAGTCATCTTTAATATTACAGAGGGATATATTTTACAGAATTTTTTTTAGCATGTTGCTCAGCAAGCTGTCTTTCCTTCAGGATGTTTATCATCACATCTCATGCATTTATTGTATAACAGAGAGAGACAGATGCAGTAGCAACAAAAAAAAATGGTCATTCACAGAGGGAAGAGTCACATTTGGGATCTTACAGCGGCAGCAGCAAGTGCAGTGTATCCATGCATGTCAGCGACATCTGGATGAGCTAAGCTGTCCCTCAGAATCTCATAAATGCTATTGAAGTCTCCTGCTGCTGCCTTCTGAATCAGCTGCTCCGAAGCAAGCTCTTTGGGGCCCTTGGGTCCAAAGGTGTCTCGGCTTCCATTCAGAATGACATTGATATTCCAACTGATCTCTGTTTGACAATGCCTCAAACAGAAAAAAGAGAAAAACATTAAACAGCTGGAGAGTCCACATTTAACTTAAACAGCTATGCAGTAGATACCTGTTATACCACAGAGTTTTTAAATAAAAGCCATTGATAATCAAGATTATTGCCAGGGAACATGGGAGAAGGAGGATGGTAACCATTTAATAAAACAATCTCAGACAGTTCAATTTTGCTCCCATCATGGAATGGGCATAAGGGAGTTAAAATGGTCCAAGAGCTGTGGTATGGGGGACATTAATCATATTCAGGGAAGGGGTTAAAAACATCCAGCCCCAAGAATCTGAATGTTTGCAAGTGAAAATTAAATACCAGGCTCTCCAAAGTTGAAAAAGGCCACATGGTGTGCTTAGAAGATTAAAGAAAGCATACAAGGCACTCATCTGCATGATGGACCACATTTCCAAACTGTGCTGCCTCAGCTGAGTCTGCAAAATATGCACATGCTGGCACCACTCCTGCAAACATACCTGTGCATGCAGGCAGAGTATTTTCATGTGTAAGAGAGTATTTGCACGTACAAAGTACCTGTCTGCATATATAGCTAATACCAGCTTCATGAGCACTAACAGCTGAAGACACTTTGGAGCATGTTTTTGCATAATCTAGTGGATAGGGCTCTGTCATTTTGCTGTATGACCCTGTAGCACAGGGGTAGGCAAACTTTAGGGCCAAGGTCCACATCTGGGTGGGGAAATTGTATGCAGAGCTGAGGCAGGGGTTGGGGTGCAGGAGGGAGTGCGGGGTGTGGGAGGGGGTGCGGTGTGCAGGAAGGGGCTATGGGCAAGGGATTGGGGCAGAGGCGGGGTGTATGAGGGGGCTCAGGGAAGGGGGTTGGGGTGCAGGACGGGTGCAGAGTGCAGGAAAGGGCTCAGGACAGGCGTGCAGGAGGGGTGCGGACTGCGGGAGGAAGCTCAGGGCATGGGATTGGGGTGCAGGAGGGCGGCAGGGTGCAGCTGGGAGCTCAGTGCAGGAGGGGTGCAGAGTGTACAAGGGAGCTCAGGGCAGGGAGTTGGGGTACAGGAGGGTTGCAGGGTGCAGCAGGGGGCTCAGGGCAAGGGGTTGGGATGCAGGAGGGGTGCACGGTGCAAGCAGTGGGCTTAGGGCAGGGAGTTGTGGGGTGGGGTGCAGGAAGGGTTCGGGGTCCGGGGTGGCAGCGGTGCACACCAGGGCCAGGGCAGGCTCCCTGCACACTGCCCTGTCCCCGGCCCAGTGGCACTCCAGGAAGCACTGCAGCCCCTGGGGTACGGGGGGCAAAGGGCTCCACGTGTGCTGCCCTTGCCGCGCCTCCAGGTACCTCCCCTGAAGCTCCCATTGGCTGTGGTTCCCTGTTCCCGACCAATGGGAGCTGTGGGGGGTGGTGCCTAGAGGAAAGGGTCCGGGGGCTGCAGGGGTGTCGGGCCGGCCACTCCTGAGAGCAGCACAGGGCCTGCGGCGCCATAGGGGACAATCCCGCAGGCCGAATCCAAAGCCCTGAGGAGCCGGATCTGGCCCACAGGCTATAGTTTGCCCACCCCTGCTGTAGCATGATGGAGTCCCTAATCTAGGTTGGGACTTCTAGGCATTCTATAATTCAAATTAATAATAATGTGTTTTTGTAGGCACATACCAGGACCTGAGCTGATGGTATATTTCAAGAAAAGAGGTTTCCCTTAGGTTAAGGAAGTGAGAAGGGAACATGCTGTTTGTTTCACAAAATCTCATTTGCAGTTGTCAAATGAATTTCTAAACTTAATCATGGACAGTAGAAATTTTTCTGTGAAGCATGACTTCTGTACCACAACTTGTGCTAAAGATGATCTTTGCAATAGTCTAAAAACAAAATCCCATAGATATCCCAGCAAACACAAATCACACACAAAAATCAATAGCTACCTGTATTTATAGATGTGCTTCTGCATTCTAACCATTAAAGGGCTTGTGTTTTTAATAGGCCATGGTTGTTCATCATACAACTTTTTGTTGTTCTGAAAATATTGGGAATCAAACTCTTTACGGAAGATGCGAGTCAGAGGAAGGTGATCTGTATCAGTTGAGTATATGTACATTTTTTCAGGCAACGTGTAATTGTCATCTAAAAGGAGACGTTTGTAGTTGTAGAAAAACGGGTCCTGTTCCTCATTCAGATCCCAAAATGGAATCTCCTCATCAGAAAGATACTCTCTCTGGGAATCAGCATCAAAATAGCTGTAGTGTTCTGGGTAATCCAGGAGACAAAAACGTCCAGGCATTTCAGTACACAGTTTAATTATGTGATTCCTGAGCCACAAGCCAACGTCTTGAGAGCCATCTGGATAGCTCTGAACTCCTGGTCCAAAACGCTCATCAGCCTTGTATAGTCCCTTAGGAGAGCAATAGGTTTACTAGTATTAGAGAAGACATATAGGTCAGACATTCTGCATAACTTACAGCCTGGCTTCCATTTAAAAGATGCAAAACCAAATTTACTTGGTCTGACATTACTGTTCTAGTGTCAACTGCCTATTGACATTTAGGGCAATCTAGGCACCTGACAAGCTGCTCAACTATTGTATTCACTTTGATTAGTCACACTAGAACTGCACTAATGGCAATACATGAAACCCATTGGCTGAAGTAAGGTAGGGTGGATGGCTTCACTGAAGGCAATGGAGCTACAGGTTTTACCTAGGACCATTGAGACACTTTTATTCACTGTTCAAGAATATTCATACAGCTCAAGCTTTGTTCTTACAAGCATTTGCAGAAAGTTAATTTCAGCCTTTTGTAGCTTTGTTTGTTTAATCAAGAAACCAAGTTTGTTTCATTAAGTAAGTGAAATTAGTTTGCAAAGGAAGCAGTTTATGAAGGGTAGGTCATTCAGAAATACTGTTCAATCTGCCACAGAGCTCAGGTATCAAGCCCTCTCTACATACTACTTGCCACGAGCAAGTACATATTATGATATGTACATAAATTGGTACATATTATGATCAGTTTGTAGACAACTTAAATGGAAAGGATCAGTTCTCTGACTATACTATTTGCAATAAGTAGTTCAACTTCCTCTAACAGAGTCAGCCAGACTTTTCAGTCATTTCATATCTTGACACTTGAAACCTTGCTCCCCTCAAGTCTACTCAGAACATTGTTTCTAAAGTCATCTTCCTGGCTCATCACCCAGACCTAATCAACCCCCTCTCTGAGTCCGTCCACTAGCTCCCCCTTCACCTTCACATCAAACTCTCGCTTCTTAAGTCAGATTCTCAGCTGATGTAAAATGAGCATAGCTTCATTGACTTCAATGGAGGTACACGGATTTACAACAGTTTGGGATCTGGCCCCTTGTCTTTAACTGTAAGGTTCTTCATAACACAGCCCTACACTTCCTAGCTCATTTACTAACCTATAGTGCCACTGCTCCTAGCCTTCCCTCCACCAGCATTCCCAGCTTTTACTATTCACAAGTCAGCGTCTGCTTTAAAACAACTCCATGTTTGCTTTCTCTCCCGCTGCCCCTTATGCCTGAGGAAAAACTTCCTGAATAAATCTGTAGGGACACTACCTCATCCTCTTTCTGACTTCCCTCTGCTGTGATGCCTCAAAACCCAGATTGCTGATCATGGCTATGCTGCTGACAAGCTATGACTCTCTCTCCTTCCCTTCTTTCATTCCCTTGCGCCCTTCTTCCCTATCTCTATCCCCAACTTAAAAAGAAAATTACAATCCATGTAGCTAACCAAGTTGGGCCAATTCTTCACTGGATTCAATTGCTGGTATGTTGTATCCACACCCCCTATCCCTTGATATCTTTCCACCTTCAGGGCAGGTTTTGTCTCTTTTCTAGGTCTGTATAGTGCCCAGCACAACAGGAGCCCCGATCCCAACTAAGATGACCAGATATTTGTTAAGCCTACTAGTAGAAATGAAAAATACTAGTGCTCACTCTCTTACATACACACCTCTGCAGTTTAAAGGATCACCCATCATGTAAGACTGCCAGTCGATTTTCTATTTAATAAACTTCACCTGCTTCTTCTGTTTTTGGGACACCTTCTGTCCCTGCTTGGCTTCACTCCTCTTTCATTCCTTCTGTGCATCTTGCTGCACTGTTTTGTGTGCACACTGTTTCCTCTCTTCCTTCCTTCTCGCTCCACCTCCTTACGTCCTTTCTCTTTTCCTTCCTATGCTGGGTTCAGTCCTCTGCCCTTTTACATCTGTTGTGTGTCATCTTCCCCAATCCTCCTTCAAATATTTCTCTGCTCTTTAAATGCATCCTCTCAATCACTCATTTGCCCATATTGCCCCCACCCCTTACCACCAGCTCCTGGCTTCCCACTCCCACCCATGCAGCTAACAGTGGCAGCCTGGTCCTCTGCTTCCCAGCTCACCCACATGGCCTGAAAAAGAGAACAGCAACACCTACTCTGCTCTCCTCCTGCTCCCTCAACAGGAAAACAAAAACAATACAGACACCTCCCTCCCATTAGGCCTTTGCTGCCTGGTTGCTTCCTTCTTAAAGGAGCGTGACCCCAGGGCTACTCTGCTCCCAGGCTTATCGCTACCTTCAGAGCCAAGAACCTGCAGCTCTTGCTGTCCTGTTCCCTGCCCATCAACAGACACACTCCACAGTGACACTTGCCTCAGACGCGTGGTTTTTGAAGCCCTGGCTCAATTGAGGCTCCTATCTTTGGTCATTTCTGTACAAGGCATGAATTTGAGCAACTACTTTAGAAGCTTTAAGCTTTTTTTTTCCCTTGTTGATATTTTATTACCAGAGTGCATGTTTTAGCCATTAATGATCTGCACATGCTTCAGAAACACATTCCAGCTACATGCTTTGTGGGAAAGCCACAGAGACCATGCTGGCAGCACAAATTCATATTCTGTTAGTGCTATCAGTCATTAGAATACATTCATTTTCATCCTGTTACCTGATAGTTTCTGCCATCCTTGAATTCCATAGTCCCATATCCTTCTTTATGGCTAAGATAAAATGAACCGGCAAATTTGGAATTGTCGGGCCAAAAATACATCCCTTTGCCATGGCGATGGTCCTTGTAAAACTGCCCCACATACCTCTGTAACTCACCAAAAAAAGAGGAAAGTGATATAGCTGAGGGAAGAGAAATAAGTGGCTTGTAATTGCTCCTCACTACAATGGAGCAATACTAGAGAAAACGCCCACACAAGATCTTGGTATATACAGAGTGCCTAGCCATTATGCATCTTTGGAAAACTGGCCAAAATCCTGGCCCCATTGAAGCCAATGAAAAAACTTCTCTCAAGTTCAACTAAGCCAGAATTTCACCTATTATTTTTCCATAGACATATGGTAGGGCCTGTAACTCTCAACAGTTTAGAATGAGATAAGTCCAAATGTTCACACATTCAAGTGCTCCAAGTCACAGCGAGACACAGAGTAAGCCAGCAGCTATTTAAGCGCTCAGCAGCTGACCCAGCCCTTGTGTGTACATGTGAAATAGGGAGGTATTGAAGTTGCAGTATCAGGGAGATCCCGAGTATCCACAGAAACGTAAGTTTGGCTCAAAATCAGGTGCACACACTATAAATGTATGCCCAGTTGCAGACCAGAGCTGGGTCTGCCTGGAGCAGCTGTCTCCCACTTACCTACTCCAACCCGAAGAAGCCCTGAAGAACCCAAAGAGACATCATCCCACGCCCTTCATCCTTCATCCCTGGCAGGTCAGTCATCCGTCTATCACCCCGTTCTCTCCTATCAGATTCCCAGGCCACTAACCCCTGGAAGAAGGAGCCTCTGCTCCCCCACAGCTATTCTTAGAAAGGCCCAGGTACACAGTTGACCCTGAATCCTATTATTAAGTCTGACAGTCAGTTCCCACTGGAGCTAGACTAAGCCAGAGGGACCTAACAGCCCCCAGTACCTCCAGAGAGTCCAGTCTAACAAATGAAGTGTAACTCGGCGGGTAGGACTTGCACCATAACAGTATTAGTCAAGGTAATACATTTTTATATACAGATACATATGAGAAGGAGAGAGAAAATCTGGTTACAACTTTAACAGGGAATCTACCTATTCTTCATAATATAACCACTATATTAAAAAAAAATAACTAATTGATCCTTCCCATTTTTGCAAGGGGCTAAACCTCAATGTTGATGAAAAATGATTAATGAAATTATAATATACAAAACTTCTGAATTTAAGTTTTAACTGATTTAAAAAAACATAAACAAAAAAATCCAACATCAATGTTTATTGGATAAACATCAGAATAACACCAGAAATGGTTACTCAATCACAGAAATGTAGGACCGGAAGGGATCTCGGATAGCTCATCTGATGCAGGACTAAGCATTAGACCATCCCTAGCAGGTGTATATCTAACCTATTTCTTAAAAACCTCCAATGATGGAGATTCCACTACCTTCCAAGGTAATCTATTCCAGTGCTTATCAGTTCTTACAATTAGCAATTTTTTTCTAATATCTAACTTAAATCTTCCTTGCTGCAATTTAAGCTGATGACTTCCTGTCCTGTCCTCAGTGAATAAGAAGAACAATTTATCACTTTCCTCTTAATAACAACCTTTTACATACTTGAAGACTGTTATGTCCCCTACCCCCAGTCTTCTCTTCTCCACACTAATCAAACCCAATTTTTTCAATCTTCCCTCACAGGACGTTTTCTAGACTTTTCATCATTTTTGTTGCTCTCTTCTGGACTTTCTCCAGTTTATCAACATCTTCGCTGAAGTGTGGTGCCCAGAACTAGACACAATACTCTAGGTGAGGCCCTATCAGTGCTGAGTAGAGCAGAAGAATTACTTCTCGTGTCTTGCTTACAATACTCCTACTAATACATCCCAGAAAAATGTTTGTCTTTTTGTGACGATATTACACTGTTGATTCATATTTAGCTTGTGATCCACTATAACCCCCAGATCCTTTTCAGCAATATTCCTTCCTAGGCAGTCACTTCCTATCTTGTTTTTGTGCAACTGATTATTCCATCATAAGTGCAGTATTTTACATTTGTTCTTATTGAATTTAATTCTATTTATTTCAGACCATTTCTCCAGTTTGTCAAGATAATTTTGAATTCTAATCGTCATCCCAAGTGCTTGCAACCCTTGCAGTTTAGTATCATCCACAAACATTATAAAAGTGTACTCTCTATGCAATTATCCAAATCACTGATGAAGTAATTGAACAGAACTAGACCCAGAACAGATCCCTGAGGGATCCCACTCAATGTAACCTTCCAGTTTAACTGTTATATCTACTCTCGGAGTACAGTTTTCAGGCCAGTTGTGCAGCCATCTTATAGTAAGTAGGTTTGTCTAGTCTATATTTCCCTAGTCTGCTTATGAGAAGGTCATGTGAGACAATATCTTTTAAAGTTGGAGATAAAATATCACACCTATTTATTCTGCCCCTATCCAATTCATATTGACTTCACCTTTTGCCCAAGTACAGCTTGTTTATACAAGTGAAGTCTAGGCTCCCTGGCTACTATCCTAGGGCTTGTATACATGGAGCAATAATATGGACTACAGGGGTGTGACTTCTAAAACACACTAATGTGTTGCGCATTAATTGGTCCAGGTAGACCCTCCTGGTGAAAACTAAAGATTCCCCAAGGCATTTTAACGTAGTGCTCTTTGAAACAGTACTACATCTACATACAAAGAGAACGCCCTGAAAACAACCAATTTTTGGACATTATGTAGAATTCAAAAATTGTGGAAAAAAACCCTGAAAAATGAAATTAATAAACTAAAAAAACAGAAGCCCTATGATGGTTTTAGTTTATTACAAGCTCACCTTGACTGAATTTTAGAAGATACCTACATGTTCTTGGACAATAGAATAGATCGCATCTTATGTTTTGCAGTGTTTATTTTATTAAAGGAGTGTTTATTAAACTAGGAAACCTCTGCAGGCACAAAAGGTGTCAAAGAGAATGAGATCTCCTGGGCCATGAAAGCAAATTTTCAGTCACCTCCAGATATAGTTGCACAGACTCTTAAATGCAGCTTTAGCATTTCTGTTTTGCTTTAATATTGTATATACTGTTTGAAGGATTACAGAAATGTTGGCTATTGTGATTTTTTTGCCTTGAATAGTATTCGGTAGGAGTTCTCGGCTGCAAATAGTGGGTGAAGATATTGCAGATTGTAATCTTGAGAGACATTTGGTTTAAAGTTAAAAACCACTAAGAATGTCTTCTCAAGGACCAGGCACCTCCCTATTATTAAAAAATGTCTTTTCCTGGGAACTAACAGAAAAAAGTGACACGTAGTACCTAGTATATCAAAGCTACAAAACTATCTCAAAAGCCTCTTTTATCACCCCTTGTCTCACCCTCCTCAATTCAAAGAGGAAAACCTAAGATTTCACACACACACACCATTTAAAGAACTCTAGAATTATTCTTTTTTAACCCAATTCCTTTGATAAACACTCTAAAAATCTTAATTCTTTCAATGAAAAGGAAAACATATATAGTTGGGAATTGTTTTAAGAAGTTGTTGGTTACTCAACACAAGTTTCCAATGAAACGTGAAACCTTTGTTCATTCTTTAAATGCTTAAAATTGTATTTGTTTCTTTGGTGCAATCTGCACGTTTTCTATTTAAATCCAATTATCTAATGTTATAACTGAGTATTTAGCTCACCTTTAATCAAAGCATCCCTTAAGGCGTAGTACAAAGACAATCATTAAGGAAGAATTAAGAGAGACAGTCATTAAGATATGGCTTACCATTTCTTGTTTCTCTTTTCTGAGTAATTTTGGGGATAAAATTACTTGGCGCTCAACACCTTAAAACATACCATTCTCCCCTATATGATGTTTCTACAATGTCTCGTGCATCAATGCACCAGATGGCTTGCCAAAGTCCCACTGATATGTGGACTATGCTGTGACTATCCTCAGTAAAATTATTATAGATCAGACAAAATGACTAGATAGTTTGGGGATTAGTAATAGAATCTGACATGGATCCTTTCACTTCTAGGTCACCAATTTGAGTCCTGGCCTTAACTGATAGAGACTGAAAATCATTACCCTCCATGAAACAAATTGTTGATACCTTCCAGTAGGAGCTGAACAGAGATCTGCATCACAAAAGATGCTGAGCCACCATTATAGGCATTAACTGACATTTGCTGGTACTCTCAGAAGAAAAACAAAGGACCAAATGGGCTCATTGAGAATGCCGTTGCAGGTCAAGGTGAGAAACATTGGTGAATGACGTGCAAAAGCTTGCACTGTCAAAGCCTGTGCCACATCTGACTAGAACGAAGTCCACTTTCTAGGGCTGGTGACATAAAGCCAGTTAAATGAACTTCTAGAAAAATGCAGACAGAACGAGTTAAATATATTCCCATTTGGATGTTGCAGGAACTCAGGAGTGCACCTCAGATGCCCCCCGCTGCCCAGGTAATGAGTCCCCAGTGGAGGTTTCTGGATTACATTGTTCTGACAGAACCCATTGCTGAAGAAACTACAGGGCAACATTCGTGATTACCACAGATGAAACTATGTCCAAAGGGAGCTGATAGGAAGCACAGATAAAGCCCCAGGTTCAAGAACTAAACCTTTCAGGCCTGCAGAACTAATTGTACTATGAACAGAGAGAGGTAGGGTCCAGGCACAAAACTGCCTTTGACAGTAGCATCCGCAGGAAAAGAAGAAATGAGAAGCAGATTTGGGGATAGGGGGCTTGGGTTACTTCTGCTGGAGACAGTGAAAGTGATTCTTTTGTACTGCGGTGATTAATCCTACGGAAGGCATTCAACTGTACAGAGAAAGGAACAGTGAAAAGAAGAGAGTTGAGAAAAGGGCTAAGAGCTAGGGATGCAGCTGAAACACAGCCTTAGGAACAACAGAGAAACAAAGGTGAAATTCAGTGCTAACCAGTGTGCACCCCCAGGCCAATCAGGAGGTGAGACCCAGCCCAAGGACCTCCCAAAAAAGCAGAGAATGGAACTGACCGTGCAAGGCTAAGAGTGAAATACCTCAGCAGACAGCAAGTGAACAGCCCAGGGGAAAATGAGCATCTAAGACTGACAAAATGGAGTGACCCAGTGAAGCACAAGAAGTGTCCGAAAGCAACCAGTGAAGGAGCAGCACAGGGAGTCTGCCAAGAGCATGGACGGAAAAGAGCTCTGAATGGCCAGAGCAACGGAGCACCTGCAGGGGACCTGGAAAGCCAAGGTCACTTAGAGAAAACATAAGAGAAAACAGTTATAACTCTGATTTCATTCTTTACTCTCCTTGTTCCAGAGAAGGTGTTAATAGGTAGGTCAATGTTCCCAAATTCATTCCTCTAAACAGGGCCCAAGCCCTTTGGGAAGGCTTCACTTCGTACATTTATGGCCAGTGGAAAGAAATACAGATGGCAGCAACTAAGTCTTGGATGGGGGTCTCATATTAAACAACATCTTTGCTATGTGCCTGGAGGAAAGATGGTATTGAACTGTTCTTACTAATATTACATTTCTTTCCTTAAAGCAACATATTGCCACTGCAGTTTTTATAGCCCAATGTCTCAAAGGAAAAGAAATTTACTTTCCTGTTAGTGCTTCAAAAGATCACACAGATATGGTATAGAAAGGTACCAAAGCCTTCTAATGACTCGACATTGGCCACAGCCCAGCAGTGAAGTGTCATCAACCTAACAGTTTTAATTTAATTCATACAAAGCAAAACCTGAAAACACTGATTTATCAAATACTCTGATCTCCAAGACAACTAGTGCAAGAATTCTCACAATTTCTTAGCAAGACAACACCGAAGTGGGTGAGGTAATATCTTTTAATGGACCGACTTCTATTGGTGAGGAAGACAATCTTTCAAGTTTACAGAGAGCTCTTCTTCAGGTCTGGGGATTTCTAATAATTTCTAAGTCAGGCAGCCATTTATGTAGGTTTGCCAGGCGTCTATTTTTTGACTGGAACACTCAGTCAAAAAGGGACCCTGGTGGCTCAGCAGTGCTGACCGGGCCGCTAAAAGTCTGGTCGGTAGCGCAGCAGGGCTGAGGCAGGCTCCCTGCCTGCCGTGGCTCCATGCAGCTCCCGGAAGTGGTCTGCATGTCTGGCTCCTAGGTGCAGGAGCTGCCAATGGGAACTGCAGCAACGGCGCCTGTGAGTGCAAGCAGCACACAGAGCCCCCTAGCCCGTCCACCTTGGAGCTGGACATGCTGGCTGCTTCCGGGAGCCACCTGAGGTAAGCGCCACCCAGAGCCCACATCCCTCTCCCCCCCAGCCACCTCCCAGATCCAAATTCCCCCCACCCCCGGAGCCTGTACTCCACACCCGCTCCTGCAACCCAGCTCCCCACCCCAGCCCATAGCCCCCTCCCACACTCTGAACCCCCCAGCCCCAGCCACTTTCTGCACACCAAACCCCTCATCACCAGCCCCACTCCAAAGCCTGCACCCTCAGTCGGAGCCCCCACCCCATCCCGCAGCCTAACCCCCTGCCCCACCTCAGAGCCCCCACCCACATCCTGAACCCCTCATTTGTGGCCCCACCCCAGAGCCCACTCCCCCAGCCAGAGCTCTCATCCCCTCCTGCACCCCAACACCCTGCCCCAGCCCCCTGAATGTAATGAAGATGGGGGAGAGCAAGTGAGTGGGGGGGGAGAGATGGGGTAACCAGGAGTGGAGTGAGCGGGAGTGGAGCCTCAGAGAAGGGGTGGGGCAGGAGCAAGGCCTCAGGGAAGGGCGGGGCAGGAGTTGGGGCAAGGGTGTTCAGTTTTGTGTGATTAGAAAATTATATATGAGGAATTTCTCAAGAAATCTTTTTCACATCTAATTTAACAGGGTCAAAGTCCATCTTATAAATAGCAAGTTATGGCTAACTACATAGAAACTTCAACACTCCACAATAATATTCAGTATATTCACAGAAAAAAAGGAGAGAGAAATGTTAATTTTTATGTTTTCATGGGGTATGAACACATAACCTTTATAATATAAGGCAGATGGACACATCCTCCACTAGGCTACATCCACAGGAAATTACAGTGATTAAATTAGCAAGAGAACTGCTCATCTGATCAATGAATGCAACAGAAACATATTGAGAATTACTAACATTAATAAAAATGGAACATAAGAGATATTGTTCAAACAAGGTGAGATCCCCACTCCAATCCAGGATCTATCTGCTTGCAAAATTTCATTAAAATTACTGTATATTAGTTTTAATTCAATGAAAAGTTGTGGTTCTGCAAGGTGCTAAACATATGCCGGAACTGGAACTAAAATTAATTTTTCTGCTAAATGATTAAATTTAATTATGCATCAAAAATGTAGCGATCTATTGGACAAAGGGAAGAGATATAAGCAGAATACACTCTTAACTAGATTTGAAGTCACTAGCTTTGAAATAGCAATAAGCTACACCATAGTTGGTATCCATGGAAATTTTATGTATTATTTTCAGGAAAAATATACTGAAAATTGCAAAAAAAATAAATAAATAAAGCAAATACAGGTTACAGCGTTCAGGCCATTCCCTAGTTCACAGCAAGACCAATATGCTTGCATGTATTACCTGATTTATGGGACAGACTAGCCCTGCAGGTGGTTAGAAAAATATGTTTGCTCTTGCAGGGTTTTTGATGAGGCTTTTCTTTACAGGAAAATGGGCCTACAGAGTTACAGGGGCTGTGAAGGCACATGGAGAAAGGATTCCCTAGATCTACAGACCCAGGAGCCATCTCCATAGATGGCTGCCCCTGCCCCTTCCCCTTTCCCCTCCACCCCCAGCAGCTCACTGGGCCTTCCACTCTGCTACCAGCTGCAGTGACCTCTCCCATGTCTCACTCTTTAGTAACATTAGGCTCTTAGTAAATATTCTCATTGTTATTTATAGCACTTTACAGTTTGAACACATGGACAAATGTTAGTCATTTATCATAGCATCTGCATGAGATAAGCAAGCATTATGCTAATTTTTAAAGCATAAAAACAGACATCTTATCATGCACTCTCACACCACTTATTTGCATCACAAGAATGCTACTATACCTATTTACAGACAGTGAAACCAATACAGAGACAAACATCCTGATCCTGTGCCCGTGCATACCCAAAACTACCAGCAAAGCTGTTGGGATATCTACATATGCCGGGAGCATAGATAGGGACCTAACTGATGTGCTCAGAGCTGCACAGCAAGTCAATGACAGAACTATGATTAGGAGACAGAGTTCCTAGTTCCCAGTCCTAGCCAACTACAAAATACTGCTTTATTACAGCAGTACTGACTGCGCCCCAGGTCCTAGATCAGGGCCTCATTGTGCTAGATGCTGTACAAAAATGGTTCTTGTTTCTCCATCGCAATTTCTGATGTAAATATCTGAGGGCAGTTAATAAGTTTCACAAATTCAGCAGGTACCACTAAGTGAACCTGGCATCTTCCCACCACAATGCAATCATCATCTAATACAGGGGTTCTCAAACTGGAGGTCAGGACCGCTCAGAGGGTCATGAGGTTATTACATGGGGGGTCGCAAGCTGTCAGCCTCCACCCCAAACCCCGCTTTGCCTCCAGCATTTATAATAGTGTTGAATATATTTTAAAGTGTTTTTAATTTATCGGGGGGGTCGCACTCAGGGGCTTGTTATGAGAAAGGGGTCACCAGTACAAAAGTTTGAGAAGCACTGTTCTAGTATGATAACTCTATAGATACTCGGACTGAGGCCATGCTAAACATTAGAAGTAACAGAACAAATTGATTTACCTGCAACCCTAAATCCTGTTTAATTTTTACTGTGATTATATTACTAGCCAGCAGGTGGAGACACAGAACCACTCTAGGAAGTAACAGTGGAACTATCTATCTAGTTTGGTGTAAGCAAGAGTAGCAGAAAGATGCAAGTGTAAGTAAACATTTGAATTTGTAGCATGTTTCCTTATATTTCTTCACGAGATGGGTTTGCAAACATAGACGCTCTAATACATTACAACTGTGTAACAGAGGGGTAAATTTGTGGTTATGTTTGACTAATCCATTGCACAGTAAACATTTTGAAAGTCTAATTCACACAAAGTCAGATCAAGTATAAAATGACAGTATCAGTGAGAGAAGAAGGATTTATTCAATGTAATATTTGTCCATAGCAGGCATGAATTTGAGCAAACTTCCCAAAAGACTAGAAGTATTAACTTTTAAGAGCATAGTTCTCCAGCAAAAAGTAACATGGGATGATCTCTATCCCATTTCGAGTAATCAGACTGATTTATCAAAAAGGCACTTCTCAACTACCCGACATCCTATATTAAATTCAAGACAAAGAAGCAGATGTTGGATTTTTGGAATGTACTGTGAAAGGAGAATACAGTAGAGCAATTAGGGGACCAAATGTTCAAGCCCAAAGTGCAAAAGGACAGTATGAAAATCAAGACCTAAAAGCTGAAACGGTGGCATGATCAAACTGCTAGCACTCAAAGGAAGAAATACTATAGTGAAATCTTGATTTCTTACTAAGATAATATTTGAATAAATGCCATTGATGGTAGCCTACAAGTAATGTCAGGTACATAAAATGACTATTAGCCAAACTTATATTGGCATTAACGAAAAGATGGCTGAATATCAGATTTTAAACTAATTTCCATCCTGCCTTAAAACTGAATGAATACTTAAACCTTAAAAGTTCTTCATTCAATATTAAAACCACAAGGACCAAAGCGAACGTAAACTAGTTTACCATTTCTGATATTTGGATCCCATGCAATTAATGTTTCATTGTGTAACTATTTGGCAACACAGTTAATTAAAGATAATGTCATGTGATGAAATCTCCAGGAATTCATCCAGGGACATACCTATTTTATGATAATAACTTTAGTTGAACTCCCAGTTTTAGCATGAGGAACAGTGCTAGCTGAACTTTCAGCATACTGTATTGTGTGCCATAAATACAGCATTTGTAAAAGGCAAAAATATACATCCTATTTAGCAGGCAGAGATTTATTTATTACACTTTTGTATATTGATTTGAAGAGTGAGAAACTTACCAATGTGTCTTCCTTGACATTGTTATGTTCAAATCAAACCTGCCATCAGATAGACATGCATTTAACGTAAAATTTAAATAGAATAAACCAGTTTACCTCACCATTGACCCATGAGAATTCTCCATAACCAAGCTTTAAATCAAACCCAAATTCCCCTTTGTAACTGGAACCATCTGGCCATTCCTGAATGCCACTTGTGAGTATGATCCTGTTACTGCTTAAGTCATCTTCAGTCAATTTCACTAACTGTTCATCATCCTCTTCAGTTTGAGATTCTTCCTTTTCGTCAAAGAGACTGGAACCTTGTTCAACATCATCTTCTGTTTCTTCTTGTCTGATCAGACTAAAACCTTGTTCATAATCACCTTCTGTATCTTCTTTGATCAGCCTGAAACTACATTCAGAAGGGGGACAAAATTCAAATCAGAATCCCAGACTAACACCAAATGAAGCTGCAACTATTTTGCTTCACACAGAATAAATAAATCTAACTCCAATATAACCATTCCAAACACACACTGTGTTTACTACACAATCCCTAATACTGATGATATATAAAATCAAGGCATACACTGAGGGGAAAGGGAAAGCAGAGGAAAAATTTTGTTCCATAAGTCCAGACTAAATAGGTTGCACATCTATAATGGGCCATTTTATAGAACAAGAATAGGTCTCCTTGTTAATATAAATGAGTTAATCAAACATAGGAGATCTATACACATTCATCATTAACACCTGCCATCAACATACCGGAATACTCTCTTCCAACACATACACGTACAAACTCTTCATGTACATCCTGACATAACCAACACCCTCACATGTACAATCCCACTTTCACATCACACTCCAAGGTACCCTCCTACTTGCAAGCAGACACATCCCTGAACACACATGCACTTCAAACACACCATGCATGTGGTTGCCAACCCTCCAGGATTGTCCTGGAGTCTACAGGGGGTGAGGGTAGGGACTTTTTGTACCTTTATATGAAAAGTTGTCAGTGATGCAGCCCTCGTGCCAATGTACTAGTGCTCACGTGCCCCTCCTGGTGATTTGAATTTGAGATCCCTTCTTTAATTAAAGATAATGTCATGTGATGAAATCTCCAGGAATTCATCCAACCAAAGTTGGTAACCCTACCCATGCATGGAGCATGGCACATGCATGTACAAACACCAAGCTCCTGCATGCCCTCTGCCACATGCATGTAAACACACACATACACACATATACTTCACATATCCAACACATTTACACATACACTTGGAATCCCTGCACACAACTGCACTTCCCCATGTGTGCGTATATGCCTTCCAACCCCATGCACAAACATGTGCTCCCACACGTGCATGCACACATTCCAAGAGCCTGCACACACATTCTCTGCCACATATGTGCGCACCCACAAACACGCCAACCCTACCATACATTGGTGTGTATGCATGGATTCTCTCCTGGACACACATGCAAGCTCTCACATGTGGGCACACACACACTCCAAGTCCTTGCGCACGCACAAGTAAAAGCACACACATGCCCATTCCCACACATGCTTGTGCACACACACACTCCAGCCCCGGCACGCACAAGTACTTCACACGCCCCACACACGTGCGCTCCCACACACACATGCTCTGCGCTCTCTGCCCTCCGCCCCAGCTGCAGGCGGGCCATGAGCCCGGGCTGGGCACAGGAAACCCCGAGCTCCCCGACACCCACCCAGCAGCTGCAGGTAGCTCCATCAGCTCGTCCCCCGGCAAAGCAGAGCAGCCCCGGCCAGTGACGCGGGCCCTACCACTGTTGGGACGGGGACGCTAGGGAGTGTAGCGCAGCGGTACCGCGGGGAGCAGCGGCGAGTACGGCATTAGATCCAGCGCAGAGCGGGGCACCGAACTACAACCGCCTGCAGCACAGCACGCTCCAACCCCCCTCCCCGCCAGCCCACATGGACTGTGCCAGAGTCCGGGTTTCCATGGAGACCCGTGTGTGTTTGTGAAACTGGCCTCGTCCTCGCTCGCCATTGGCCCCCTCCCTCCGTGGGGCGGCTTAGCAAGCCCCGCCCCCCCACAGTGCTGGCCCGGGGCCGGCCCTGCGAGGAGCGCGGCGCTTTTCCAGTGTGAGGCGGGGGTCGCTCCCTGCTGCAGGGCAGCGAGCAGGGGCGGTCGGGCGGGGACCCTTCCCTCTCTGGGCCCGCACCCTCTTATTTCACTCTCCTGCCCCCCAGCCCTGCCCTTCTCCTACCCCCTGCTCATTCCCCTCTCCTACCCCCCAGTCCTACCCCTGCTCATGCCCCTCTCCTACCCCCCGCCTTGTCCTTCTCCTTGCCCCTACTAATGACCCTCTCCTACCCCAAAGCCCTGCCCCCTGCTCATGCCCCTCTCCTACCCCCCAGCCCTGCCCTTCTCCTACCCCCTGCTCATTCCCCTCTCCTACCCCCCAGTCCTACCCCTGCTCATGCCCCTCTCCTACCCCCCAGCCCTGCCCTTCTCCTACCCCTCTCCTACCCCCCAGTCCTACCCCTGCTCATGCCCCTCTCCTACCCCCCAGCCCTGCCCTTCTCCTACCCCCTGCTCATTCCCCTCTCCTACCCCCCAGTCCTACCCCTGCTCGTGCCCCTCTCCTACCCCCCGCCTTGTCCTTCTCCTGGCCCCTACTAATGACCCTCTCCTACCCCAAAGCCCTGCCCCCTGCTCATTCCCCTCTCCTACCCCCCCAGCCCTGCCCCTCTCCTGCCCCCCTGCTCATTCTCCTGTCCTGCCCTGCCCCCCTGCTCATTTCCCTCTCCTACCCCCCCGCCTTGTCCCTCTCCTGCCCCCCTGCTCATTCCCCTCTCCAACCCTCCAGCCCTGCCCTTCTCCTACCCCCGGCTCATTCCCCTCTCCTACCCCCCAGTCCTACCCCTGCTCATGCCCCTCTCCTACCCCCCGCCTTGTCCTTCTCCTGGCCCCTACTAATAACCCTTTCCTACCCCAAAGCCCTGCCCCCCTCCTCATTCCCCTCGCCTACCCCCCAGTCCTACCCCTGCTCATTCCCCTCTCCTACCCCCCGCCTTGTCCTTCTCCTGGCCCCTACTAATGACCCTCTCCTACCCCAAAGCCCTGCCCCCTGCTCATTCCCCTCTCCTACCCCCCCAGCCCTGCCCCTCTCCTGCCCCCCTGCTCATTCTCCTGTCCTGCCCTGCCCCCCTGCTCATTTCCCTCTCCTACCCCTCCGCCTTGTCCCTCTCCTGCCCCCCTGCTCATTCCCCTCTCCAACCCTCCAGCCCTGCCCCTCTTCTGCTCTGGGGTCAGGCCCCTCTCCTGAACCCCAGATATTCCTCTGTCATGCCCTGTTCCTGTCCACTGTCCCCTTTCCCCCATGGCCATGCCTCTATCTTCCTGCATGTGCTTACTGGCCCCCTCTTGCTGTATGCCTTGGGCCTGCCTCAGGGCCATGCCACCCCCAGCACCAGTGCTGTGCTGACGCCTTTTACCCCATCACTGGCCGGGACGATGGCCTTGAGCAAAGAGGTCACTCATTCCTCAAAGCTCTTCCTTACGGCATGTGTGTCCTGGTATAGCGCCATGACAACACATGGCACATTGCAAACCTACTGTGTGCTGTGGTAACAGATCTGGGTGACACACCAGGCTCTCAACCCCATGGAGTAGTTTATGTTTACATGGAGACTGCAAGTTCTTTTGGGCCCAATCCATGTTCTAGGTACAGCACCATTTAAAGTTATGGGTGTCCCTAAACCTCTGACTTCCAGAAGCTAGGACTGGACAACAGGGGGAGGGATCACTTGCTAAAGTGCCTTTTTCTGTTCATTCCCTCTGAAGCTTCTGGCACTGGCCATGTCAGAAGACAGAATACTCGGCTATATGGACCATTGGTCTGTCCCCATGTGGCTAGTCTTATATAGAGCACTACACAAATGTTTCATGCTTTACTTCCAGCAGGGTGAAAGGTGCTTGGTGACACCCACTCAGACTGAGGCAAGCAGCAAGCATTGCTAACGGTGAGGGAGGAAGTTCATTAAACATTGCTCAAAATGCTCCCCAGCCAGCAGGACAGGTGTCCTTTCCATCCCTCCTCAACAGTTGCATTTCCCCGGTGATCATAGACATAGACAACTTTAGCTTCCCTCTCTCCCTCAAAACTAAAAATTGCAGGAAACACTGAGTTTGGAACAGAAGTTCATTTATTACACTACTAGTGGGATGGACAAATTTAATTATGGCACAAAACTACTCTTTGAAGCAATATTCAACATCTGTTATTTTATTATTTTTAACTTTACCCACACATAAAAAAGTTTTCTATTCCCCTGCTTATTCCCAAATGCCTCTCGCTCTGGCTTATAAGTGCCATCTGTAGAAAACTGGGGCCCTCTTTTTAACTCCTGCTCCCTCATTCAACTTTCTGAGTTCTCAGAAACCAGGAAACCACTCACCCCACACTCTACCTTCTGGGAGGTCATTAAGGGGCATTCATTCCAGACATAGCAGTTGCTTCTCCAGGCCAAGATTTGGGAGCAAAGAGCATGAAAAAAATGAAAAGTGTAACACCTTCTCTTTCACATAACAAAGGACAGGTAGAGGCCACGTCTACACTACAGCATAAAATCGAAATTATTAAAACCAGTTTTATAAAACTGGTTTTATAAAATCGATTTTACGCGTCCACACTAGGCCACATTAATTTGGTGGTGTGTGTCCATGGTCCTAGGCTACCATCGATTTCCGGAGCAGTGCACGCTGGGTAGCTCAGTAAAAGAATGAGACCAATAACTTCGATTTCCATCCACACTAACCCTAAATCAATAGAGTAATATCGATTTTAGGGTTACTCCTCTCGTTGGGGAGGAGTACAGAAATCGATTTTAAGAGCCCTTAAAATCGATTTAAAGTGCCTTGTAGTGTGGACGGGTACAGCGTTAAATCGATTTAACGGTGTTTAAATCGATTTAAAGCTGTAGTGTGGACCAGGCCAGAGAGAGACATGTATCTCCTGCTGCTTTTGCTCCTCTCTGTTGAACCTATGGATAACAATGCCGCCTCACAGATTCTTTTGCAACTGCACAATAGAAAGTAAAGCCTCAAATTCTTATGTTGCTAGGAAACCATACATGATTCCTTAGTAGGGCAAGGAGAGGTCATAGTTACTCATCATGCATGTAATCTATCCTTAGTGTGATATTATTAGGTTAACATGGAATATTTTTAAAGAGAACTCACAGCATTAGATTTTCAACTAGTAATAAACAATCCTACTAATTAATTTAGATTAAATCCTGCTTAAATTACAAGAGTACTGCTACTGAAGGTGGGGAGTTTGCTCACAAGAGTAAGGCAAGTAAAATTAGTCCTTCAGTCTTAATTGTGGACAAGAGCTTGTGAGGGTAAATTTTTTTTTTTCTAAAATGCAGGGTGTGGGATGGGGATCCAATTCAAATGTAAGAACAGTTCCAGGTTGGTGACCTGCTTTTTGAAAGAGTACTTGGGTTTATAACACCGTACATTAATAATCTCTTTTTTATTCTGTTTAAAAGTTTACAATCCCAAAATGAATCTCTGACATTCCACTTGGAATTACTTTGTAAATGCTATAATCTCCAGAGTCAAAGTTCATGATGGAAATCCATAATAGTGAGTCTATCAGGAAGAGAGACCAGCAAACAGGTAATAATCTAAAATCATTAGATCTGCATTAAATATCAAGGTGAGAGGCACTCTGTAAATATCTGAGATGGACTTACTATATAAGATGCAGTTTCAATATACAATTAGCAACTACTTCATTCAGAAATCAAATTGTTTCTATTACTGAGCAGAGCATTTGGTATAAGTCAAAATCATATTACTTCATTTGTTGTAAGAAGAAAGGGAAAGTTTTCCACAAACAAGTTACTACATGAGTAGTGAAACACATCCTTTTGCCCCAAACTTTGGAATTTAAGATAGGAGATAGAAACAAAACTACCCAAGATTTGCAAGAACAAATCCTAACAATAAAAGCATCTTTCTCCATTTCCAGGAGGGTCTGCAAAGGAAAGTAGTGAACCATCTGTCAAACATTCACAGACATTAGAAGTTTCATTTAAAGTAGGGGTACTGATATCTAAATTGGCTGAGGCTCAGAAGAGACTAAAGAAATCAAATCAGCAGTAAAACAGAACCTTGCTAAAATACAACAGTTAATAGAGCCTAGGCCAAAAAAAAGTTCTCACCTGTGAAAAATTTATTCAAAGCTGAAATATAATAATTAAATTTCAGTTTAGAAATATGAGCTGCTTAACATAGGGGAAGTCCAATGAAAAATGAAAAGATATTTTGATGGCCAAGCTTCTGATAAGGAGTAAGAAGTCGGAAATCAGGTATTTGTGTTGTATGTCTCTGATAAACAGCTCTTTCCGAAAACCAGTTGGGAGGATCCCTAATATAAAATGGACAAGGCTAGTCCATCAGTATACTTGTTTTGGGTTTAGGATGAAAAACGGGAGGTGAATCAATGGTTGCATGCTATGCAGCTGAAACCATGTGGCGCAAAGGACAGAAGTGAAGGATATTTGTTTTGTTTCAGGCATTGATCACCATGAGAGGCATAATATACACTGCACTGAAGTCAATTAAATTTGGAATACAGCAGAGGAACGAGACAGTAATTGTACATGTGGGGAAACTGCCACCCTAGCCTATGATTCCCAGGTAATCATGCAGGAAAGTCCTACAGTGTTCTGGTACAGACTGGACTGCAGCCAAGGTGGAGGATCCTGCAGCACAAGCAACTCGCAGGAGCAGGGACTTGGACTAGAGGCCCTAAAAGTGGCGGTGTGTTTAAATGGGATGGTAATGGCTAACCTAACCATTTATAGCGTGCAGCTAACACATGCAGGAAATATTACAGTAACTTTAACAGATCATCAAACTACTGCCCATGAATCCACCTACCATGCCAGGAAAATGACTGAGACTTTGACCTTCTCTCCGAATGTGATTAAGGATTGGCAGAGTACCACTACCATTCCTGAACATACTAGAGCAGGGGTAGGCAACCTATGGCATGCATGCCAAACACGGCACACAAGCTGATTTTCAGTGGCACTCACACTGCTGGGGTCCTGGCCACTGGCCTGGAGGGCTCTGCATTTTAATTTAATTTTAAATGAAGCTTCTTAAACATTTTAAAAACCTTATTTATTTTACATACAACAATAGTTTAGTTATATATATTATAGACTTATAGAAAGAGACCTTCTAAAACATTAAAATGTATTACCAGCACGCAAAATCTTAAATTAGAGTGAATAAATGAAGACTCGGCACACCACTTCTGAAAGATTGCCGACCCGTGTACTAAAGTAACTATGCCTCCTACTCTGGAATTGAAGCAAGATGGTAAACCATGCCCAGAAACAGAAGCAGGACTTGGCAATGGACTAGTGATAAATTGTGAACATCAGATTATGTATAACAATGCACAGTACCAAATTATACCTGTGATATTGAATTTAACCAATTTTATATTACCACAGCAGCTCTGTCAAGCAAAATATTATGCACTTCTAAATGCAATGATAGCAAAAGAGGTGCAAAATTTCAGACAGTCAATGGATGGGATGGAATTGGAGGAAATGTGGTTGCCTGAGAAGGGAAAGAGTCGGGGAAGAAAGATAAAGATACATGAACAGTATTAGGAGTTGGGGCATCGAGAACTTCAGCATGGAATCATATGGATATGACAGTATGGCCATTCTTATGATGCCATTCACACAATCCCCTTCTACTGGCTTCAACCATATCCATTATTATGGTCACTACAGTTATTTCCATTGCTGTTATGCCACCAATACTCCAGGAGCACACTGCTTCAGTTCCACCCATTCCCAGGACTCAACCAGCTTACAGTTCCAAAACATATCCAATAGACATGCCTTTCCCATGGCTTCTGGATATCCAGCCAATCATTCCTCCATTCAGATTATTCCCTAGCACAATCCACACAATCACTTATCTCAGTTCAGTGGAAAAATTGACATAAGAAACAAGGTTCCAGACATCTAACACCTATATACTGCACAAGACCACTACAAAGCATGGGTTGGAAGAGAACACACAAAACAACATGAACTAAAGATGATATTGATCAGTGCAAGATCTACCATTAACAAACAATAAACAATCCATGACCTCATCAGTGACAAAGCACCCAATATAAGCTGCATCACTGAGACCTGGCTGAATGACACCATGAGCCTGTGCTAGCCCACCTTTTCCCAGCCCCAAGATACATGGACCATCACAGCCTCAGACAGGACAAGAAGGCAAGTGGCGCTGCATTCATCTTCTCTGCAAACATCAAATCCAAGAGACGTGCCTAGATAAGACAAGTTCATACAAATTAAATCTTTACACGAGTGCATGAAGTGCAAATTTTGCTCAATACAACAAGCTATGTATTTCACCCTGCTCACTGCACCACTGTGATGGGATCCCCAGGGTGGAGCCCGGGACCATGGGACCGCTATGCCCTCTTAACTCTCTCTAGCCTGGGCTATCTCTCACAAGGCCTTGCTAATGACCAGCCGCAACCCCCTTCAGGTGCTGTTATCAGTCAGCACAACCACATGTGGAGTCCCCCCACCCAGCTAGATTGCATGAACGCTTCCAGGGCCACTCATGAATCACACAGAGAAAGGCACTGGCCGAATCCCTGCAGCTCCCAGCACTGTAGCTCAGGAATATACTATCTTGCACTGCTCAAGATGGGCAGTGCAAATTTATTAATTGGTTCACCACTTCATCAATGGAAAATGGACATACACTAGCCTTTGCAAACCTGAGCAGATTTGCCACTCACTTCAGGCAAACTCACTGGTAAAGATAAACAGTTAAACAAATGTACTGACTGCAAAAGATAGATTTTAAGTGATATTAAGCGATAGGCAAAAAGGCCACACAGTTTCTGAAACCTGGGGACTGCGGCATACCATGGCTCTGGGAACTGGAGTTGGGGTGGGGGAACCGCCAACAAACTCTACATTAAGACACTGATAACTAACACTAAGGAACTAACTATATACAACCAGATAAAGAACGAACTTGCTGAGCAAGAGCTAAGGGAAGTTCCAGCCACCATCACTGGCGGTAAGAAGAAACTGAAGGGGTGGCAGGTTGGCAGGGATATATACTAGGCACCATGAAGGTGCGACACCAAGGCGCACCCAGGCCAACCCAAAGGATGCTGCTAGGGGAAAAATCTTCCATCCAACATGCATGCATGCGTGCACACACCTAATTGGAATGGACATGAATAAGCACTCGAAGAAGTAATAGTTTTTACAAAGAATCATATCAACATTAATTAACCCTTGTAATACTCATGGGAGATAGGTAAATAAGTATTTTATGCATCTGATGGAGAAACGGAAACAGAGAGGTCAAGTATTTTCCAAGGTTGCATGGCAAACAACTGGCGTGGGCAGGATTAGAACTCAAATTGTTGTCTCCTAGTCTCTGCACTTTTCAATCCATCACCTTTTACAATATCATATAATATCTTGTATTATTATAGTACCTTTCATTATATCATTTCTATGCTCACTTTTTATCCACAAAAAGTGCAGAATGATTGAAAACTTTTATCCGCAAACATTCTGTAAATTTCAGAATGCTGTGCTGAGCAAGATGGGTGTGCTGTTTTTCTATTAACATTAGCATTTTAGAAAATACTCCACACTCCTAAAAACAATCCACTGTTCTGGATTTGGTGCAACATATTCTATTTGCTTCAAGTTCATTTTATTCCTACTTGGTCAATATTTCAGGGGTTACAGTAGTATTACTTTCTGAATAAGCAGTAGTCCTGGCGTAGATTAATTAATTTTTGTGTTGAGAGCTACAAAATTGTTGCAGAAATTGGTGCATTCAAATGTCTAAACTGTTCTACGAGTGCTCTGTAGGCTCTGACGTGTTTTAATTTCTCAAATGTTTCTATTACACTATAGCACTAGGACCTGAAGGAATCCTTTAGTTCTGGTACAGTAAATGTAGAATAAATATAGCAGACAGATGGCTAAGGAACAGGACAGCAGAAACAAGCCAAAGTGCTGCTGGAAACAAACTGCACTTTCAGTTAATCAGGGTTTAAGTATCATTTTGTCTTCTGCCACAGTCCTTAATGCTTCTTATCAAAAGCAACCTATAAAAGTGTCAGAGGGCAGTGGTAACACTGCACCCTTTGTTGCCAATGTTACAGCTCTGTAAGATCACAGACTCTTTGCTAATCAGTAATTCTAGATCAGCCTGCAACAAAGAACTCCTCACTCAAGAGGGAGTTACATTCTGTATTAATGTCTCCAGGCAGCAGCCATTCCCGGGCCTTCACCACATCCGAAGCCTGCGCGTTCCTGTTTTTGATGACCCTTTGGAGGACTTGTATAAGTATTTTGAACAGTGCAACAATGCCATAGAGGACACAGTACGAAGTGGTGGAAAATGCTTAGTCTACTGTAAAAATGGCCGCAGCAGATCTGCAGCGATCTGCACTGCCTATCTGATGAGACACCAAAATCTCACTCTAAAGGATGCCTTTGAGGTACTGTACTCATGCTCAAAAGTTATACCTCTTATGTTTGATAAGAAATTAATTTCAAATTATGTTATGAATAATGACCCAATTCCTAAGACCACAAGAAACAAACAATAAAGGAGACAGCATTCCTACCTGAAGAAAATAAGCACCTGGAGATAAAACTATTTAAATTGCTTTACTGAACTTGGACACATATGAGTGCCATTATTGACAATACTGACAAAATCTAATGTAGTTTGACAGATGCATTTTGGTGTCCTTAGCCTATTTTATTTATGTATTAAAGCAGGGTAAATCTTGCTTTTTTAATCTTTTCCAATTTTATTCACAAATTATCTGAACATTTTCAAATTTATTCACTTGAAATCCTGTGAATTTTATTGGACTGTGGTTTATAGGCAGTTTAAGAATATTCAGCATTCCAAATCTGAGCTGTTATGATTGGACACAATCCCATGCTAAATTTCTGGTCCCTGACTGGACATGGGAAGCTTTTAAAATTAGGTTTCTGGAACAAATACAATTACAAAGTCCAACATTCTTTAAGAAAACACAGCAGAATATTCGCAGAAAGTTGGCAGTTTCTGTGAACATTCCTGATTGTATTTGCAAATCGATGGCAAATGAATGTAAAATGAAGTGCAGACAGAGAAAGCCACTCTGTGAAAAAAATCAAGCAAATTTGTGCAGATATCACTTGGCAGTGTTAATCCTGATCTCCTTCATAGCATTGTTATCTATGTAATAGCCAAACATTGCAGAGAGACAATATTTATTGTTCCTGATAAACAGTTCCTTAGATAATAATAATGCCCTACTAATAATGCCTCAACTTTGATTTGGAGTGCCCACAAAGTGGGGCTCAGTGTATATGTGCTTTCAGCCTTGGCCTTTCTACTAGACCTACCAGAAAAGTTACTAATTAAGATGATTGTCATGTTGATGCCACTTCACTAAGAACTGGACTAACCCTCACTTCCCAGATACAACCGATCAGATTACTCAAAAAATGATACCATGTATTCTTTGGCATATGCAAAATATATACAAAACAAGAATATTTCACAGTTATTCCCACATAGAAATATCAAAATCGACTTTCTCAGAAGTCATGGGGGGCGGAGGAGGAGGAATATCTTGCCTGATTTCCTGCACAATTTCTACTACACATGCAATGTTTGTCACTTTTTCTAGTCTGTGAAGACTGCCAGACCAGGAGTAGAGCCCAACACAGGATTCTGGACTCAGCTGCAGCGGTATGAAGAATATTTACAGACTCAGCATCAGTTGGGTCATTCTTCTGAAAAAATGATTTCTTCCAAATAAATATAATTCTGACTGAAATTTTCTTTTTCAAAGTTTTAAACACAATTGCTTCTAAAAGGCCTAGCAGGGCTGCAAAACCAACTAGAAGAACATAAAACATCCAGCCTTCTCAATTTATTTTTGAGGTTTGCATGACATTCAGATTCTGCAGATTAAACAGATGTTTAAAAGAATTCTAAACTTTATGGGTGCAAAGATAATCTTCCAAATGTGAACAGAGTGTAACCAAAGCAGTATTATTTTCCTCGATCCTGTAAACAGCCTACAACGACATGAGGTGTGAATTTCCTCATTCAGCTCACTGAGGTGCTAACTTTAAAGTGTAATGAAGACTCTAAGTATTTAACTGTTGATCATTTTAGCAGATGGAATTGGAGTAGGAGAGCAGCCCGCAGGTGGCGGAAATTGATGCAGGGAAAAAGGTGCAGAGTGAAGCAAGGAAGAGAAATGAACAGGGAAGAGAGACAAACATAAAGGATAGGGAAGGAAGAAAAACAAAGGGAAAATATAGTGGTGCAGTCCTAATGGTGAGCATATGTTCCCATTGAGTGATGCTACATATGACAATAGGATACTGAATAAATAACTTTTCATCACTAAATACAGGCTATATTCTACTCTTGATCTTGGTACAAAGCTCCCAATGACATCAGTGGGAGAACTACTGTGCCTAGAACAGTATATAGTTCAAATCTGTACCCCATCCATTGGGCAATAATTAAAAGTGCAATTTGGCCTCTCCACAAAATAAGTTTGACAACCCTCACCTACTTGTTGATGAGTAGGTCTAGAACTAGAATAGAGGGGCACTGCAGACTACAGGCTGAATACTAGCAGGGTTCTGTGTGGGAAGTTTACAAAGCTACTGTTCATTCTATGCCTGAATTAGCTGAGTTTTCCCTTGTTTTCAGCAGTACTGAAATATCCATCACAATATTAAAACAATTAAATGATACAAAGGGGAAGAAACTGGCATTATAACATAATCTCCATCCATTCTATTACCATTTACTAAGCCAAATGAGATTTAACAGTCCCCAAACTGACTTACTGAATAGATCACCAGGGTATAAAAGAACATGCTATATCACACATACAAAACAATGTTTCTGCTAAGAGCCCTTATACGATTTCATAGGAAATATGTTATCTGGGTACATTGGACAGATAGAATTTACTACTCAGGCTACATTTAAATTTAATCATGGGGCTCAACATCAGACAAAAGTAGAGGATTATTTTGTTGAACTGTTAATGTTAATACATTTGAAATTTAAAAAACAATTATGAAAGCTGCGAAATTATCAATGTGAAATTTCATTTGGCATTGCTCAGCCAACCAATGTAATTTTTACAAAGGTTAGCTGATCTTCAGTGACTAGATGCTTATACAATACAAAGGATGTTCCCAGCAGTAGGGTAACTTGAGATGAAAATGCTAATAACTGAAAGTTACAACAATAAAATTACTGCAGAACAGAGCTACTGTTTGAATTAGACAATTGTAATACAATGGTTTTTTTCAGGTTTCAAGTGTAAATGGATTTTTTTTTAATCCACAAAACAATAAGTAACAAAGTAATCAATGATTTGGGAATAAGGCATCAGATAGATAATGCATCCCTTTATTAGATGGCTTCTCCATTCCTGCCTGTTTGCAGTATTCCTTGTATATTATTCTATTTGTATATTTGCCATCTACTGGACAAGGATTTTAGTGTGTTGTGTTCTGCAATTTTTTTTTTAAAAGTTCCACTACAAATCCCACATACTAGACCAGTGACTCTCAAACTTATTTGATCGTGCGCCCCTCTTCTTTGTGTCTATAGTAGTTGATGTGACCCCTCCCTCACCCCCACCCATGCCAAACAAGTATCTATACCAATGTGCATGGCAGCAGTGCTTCACTTGAATCAATTTTGGCTTCTTTGTTTTTCACTTGAGTTAGGGGGTTTTCTGTTGCACGAATGAGCCAGAAGAGCAAAAGCAAAACTGCAATTGTGATCCATGCTTACAATTAAATATCAGAGGGGTAGCCATATTAGTCTATATCCACAAAAACAACAAAAAGTTCGGTTTCACCTTTGGGTTTTTTCCCAGGAAAGCTTATGCCTAAATAAATCTGTTAGTCTTTAAGGTGCCACTGGACTCCTCGTTGTTTTTACAAAGCAAACAGATTAATGTGCAGATGGCCATGACTTTTTATAATGTTATGCAAACTTAACAGAAATCCATCAAAATGCACAGAGCCACCTACAGGCAAATGCAGAGCGCCATCTGAGGACCTAATATGTCTGGAAGAATCAGTTTTGCTAGTTAGTCATCGCTGTGGGTAAAATGTGCACAGTAAGTTTTTTTCCCCTAAAGCTTCTCACCCCACCCCAAATACATTCCAGACACCTCAGGTGGGTGTGCCCCCCCAGTTTGAGAACCTCTGTACTAGACATAATGTGAATATCAATAATATGTCTTTAAGTGCACACATAATAAAATTAATGTTTCATTAATACTGTCTATAACAACTTTAATTAAGAACTGCAAATCACTCAAAGGTTAATTCTTATTTACTCTTAAAAGCTAAAACATTTAAAAAAATAGGAAGCTGAAGTATTAAAATTACAGTAAATTTTACAACACTAGTTTTATTGAGCTGTGATTAGTTGCAGCATGTCAGTTTCACTGTTTGAGCAAGTCAAAAATAGATTAACAATTACTCTTGGTTTGTTGTCACCATACGTTATGGCTTTGTTTTGCTTGGCTTGTCAGTCAACAAGATATCTCCATGTGGCAATATCTTTCCAGAAACGTAACTGTTTCCATTTTCAAAATATTCCAAAATAGAAGGAAGTATTAAAACATATAACAACCTCTATACTGAGATCAAGATTGCAAACTGAACTAGAACACTCAAAAATTAGTTTATCTTTTTATTTGGATTGACAAGATGTTAACGTACAAACAATTAAAAAAATAAAAGAAGAGTTTACACATAATCTTTGGATGTTGTGACTGTATCAGAATTTTTGGTGTAAATGCGTGGCTGATGAGCTGCCTGGCCAGCGGAGTAGTCATACTTGCGGTCGCTGTAATTAACAAAAACAAATGGTAAATGATTAAGTACTACACTTCCACATGCTCTTTGACAAAATCAGTTTAACTGATCTAAGCAGGAGTCTTTATTTATGGTAGTTGCAATTTTTAACACAAATCAACACAATAAAGAATGTAGTGGAAAATTATCTTGGGTCCACGCTGTTGGTATTTTACCCTTAGTGCAGAGCTTTAAATTCTGCAGTAGGTTTCACTGAAGGACTTATTAAAATTATGTTGAAAATTAGTGAGTCAGTGCATTATGGGTCAGATCCAAAGCCCTATTACGTCAATGGAAATTTGTCCATCAACTTCAGTGGCTTCGGACCAGGTCAATATGCAATAGTATATCATGCTCAACCTAATACTATTCCTCATTGGCTGTTCTCACATAGCTTTTTCCAATATTTAAGTAAAGCATCATACAACATGCTTCTTCCTCCTGTGCATCTCCTTTTCAAAAAGGTTTAAATTAGGGTGACCAGACAGCAAATGTGAAAAATCAGGACAGGAGATGGGGGGTAATAGGATCCTATATAAGAAAAAGACCCTAAAATTGGGATTGTCCCTAGTTTAAAAAAATGTGGTTTAGATGTACTTGGTCCTAGTATTCCTTGGACATTTCAAGAGTGCACAGACTTTTACTATTTATGACAATTGCAACCATTTCCCAGACAACTGCTGCACATCCGACCCGTTTCAAATAAAAATTGTATTTTTCCAATGAAAAAGGATAAGTAGTCAGGCCAGAAATCTTAATTTTTCTGACTTATTGCGAAACAAATCTTTCTAAAAGAAACAAGAAAAATCTCAGAATTTCTTAAGCTGTATCAGTTGCTTTGGGGGAAAAAGGGATTTTATTTTCTGCAAGATAAATGGAATTAGATCCTTTTAATGGTAGTGAAAATATATGATTAGAAAATTATAGCACTATTGCCATAATGCAAACAAAAAGTTAAAGAACTGTATTGCAATTTTACCAATACAAAGGAAGCTCTGCTCTTTGACTGCACAATTCCATTGTACATTCATTAGAAGCACCAACAATTATGCCCATAATTATAAAAAATATAAAACTGATTATTTCAAATTTTAACAAGCCAGTGTCAGAGGTCAGAA
This sequence comes from Gopherus evgoodei, assembly GCF_007399415.2. Classification (NCBI taxonomy): domain Eukaryota; kingdom Metazoa; phylum Chordata; order Testudines; family Testudinidae; genus Gopherus; species Gopherus evgoodei. Next base: position 46,187,841 of record NC_044330.1, read on the forward strand.
GGATAGGCATAAAGAATATATACATGTTTACATCACAAGTTTATGGCAAGATGCAGTGTTGAATTGACAGTCCTAGCCTCTAGTTTTTGCACCTACACAATACAGAAGTGGATAACTGGGGACAAATCTACTTTCTATGCATAAATTGGCACTGATTGAAGTATATAACTTATTTTGATCTTTAAGATAAAGAGCTACCTGTGCTTTCCTCTTTTTCTCCCTTTGCATGAACAAGTCAAGAAGATCCCACCAAGCACAGACAGAATCGATCCTGCCCAGCCTAAGTACAGTGCATCTCCTAGTTCATACCTGGAATATGAAGGATTTTATGGAAGCATCATACAATAGGATTACACATAGAAGATTTAAAGCTTTCTCCATTATATTATTATATTTTTTGTATGAAGCAGTAATACATTTTACACTGTACTAGCTATAAGATGTGCTAATTGTATAAAAAGCTAGCATCATTCTTGGTAAAGAATGCAGAGAATTGTAAACCAGGCAGTTTAGTTTCAGTACCCAATTAAATGTTACATAACAGATGATGTGGCCAATAATGTAAGCATTTGTATCTCTAATCAACAAACCTCTTAAGCATATGCTTAAGTGCTTTGCTGAATCAGGGATTTATCGAACAAAAATTAATAAGCATCATGGCGATAAAGGGGGACAGGTAATTGCTTAGAAATACCGAAGAGTTGATCATAAATGACAGATATTTACAGTGTCTGAGAACAGAATACATGGAGCAACAGCTTGAAGATAAAAGGGGAAAAAAAGGTTTACTGCACTTATCCACTTACATCTGGAGATCTCAATATCATCTCTTCAGCGTAATAATTTTCTCCTACACTGAATTACCAATACAGATCCCCACTGTAGAAGACTATTAAACACCTAAGCAATTAGTGTCTGATCTAGCACTCCTACCAAGAAAATGTTTAGTTAAAAGTGTGAATTGATCTGAAAGTAGCAACCCTAAAAATCTCAAAGACAGCAATGTTATAGGTGCATATTGCAGATATGGTTCCCTTACTGTAATTTAGAAAACTTAGTTTCTTTCTAGCAAAGGAATTTCTGTCTATTTGTACCAAGTCTGAATGCAAATTCTTATCCAGTCTAACCTTTGCTTTCCCAAGATTGCTTCACCCTTATACTTTTCCCTAAATTCTAATAACAGCTGGTGGACTTCCTGAAGGGCTTAGCTCTATGTAGTCAACTGGAGTTCTCTTCATGTCCAGCTTTTTCATATTTAACCTGGTATTACCAGCAAGTGGTAACAGTAAGGAGGGCTAACCCAGAATATCAGTAATAAATAGTCAAAAATGACTAGTTTAGTCAGCCTTTCAAAAGGCCAGATACAAACCCATCACCCTTCTTTTTTTAATGGAGCTCTTAATGTTATTATTTGTATGATCGCAGTACCTAGGAATCCCAGTCATGGGTCAGGGCCCCACTGTGCCAGATGTTGTACAAACACAGAAAAAAATATAAAAAAACAGATGGATATAGACAAATAGATGAGTACAAGGAAACAATGAGACAATATTGGTCAGCACAACAGGCTGTGGTTTCAGCACACCAGCAGCCTAACTGCTGTCACATTTTTGTAGGCATCAAGGCAAAGGAGAGTTTGAAGGAGGAATTTGAAGGAGGATAATGAAGTACAGTAGAACCTCAGAGATATGGACACCTCGGGAATGGAGGTTGTCCATAATTTTGAAACGTTTGTAACTCTGAACTAAGCGCAGGTCAGACTCCAGATCCAGCAGCTGAACTCCCTACTGAGCACCAGCATGAGTTTGCAAGCTTTCCCCCTCCAGGCAGAGTGTGTATCCCCCTCCAGGGGAGAGGGGGAAGTAGTGAAAGTGGTGCAGACCCCAATGCTGCTCCTGCTCTAGTAGCTGGCTCCAGCTGCTTTGGGCTGGCAGCCTCAACGTCTTGCTGTTAATGCCTGCCCCTGTGTGGGGGTGAGGACAGGCAGCCCAGATGTGCCTACCTTTAAGATGTAATACAGGCACCGTACAGTATTTGCTTTTTTTTTTTTGGTCTCTGTTACTGCCTAATTGGTCACTTCCGGTTTCACTTGGTGTCCCATTGACTGGTCAGTCCGTAACTCTAATGTTCGTATCTTTGAGGTTCTACTGCAGCTTTGTGACTGTTTACGAGGAGCTTCTCCCAAGGATAAGGGACAGCATGGGAGAAAGCACGAAAGTGCTTGTTTGAAAATTTAACAGATGAGCTTTGGCTGCAGATTGGAATCAGGAGCTGATCTTTCAGTAATGACTGAGAGGTGATAGACAGGTTGGGGATTGGCATGGAAAGTGATGAGTCAGAACCATGCAAAGACTGGGGTGACATGGTCAAAGTGATGGGTAAGGAGAATGGTCTTTGCAGCAGCATTCTGAATAGATACGAATGGGGAAAGATTGCATTTGTCAAGGCCAAAGAGAAGAATGTTGCAGTAATCGGGATGCAAGATAATAAGAGCAGGATGATAGTTGAACTACATGGATGGATAGGAAAGGCTGTATCCTAGGGCTGGTCCACACTACGGTGGGGAAATCGATCTTAGATACGCAACTTCAGCTATGTGAATAACGTAGCTGAAGTCGAATATCTAAGATCGGATTACTCACCCGTCCACACCGCGCGGGATCAATGTTCGCGGCTCTCCCTGTCGATTCCGGAACTCCGTTGGGGTTGATGGAGTTCCGGAATCGATATAAGCACGCTCGGGGATCGATATATCACGTCTAGATTAGACACGATATATCGATCCCCGAGCAATCGATTTTAACCCGCCGATATGGCGGGTAGTCTGGATGTGGCCCTAGTGGTGTTATGCTGAAAAAATCTGCAAGATTCGGACACAGCCAGGATGTGAGGACCTAGAAAGAGATCCAAGTTGAAGATGACACCCAGGTTATGATGAGAGTGACAGGCAGGATGGTAGTGTTGTCTACAGTGTACAAGACAGGAGACAGTGGGAAGGATTTCAGGCAGGAAATTAGGAGTTCTGGTTTAGCCAGGTTGAGCTTGAACTGACAGCTAGACATTCCCGAGGAGATGTCAGACACAAGCTGAGAATTTAGTTTGGACAGAAGGAGACAGGTCCAGAGTGCAGACAGCACTGTGAGTAGTCAGCATAAAGATAGTAGTTGAATTTGTGTTTGTGAGAGTGATTACCCAGAAATAAGGTCTAGAGGGAAAAGAGAACAGAACCAAGGACAGAGCCCGGTGGAACTCCAACATAATGTTATAAAGGGATGGGCAAGAATCCTCTAAAGCAGTGATTTCCAGCCTTTTTACACCCAAGATCACTTTTTGAATTTAAGGGCAACCCAGGATCTACCCGCCCCTTCCCTGAGGCCACGCCCCACTCCATCCCTCCTCTCCCCCACCCTCACTCACTTTCACCGAGCTAGGGTAAGGGGTTGGGGTTTGGGAGGGGGTGCTGGCTTTGGGCTGGGGCTGAGGGGTTCACAGTGTGGGAGTGGGCTCTGCGCTGAGCCTGGGGCAGGGGGTTGGGGTGCAGGAGGGGGTGAAGAGTGCAAGCTCTGGGAGGGAGTTTGGGTGTAGGGGTACTCCAGGCTGGGGCAGAGTGTTGGGGTGCAGGAGAGGTGTGGGATGTGGGCTCTGGGAGGGAATTTGGGTGCAGGAAGGGATCCAGGAGGAGGTACATGGTGCTGGCTCTGGGAGGGGGCTCAGAGCTGGGGGTTGGGGTGTGGCATCCCGCCAGGCAGCACTTACCTCCGGCGGCTTCCAGTCTGCGGCACAGCATGGCTGCTGCTAAGTCAGGCTCATTGCCTGCCTTGGCCCCATGCCACTCCCAGAAGGGGCCAATGTGTCCCTGTGGCCCCTGGGGGGGTGAGGCGGGGGCACGTGGCTCCATGCACTGCCCCTCTCTGCAAGCATCACCCCCACAGCTCCCATTGGCCACAGCAACCCGTTCTCAACCAATGGGAGCTGCCGGGGTGGTGCTTGCAGGCAGGAGCAGCCTGCAGAGGGAAACCCCTGCTCCCGCCCCCAGAGTATGAGGTGGGAGGGAGGGAATGAAGTGTTTATGGGGATGGGGGTTTCCCACAGGTATCTGCTAGGATCTGTTTTATGTAACAGCTTTATTCATGAAATGGACGAAAGAATAAAGAGGACTGTAATGAAATTCATAGATTAAACTGAATTGGGATGACAGGAACACAACATATACCCGCAACTAGCCAAGAAATAAAAGAACAGAGGTTGCCAGGTACTGCGCACCTTCTTGCAGTTTCAGCTCCAAATAGCCAGTGCTACAAGAGGGCATTCGTGCAACCATAACAGATATTGCTTTTCTAAAAGATTCTCAAAGCTCAGAGGAGCAGCAGTGTATAGGCCATGCTTGATAGATTCCTAATGTCTCAGAAACATGCACTGGCCAGCTTCCAAATGCCCTCCCCTTTCCTTCAGTTCAGTCACCAAGGCAGCTGGCTGAGACATCCACCATCAGCTCTGTACTACAAGCTGACAAATTTGGGCCCTGTCCATTGCAAAGTGTGAATCCCAAAGATCTGCCCTTTATCCACTTTAATATTTCCCAACAGGAAGTGGAGATAGTTCTGTATACAATATAGCCTGGAAAGATGGATCGGGGTTATTGCCATACTCAACAAGTAAACTTTTTAGCCTAGAGACAGAGGAAGGGTGGGGATATGGAGCAAAGGTAAGATCGGTCCTGGAATTTTTCCTGAATGTTTCTGAATTTTAAACTGTTAATATTATTCTGAAAAGGCAACATATTACCTTCAAGTTCTTTCTTTGGAATTTATATTCCATTCAGACAAAGGGCTCTTGGAGTGGGTAGAAGTCACTCTATTATGTAATATGGTTTATACTCAAATTTGGTGGCGGCTATTTTTAAGACACTCTTAACCAAAATCCATTTAGCCTGAGGGCACATGTCATTGCACTGTGTATTCTCTGGACAGGAGGACAGGATACCTAAATGTCCATCATTGTCATATCCTCCAAAGCTGTTACTGCCATTCTATGAATAGGCCTCCAAGATGTTCCAAACACAGTTTAAGTTGTATCCATTCTACTTAGATTGTAAGCTCTGTGGGGTAGAGACTGTATTTATGTTCTGAGTTTGTATACCACCTAGCATAATGAGGTCCTGGTCCCTGACTAGGACTCCTAGGTGCTACGGTAATACAAATAATTACTAGTAAAGCCAAGTCCTTCCCACAGCACCACCTATTCTGTGTGTTCCACCTTCCCTCAGAAATCTCTGTGCATCCACATAGGACAGCTCTGAATTTCAGGGGGCATGATGGAACAAAAAAGAAGCCATTTTGGAGCAAGCACACCTGTGGATTTGGAGGATTTCTTGCTGGGGGTAAATGCTCCATGTCACATTAACTTTGGTTCTGCATTCTAAGAGCCCCAAAAGGGTCACAGACAGCCAATGCAATGGCGCATTAGTGACAGGAGATCATGCCAATAGAACAGAGGGACGTACATTCTGTGCCAATGTGCCATGATTGAGAATTTGAGGCTGGTATGCCTTGAACTTTTCTTGACTCCTTGAAAGTGAGGACATACCCCAGTCCTCCCAACCAGCAATAATTCCTCCATCCTGTGGGAAAGAGAATTTCAAAGGCTCAGTTGTTGATAAACTTTTCTTTAAGCAGGATGGGATAACTTGACCAATACAGACTACGGGGTCCTGGAAAACCCTTACAGGAAGCTGCCCACTGAAATTACTGATGCCATCTTAAAAATATTCAGCAATTTGGTACAACAGGTCCATTAACTTACTTTGTTCCACCATACAGTGGGTCAAAAAACTGAGCGGTAATCCTTGCAGCATACCAAGAAACAGCCACCATGGAAGAGAGTCCTATGGAGAAAAATTCAACATGCACATACTTAAATAAACCATTAAATAGTTCTACAGCTTTAAATTATGAAAACAGATGTACATTTCACTTAGTTTGCTAATCATGAAAGCAGAATTGAGCACCAATGGTGTCCTAAGTTCAGTCTCAATGCACAATGTTGGTATCTTACCTGCTAAAATGAAGATCACTCCCCCCGTTACAGAAATCTTTACTTTTGTGTTTTCATTATTCATTCCAACTTGTGTGCACTTTAAACCAAACAATGACAGCACAGTAGCCAAAAGACCCAAGACGATGGAAATGATCATCAGGGCACGACATGCTTGTATGTAAGCTGCATTAGAAAAGCGGGACAAAAAAATCAGTTCCTGCACAAGTAATTTAATAAAATTCAATTTTGAAAGTACATGTTCATCAAAGAAAACTTCAAATAATTATCAGAATTAATGATGAGTGAAATTTACAAGGTGTAGATATATTTGGTTTACAGAAGCATCTAAAAGTCAGAATGTTTATGCAGTAAGGAAATTAATGAGATTGCAAACTTTAATGCTGAACTGGATTAACCAGTAGTGGTGGGGTTAATGGTTTCAATAACACCTGACAGAGGTTTTTATAAACCTGAAAAATTACACCCAAGTTAGTGAGTTGGTTATCTGCTCACCAGAACTATATGAACCATTGCTTGTTATAAGGCCAAATGTGAGGTTTTGTGTCCATTAAAAATGGAGCATGAAAAAGAGTAGGTACTAATTTAGAGGAGACCTTGGAAATCTGGCTCGTCATGTTTAAATTCTCTGATGCATTTATCAGATGCCCATTGTCCAAGGTATTTGGGCTTGAAATCTCAAAAAAGGATTTTTGCAAATTGAACTTCCCTTTTTAAAAAAAACTTGCCAAGTGTCTCCAAGCTGCCCACCTTAATCCAGTTCACAACAACAAGCAATAAACGCCTGACCTACTGAGCTAAACACTCCAGAATATTAAAGGGTACAAGTGTTTGAGGAAATAAATATTTTATAAAACATCTATTTCAAGCTTTCTCGAGGAAACAAATCCAGGCAATAAAAGGGCAAAAAATCGTTTTCCGTAAAATGAATAGTTTTAGCCCTGATTTTCAGCTACTCTGGTCTTTGGAGGTATCATAACCTAGTCCCAGATTTGGACCTTAGCGTCCAAAATATGGGGGTTAGCATGAAAACCTCCAAGCTTAGTTACCAGCTTGGACCTGGTAAAGCTGCCACCACCCAAAAAATTAGAGTGTTTTGGGGCACTCTGGTCCCCCCAAAAACCTTCCCTGGGGACCCCAAGACCCAAATCCTTTGAGTCTCACAACAAAGGGAAATAAACCTTTTCCCTTCCCCCCTCCAGGTGTTCCTGGAGAGTCACACAGAAGCAAGCTCCGTGAATCTAAACAGAGGGATTCCACTCTCCCCGTTTCCAGCCTTGGAAAACAGAAGTACCGAGAGCTAATCTCTCTTCCCCCCTCACCCAGAGGGAATGCAAAGTCAGGCTAGTAAATCTAACACACCCAGATTTCCCCCTGACTTCTTCCTCCCACCAATTCCCTGGTGAGCACAGACTCAATTCCCTGGAGTCCCCACTAAAGAAAAAACTCCAACAGGTCTTAAAAAGAAAGCTTTATATAAAAAGAATGAAAAAGGACATAAAATATAGTCTCTGTATTAAGGTGACAAATACAGGGTCAATTGCTTAAAAGGAATATGAATAAACAGCCTTATTCAAAAAGAATACAATTCAAAACAATCCAGCAACTATAGACATGTAAATACAAAAAAACATATAAATCACTATCTGATCTTTTGTACTTACAACTGGGAAACAGAAGATTAGAAAGGCAGGAGACAGAAAAAAATCACTTCTCATAGCCGAGAGAGTACAGGCAGAAGACAAAGAACTCAGACACAAACTTCCCCCCACCCAGACCTGAAAAAGTCTGGTTTCCTGATTGGTCCTCTGGTCAGGTGTTTCAGATTACTTCTTTCCAGGTGAAAGAGACGTTAACCCTTAGCTATCTGTTTATGACAGGAGGCATGTAAGAAGGGTGAGTGCACAGCTTGAACAGACACAGCTTTCTGGAAGGTTTAGGGTTGCATGGCATGGATGTGTGCATCTCCAAAGATAGGGATCCATAGGGACAATGCTCAAAGAATGTTAAGATTTAGTTCTTTCAAACTCCTGAAGTATTAAATAGGATTACTTATAACTCGCCAGAGTATTAAATCATACCTTTCGGGTAACTGATGTAAAGTTTAATGATTACATTATTTTCTAACAAAGGGATTTACTACTACACCCCTTACCACATTATAATCATCTCAACAACCTTAACTATGGAGCTGCTAGAGTTAATTCCATAACAGGAGGGGTTAGTCTCAATTTTATCTTTTTTATAGAAGGTATTTGTCGTTAGATGCTACTGGTGTGGTGCTCTGCTCTGTTCAATGTTGATATCAATCGGCTGTGTGCGTGTGCTCCCTCTGTGTGCTGTCCCAGCTCTGCGCAAATAACTGACACAGCAGACCCTGCGAAAACCCCCAATGACCACAGACTCTAGTAAGGTACAAAGGCACTTTGGCCAGGTTTATTGTCAAACGAAGCACAATAATGGTTCCCTCTAGACTTTACTCTACAGGACATACTACGAATATGTGGCCCCTGGCAATGGACTCAGCTAAGTCAGTGGTGGGACTTTCCACTGTCCCCTAAGCTGGACACAGACACTGCTCCAGGGATGCATTCTTATACACAAGTACAAACAAGTTACACATCACTCTTGACCTATTGAGGTGCAATCCTTCTACGTGGCAAGGTACAATCCTTCTACGTAGCAAGGTGCCACCTTTCACCTTGTACATGTTGGTTCGAACAAAACAACTCTATCCATCATATTACCCTTTTGGCCCAGTCATTGGGTTGGGTCAGCTTGTTCCTTGTTATCTGTGTGGAGTATACAAGTATGCAAATGTTCTGATATCTGGTGTCCAGTACCTTTTAGGTATGTCTCTTTTTGGAGCATCAGCCCTTTCCTTGCCAGCTTCTGTGAGCAGGGCCTGCCTCTCGCTCACAGCTTAACTTTGCTTTATGTTAGCAAAGTCTTGACCATTACTTTAGTTCAGGCCTTCAGCCTCATACCAGACCTCTGATACCAAGGTTTATTTCTCAGTGCCTCCTCTTACTACAGTATTTATTAATCAGGTTACAAACTAAGCTAATTTACCAATCAATAGTAATTGCAGCTGTCATAACCTTAGTCCCAGATTTGGACCTTAGCGTCCAAAATATGGGGGTTAGCATGAAAACCTCCAAGCTTAGCTACCAGCTTGGACTTGGTACTTGCTGCCACCACCCAAAAAATTAGAGTGTTTTGGGGCACTCTGGTCCCCCTGAAAAACCTTCCCTGGGGACCCCAAGACCCAAATCCCTTGAGTCTCACAACAAAGGGAAATAATCCTTTTTCCCTTCCCCCCTCCAGGTGCTCCTGGAGAGATACACAGACACAAGCTCTGTGAATCCAAACAGAGTGACTCCCCCTCTCCGTATCCAGTCCTGGAAACAAAAGCACTTTCCTCTTCACCCAGAGGGAATGCAAAATCAGGCTAGCAAATCCAACACACACAGATTTCCCCCTGATTTCTTCCTCCCACCAATTCCCTGGTGAGTACAGATTCAATTTCCCTGAAATTTCCCAGAAAAGAAAACTCCAACAGGTCTCAAAAAGAAAGCTTTATATAAAAAGAAAGAAAATACATACAAATGGTCTCTCTGTATTAAGGTGACAAAATACAGGGTCAATTGCTTAAAAGAATATTGAATAAACAGCCTTATTCAAAAAGAATACAAATCAAAGCACTCCAGCACTTATATTCATGCAAATACCAAAGAAAAGAAACCATATAACTTACTATCTGATCTCTTTGTCCTTACACTTAGAAACAGAAGACTAGAAAGTAGAAACTACTTCTCCAAAGCTCAGAGAAAGCAGGCAGACAGAAAACAAAGACTCAGACACAAACTTCCCTCCACCCAGAGTTGAAAAAATCTGGTTTCCTGATTGGTCCTCTGGTCAGGTGCTTCAGGTGGAAGAGACATTAACCCTTAGCTATCTGTTTATGACATGCCCCCCAAATTGCAGACAGTGGGGAAGCTCACTGGCGGCAATTTCCTTCTAGAACTTGAAAATAAACAGATTAATACAACACATGCACCTTTACATATACCCCTAAGTATATAACTAACAGACTTCTACATTTTAAGAACACTTTTTAACTACTGAATTCTGGGAAACTCTCACGGGAGAGTGCATCAGCTGCTTTGTTAGAAGCTCCTGTGATGTGCTGAATTTCAAAATCAAAATCTTGGAGAGCTAAACTCCAACGAAGAAGTTTCTTGTTGTTCCCCTTGGCAGTATGAAGCCACTTTAGTGCAGCATGGTCAGTTTGTAGTTGGAACCGCCGTCCCCAAACATATGGGCGCAGCTTTTCCAGGGCGTACACAATGGCATAGCATTCCTTTTCACTGACTGACCAGTGACTTTCCCTCTCAGACAGTTTCTTGCTGAGAAACACGACAGGATGGAAGTTGTGATCTGTTGCTTCCTGCATGAGCACTGCTCCTATACCATGCTCAGATGCATCCGTGGTTACTAGGAATGGCTTGTCAAAGTCCGGGGCCCTGAGCACAGGGTCAGACATGAGCATCGCCTTAAGCTGGGTAAAGGCCTTTTGACACTCATTAGTCCACTTAACGGCATTTGGCTAGGTCTTTTTGGTCAGGTCGGTCAGTGGGGCAGCGATTTGGCTGTAGTGTGGTACAAATCGCCTGTAGTATCCGGCCAAGCCTAAGAAGGATTGGACCTGCTTCTTGGACCGTGGGACAGGCCACTTTTGGATAGCATCCACCTTGGCCTGTAGGGGGTCTATGGTTCCTCGACCCACCTGGTGCCCCAGGTAAGTCACTCTGTTTTGGCCTATTTGACACTTTTTGGCCTTAACAGTTAGTCCTGCCTGCCTGATGCGCTCAAAGACCTTTTCCAGGTGTAGTAGGTGTTCGGGCCAGGAGTCTGAAAAAATGGCCACATCATCGAGGTAGGCAACTGCAAATTCTCCCAGTCCAGCTAGTAGACCATCTACCAGCCTCTGGAAGGTGGCGGGTGCATTTCGAAGGCCGAAAGGAAGGACATTGAATTCATACACCCCCGCATGGGTGACGAATGCTAACCTCTCCTTGGCAGGTTCATCTAGCGGTACTTGCCAGTACCCCTTGGTTAAGTCTATTGTAGAGATGAACTGGGCACGTCCCAACTTCTCCAATAGCTCATCGGTGCGTGGCATTGGATAGTTGTCCGGACGAGTTACAGCATTTAGCTTACGGTAGTCCACGCAAAAGCGTATTTTCCCATCTGGTTTGGGTACCAGAACCACTGGAGATGCCCATGCACTGGTAGATGGGCGGATTATACCCATCTGTAGCATGTTGTGGATCTCCCGTTCTATAGCAGCTTGGGCATGAGGAGACACCCGGTAGGGTGGGGTTCTGATTGGGTGAGCATTACCTGTATCAATGGAGTGGTATGCCCGTTCAGTCCGTCCTGGGGTGGCTGAGAACAATGGGGCGAAGCTAGTGCACAGCTCCTTGATTTGTCGCTGCTGCAGACGTTCCAGGGTGGTTGAGAGGTTCACCTCTTCCATGTCACCGTCTTTTTTCCCGTCGTAGTAGACACCGTCAGGCCACTCAGCATCATCTCCCTGGACTGTAAACTGACAAACCTGTAAGTCTCTGGAATAGAAAGGCTTGAGAGAATTAACATGGTACACTTTAGGCTTTAGTGAGGAATTGGGAAATGCTATGAGGTAGTTTACAGTTCCCAGGCGCTCTTGGACCGTGAATGGCCCTTCCCATGATGCTTCCATCTTATGGGCCTGTTGCGCCTTCAAGACCATAACCTGGTCTCCTACCTTGAAAGAACGTTCTCTGGCATGTCTGTCATACCAGGCCTTTTGCTCTTCCTGAGCATCCTTTAGGTTCTCTCTAGCAAGGGCTAAAGAGTGTTGGAGGGTGCTTTGTAGGTTGCTTACAAAGTCCAGAATGTTAGTTCCTGGAGAAGGCGTAAACCCCTCCCATTGCTGCTTCACCAACTGTAATGGCCCCTTAACCTCGTGACCATACACAAGTTCAAATGGTGAAAACCCTAAACTGGGATGTGGTACAGCCCTGTAGGCAAACAGCAACTGCTGCAACACTAGGTCCCAATTATTGGAGAATTCGTTGATGAATTTTCGTATCATGGCCCCCAAAGTTCCATTGAACCTTTCCACCAGGCCATTGGTTTGATGGTGGTACGGGGTGGCAACCAAGTGATTCACCCCATGAGTTTCCCACAGTTTTTCCATGGTCCCTGCCAGGAAATTAGACCCGGAATCTGTAAGGATGTCGGAGGGCCAACCTACCCTGGCAAAGATGTCTGTTAGGGCCAGGCACACAGTGTTAGCCCTGGTGTTGCCTAGAGCTACTGCTTCTGGCCATCGGGTAGCAAAGTCCACTAAAGTCAGTACGTACTGCTTTCCTCTGGGCGTCTTTTTTGGGAAAGGGCCCAGAATATCCACAGCTACTCGCTGAAATGGGACCTCAATTATGGGGAGTGGCTGGAGAGGGGCCTTGACCTGGTCTTGAGGCTTTCCCACTCTTTGGCATACCTCACAAGACCGGACATACTTGGCAACGTCCTTGCCCATCCCCTCCCAGTGGAAGGATTTCCCCAACCGGTCCTTGGTTCTGTTCACCCCAGCATGGCCACTGGGATGATCATGGGCTAAGCTTAAGAGCTTCCCCCGGTACTTAGTTGGAACCACCAACTGTTTTTGCGGCTGCCATTCTTCACGGTGTCCACCAGAAAGAATTTCCTTGTATAAAAGTCCTTGGTCTATAACAAACCGGGATCGATTAAAAGAGCTGAGAGGCGGTGGGGTGCTCCGTGCCGCCGCCCAAGCTTTCTGAAGGCTGTCATCCACTTCCTGCTCAGCCTGGAACTGTTCCCTTGAGGCTGGGGTCACCAGTTCTTCCTCAGACTGTGGACTTGGGCTTGGTCCCTCTGGAAGCGATGTAGGTGATGGGGTTGTTTCCGTTGCTGGTGAACCGCTCTCCGCTGGTGCACCTGAGGGTATTTCAGGCTCTGGCTGAGCCTTTTGGGTATGGCTGTCTTTTGCTTCTGCCAGTTCTGGCTCGCTGGCGCCCTCTGGCGTTGAGTTTGAAGATGTGGTTGCACTTGCTGGTGCTGGTTGCTGTTCCAGTTCCGGGCCTGGGACTGGAGATGCTGTGGCTGTTTCAGTGGTAGGCATGGAATCCGGGTCCACTACCTCTGTCTGGGTCTCTGGTAACACAGACGGGGCCTCTGTGGACGGCTCAGGAACAGGAATGGGTCTGGAAGCTTGCCTGGTTTGGCTACGTGTAACCATTCCCACTCTCTTGGCCCGCCTCACCTGGTTGGCCAAGTCTTCCCCCAGTAGCATGGGGATAGGATAATTGTCATAGACTGCAAAAGTCCACATTCCTGACCAGCCTTTGTACTGGACAGGCAGTTGAGCTGTAGGCAAGTCTACAGCTTGTGACATGAAGGGGTAAATTGTAACTTTGGCCTTTGGGTTGATGAATTTGGGGTCAACGAAGGATTGGTGGATAGCTGACACTTGTGCCCCCGTGTCTCTCCACGCAGTAACCTTCTTTCCGCCCACTCTCAAATTTTCCCTTCGCTCCAAGGGTATTTGAGAGGCATCCGGGCCTGGGGATCTTTGGGGTGATGGTGGTGTAATGAATTGCACTCGCATGGTGTTCTTGGGACAGTTGGCCTTGATATGTCCCAGTTCATTACACTTAAAGCATCTTCCATCTGATGGGTCACTGGGCCGAGGTGAGTTACTGGAGACTGGTGAGGTGGAAGGATAGGGTGTCTGTGGCTTTACTTGGGTGGTATGTGGGGTCTTTGGCTGTCCTCGGTTGTAGGGTTTATGGTCTGTGTGCCCCCTGGGGTAATCGTTCCCCTTGACAGTAGCTTTCTTGCTTTCTGCCAGTTCCATCCATTTGGCTCCAATCTCCCCCACCTCAGCGAGATCTTTGGGTTTTCCATCTTGTATGTACCATGTGATGTCTTCAGGAACACCATCCAAGAACTGCTCCATTTGTATGAGGAGGTGCAGTTCTTCCAAGGTTTGAACGTTGTTTCCTGTTATCCAGGCCTCATAGTTTTTTGCAATGTAGTAGGTGTGTTTGGGAAATGACACCTCTGGTTTCCACTTTTGGGTTCTGAAGCGCCAACGGGCATGATCTGGGGTTATCCCCATTCTGTATCTGGCCTTGGTTTGAAAAAGTTTATAGTCATTCATTTGCTGCTTAGGCATTTCAGCTGCCACCTCTGCTAAAGGTCCACTGAGCTGTGACCTCAATTCTACCATGTACTGGTCTTCGGGGATGCTGTACTCAAGACAGGCTCTTTCAAAATTTTCCAAGAAGGCCTCGGTGTCATCACCTGCCTTGTAGGTGGGAAATTTCCTGTGCTGTGGAGCAATAATTGGCGCCGGGTTGTTAGGGTTGGCTTGCACAGGCAGCCCAGCTTTTGCCAACTCCAGTTCATGTTTTCTCTGTTTTTCCTTCTCTTCGTTCTCTTTTTGTTGTTTTTCCATTTCTTTTTGTTGTTTTTCCATTTCTTTTTGGTGTTTTTCCATGTCTCGGTGGTGGGCCGCCTCTTCTTCTTCTTGCTTCCTTCTGTGGGCCAACTCTTCTTCTGCTTGTTTCCTTCGGTAGGCCACCTCTTCTTCATCTAGTTTTCTTTTGTGTGCTACCTCTTTGGCTGCCTGTTCTCTTTGGTAGGCTGCCTCTCTGATCTGTTCTTCTCTTTCTTTCATCTCCATCTATTTTTGTTTTATTTCCAGTTGTCGCCTGTGTTCAGCTTCTCTGAATTGTTCTTCGGCCTCAATTTTTGCCTTAGAAGTCATGGTTCCTGTTTTCTTGGGTTAGGGTGCCCTCCGGTGTTTATCTTCTGAACTGCAGGCTCTGTTGCCTCCTGGAGTCTGCCTAGCAACAGTGCCTTTAGCTAATCTTCAATGTTAAGTAAACCTGAAAAACCACTTTATTTGCATATATATAGTGCTGGTAATGACTCTCAATGGGAGTGCTATTGTGTGACAAAAGACTCTTAATAGCACCTTAATGATTTCTTGCTTAAGATGCAAGCTACAAACTGCCAGAGAGAGCAGAAAAAAAAATTCTCTCTGGTTCCCTTTTAAAACCAAACTGTTTCTCTCTGCTAAAAAGCCCTTAGCAGAGAAAAGAAAAATATAATATTCCTACTGCCTTCTGGATTCTGTCTATATCCCACCGCTGCTACACCATGTCATAACCTTAGTCCCAGATTTGGACCTTAGCGTCCAAAATATGGGGGTTAGCATGAAAACCTCCAAGCTTAGCTACCAGCTTGGACTTGGTACTTGCTGCCACCACCCAAAAAATTAGAGTGTTTTGGGGCACTCTGGTCCCCCTGAAAAACCTTCCCTGGGGACCCAAGACCCAAATCCCTTGAGTCTCACAACAAAGGGAAATAATCCTTTTTCCCTTCCCCCCTCCAGGTGCTCCTGGAGAGATACACAGACACAAGCTCTGTGAATCCAAACAGAGTGACTCCCCCTCTCCGTTTCCAGTCCTGGAAACAAAAGCACTTTCCTCTTCACCCAGAGGGAATGCAAAATCAGGCTAGCAAATCTAACACACACAGATTTCCCCCTGATTTCTTCCTCCCACCAATTCCCTGGTGAGTACAGATTCAATTTCCCTGAAATTTCCCAGAAAAGAAAACTCCAACAGGTCTCAAAAAGAAAGCTTTATATAAAAAGAAAGAAAATACATACAAATGGTCTCTCTGTATTAAGGTGACAAAATACAGGGTCAATTGCTTAAAAGAATATTGAATAAACAGCCTTATTCAAAAAGAATACAAATCAAAGCACTCCAGCACTTATATTCATGCAAATACCAAAGAAAAGAAACCATATAACTTACTATCTGATCTCTTTGTCCTTACACTTAGAAACAGAAGACTAGAAAGTAGAAACTACTTCTCCAAAGCTCAGAGAAAGCAGGCAGACAGAAAACAAAGACTCAGACACAAACTTCCCTCCACCCAGAGTTGAAAAAATCCGGTTTCCTGATTGGTCCTCTGGTCAGGTGCTTCAGGTGGAAGAGACATTAACCCTTAGCTATCTGTTTATGACAGCAGCACATGATTCTACATCAAAGATAGCACAGAGCTAATTGCGCCACCTCAATCTGTTTCATTGCCAAGGTTCTATATACACAATAGTTTTATTGTTTTTCAACTAAATTTATATTTAGTCTCTGACCTTCTGACATCCGTTCAATATCCTAGTTATTGCTTATCATTTGCTGGCTGTAGTTTTTCCACTTCCAGCTTTGTAGAAAGTAGCAACAATTTGCGCATAAATGGCATCTGTCAAAGACCTTGAGAAATCTAAGTATTATTCCCATTTTATAGATAGGAAAACTGAGGCACAGATACTCGTGACTATCTGATTCCCAGTCCCTCACTCTAACCATTACATCATGCTGACTCTAGTTGAAAATATGTTACTCATGTTTAAAATTAGATAATATATATGGTGCACATAACATTCAGAATGAACCACTTTGAGGTTGTGTATATAGCATATAATAGTGTTTAAAATTTGTTTTGTTTTCCAGTCAGTCTTGTCCGGTAAATATTTAAACCTTCAAGCCAATCCTGGTTTTTAAATTTAAGACTCACAAAAGGAAGCCCAGTAGGTTAAGGCTTATGTATCCTTTGTGTAGGAATTATATTTGTTATACTTTAACACCACAAAGGGCAATTTAATTTCTGTCTTGTTTTAAGGCCTAATGATCAGTATGTAAAGAAACAGGGGTGATAGCTGCATCTCAATTTATTTTGCCAAAAACATATTAAATATAACTTTTTTTTAGTCCAAAGTGCTTTCTCATACTAGATCCCAAAGGAATGTGAATCTGAAAATCAAAAATAGATTAGTTGTAGGAGGTGGTTGAAGAAAGCAAATTGGTCAGTTACACCTTCTGGGGCTTCATCACCCAGTTTGAGGTCCTGGGATCCTCCTTTTAGATACTGCAAAACAAGTTTCTGCATCGTTCGGCCTTTTGTTGAGCAACTCATCTTCTTTCCATGCAACATTGTTTGATGTTTGCCTTCTAAGATTCTCTCTCTGCACTGATTTTGTCCAGTAGCTTATCTCTTGGACCCACCATCTCATCTTTCTTGTTTTTCATCAATCTGCTCTTCAGTTTGTTTTTCTATTTTCCTCGTTCAGTTTTCTTTTTCCAGGACATCCTTCATTCTTTACCTACTTCAATCTCCTCCTCTGATGCAATGATGGGATACAAACTATCTACAATAGCACCTCAGAATTAGGAGCACCAGAATTACAAACTGATCAGTTAATCACACACTTCATCTGGAATCAGAAGTACGCAATCAGGCAGCAGCAGAGACAGAGACAAGAAAAAAAGCATAAAACAGTACAGTACTCTGTTAAACATAAACGACTGAAAAAACAAAGGGAAAGAAGCATTTTTCCTCTGCATAGTAGTTTCAAAGCTGTATTAAGTCAATGTTTAATTGTAAACTTTTGAAAGAACACCCATAACATTTTGTTCACAGTTAGGAACAATCTCCGTTCCCAAGGTGTTCTTAACTCTGAGGGTCTACTATATTATATATTCCATAAGTATATTCCTTATATGAAGCCTTGATTAACCTCACTAATCTGAAGCAGAGACTTTGAATCTTAACTCAAGGATAATAAAACTAAAATTTAAAGTGCCAATACAAATAGAAATTGGCAGCTGATTAACTGCTTAGTGACAAATGCTCAATTTACCAGCTGTAACACAGGTGTTAAATACATAAGTAATTTTATATAGTGCGTCTCCTTTGCACCACATTCTGAATTAGCAGTGCCTAAAATAAGACATTCAATTCAAACCCCTTATCTGTGTTAAAGGGATCTGGATATCTTTGACTACAGGAAGTTGTATTATACCAGGGGTAGGCAACCTATGGCACAGGTGCCAAAGATGGCAAACAAGCTGATTTTCAGTGGCACTCACACTGCCCGGGTCCTGGCCACTGGTCCCAGGGGCTCTGCATTTTAATTTAATTTTAAATGAAGCTTCTTAAACATTTAAAAAACCTTATTTTCTTTACATACACCAATACTTTAGTTATATATTGTAGACTTACAGAAAGAGACCTTCTAAAACCATTGAAATGTATGACTGGCACGGGAAACCTTACATTAGATTGAATAAATGAAGACTCGGCACACCACTTATTATACAAATACAGATTCTAGGCCATATCCTGCCCTTTGTCTAGGCATCAGCTGTGGTCAGATTGTTAAGTTTAGTTTATTCTCAATACTGTCATGTGAATTGCCCATGCCATATAAATAATTATTAATAAAATGCTATGTGGAGCCAGAAGCTCTAAATCAGGGGTCTCAGACTCAAGTGACCATGAGGGCCACGTGAGGGCTAGTTCATTAGCCCTAGGGCCACATCACTGACACCCCCGCTCACTGCCCCTGGCCCTGCCCCCCCACCGCTTCCATAAGGCCCCACCGCTTCCCATCCCTTCCCTGCCCCCATTCCAACCCCTTCCCAGATGTTCCCACCCACTCGCCCCCTTCCTGTTCCCGGAGGGTGAATGAGGGGTGAGACAGGGGCTCAGGACAGGGAGTTGAGGTGCAGCAGGGGGCTCAGGGTGCAGAAGGGGTGTGGGATGCAGCAGGGGGCTCAGGGCAGGGAGTTGGGGTGCAGCAGGGGGTTGAGGTTCAGACAGGGGGCTCAGGGCAGGGAGTTGGGGTGTGGGGTGCAGCAGGGGGCTCAGGGCAGGGAGTTGGGGTGCCGCAGAGGGTTGGGGTGCAGAAGGGGTGTGGGATGCATCAGGGGGCTCAGGGCAGGGAGTTGAGGTGCAGCAGGGGGTTGGGGTGCAGGCAGGGGGCTCAGGGCAGGGGATTGGGGTGCAGAAGGGGTGTGGGATGCAGCAGGGGGCTCAGGGCAGGGGGTTGAGGTGCAGGCAGGGGGATCAGGGCAGGGAGTTGGGGTGCAGTGGGGGTTGGGGTGCAGGCAGGGGGCTCGGGGCAGGGGATTGAGGTGCAGAAGGGGTGTGGGATGCAGCCTTTTGTCACAGTTCACAATGAGCGCCTCCTCCTGCTCATTCACTAGGACTGATGTAAGGAGAATCCAAGCCTCTGTGCTCTGGATTCCCTAGGGTATGAAGCTTCCAGAGCCTCAGCAGACTGCAGCATTAGTTCCTCTCCTGGCTTCTCTGGCACATTTCCTAGGCACTAATTCTGAGTCTGTACCCTTTCTCAGAAATGGGGGTCTTCAGTCCACCTGGCCTATGCCCCACAACCGGCACTGACCCCTGAATACCCCAGTTACGTAAACACACCCTCTCCCAGAACTCCACTTCTATTTTACAGTTTAACTCTCTCAGGAGCATGCAACAGCTGTAAAGCAGTTAAAACATACATGCACAGAGCACAGTGTAACACCTTTATTCTCTTTTATACTTAATCATGTAAAGCATAGAGTACAGATCATACAAAACAGTAAACACTTGAAACTATGTCCCTCAATTTCTAGCTCACCCTTCTTTCCTGAGTCTTTGGGGAACCATCTGGGTCCCAGAAGGCAGTCAGGGTGTCCCTGCCTCATGCACACTATTAAATAGTGAGTGGTCTTTCCCTCATGGACTGAAGAAAATGCTCCTCCCAGCAGACCAGCCTCTGTCTTTTTAAAACCATCAGTTCCCTGTATCAGGTGACATATTTGCCAGCTTCCCCACATGAGCACAAACCCATCAGATGACTCTGTTGCCAAGGTGACTTTCCCCCTGCTAACTCAGTTATTTTGGACAGGAACCACCAGTCTTTTGTCTCCGGGGAATAGATTTCCAATGATTGGGTACTTAAGTGTCAACTACCCTCTATTATTATTATTTTGCCAACCACCTTCAGAATTTTCAACCCAACATGGAGACAAAGGGTAGTCGCAGCACCAGCGCAGCGCTGTAAAAAACTGGTAACTCTTCCACGAGGGGAGGAGTTACCAGTACCGGGAGCACAGCTCCCAGTGCTAGTGCACTGCCTAACTGCCGCTTTACCACGCTGAAAGTTGCAGCGTTCGGGGGGTGTTTTTTCACACCCCTGAGCGAGAAAGTTGCAGAGCTGTAAAGTGGCAGCGTAGACGAGGCCAAACAGACAACAGAGGAGGCAAAGGCTGCACATTCAGACGTTTACAGCCTGATACAGGCATATAGGGTTAATAATCTCATACAGAATTCATAAATTGTACAGACATAGTCCCAATTCATCACACTTTTTATCTTCCATTACTACTAGACAGGATATAGGGTTAGATTTTTTAAAACTGACATTACTTCTTTCCAACAAATTCTTTTATTATATAAAAAATATTGCATAAAAATAGAGACGTACCAGGCAGTGCCAACATAGAATCGAATTTTCTGCAGTTGGAGACTCCAGTGCTATCTTCTGCACAGCTTTTCCACAGATTTTCAAACAACCTAGAAGTTGTAATCACATTCCCATGTATGGTGGAGATTTTCCAGTAACTATTCGGTAAAGTGGCTTCCACAATTAGCCACCCACACAAGCTCAGCAGAAAGCCAGTGATTTCCAATGCAGCAGACATGTTTGTGAATATTAATACACTCACCTATGTCTATCTTTTATTAAAATGAAGTGTATACAAATATTGCTCCCTTCAGAAGACTACGTGCTGTTCTATCTCTGGTTTCACTCCAAAATGAAGCTACCTTTGCTCTTTGCTCAACCCACAGAGTGATAAGGTTTTTTGTGCATGACTGTAATATCTGGGAGCAAGTTATAGGAAAGTTATTAATTGAAATCGTTTGATAAACTTACACATTCTATTTAACATATTTAGTGATTAAAAGTTACAGAGTGAGCTCATCATGCAGCCAGAGTCAGAAAGTCTAACTAGTGTTCTGACTATCAGTCCTCTTGTGAAGTGTTTGAGACTGGTAAATTTTTATTATGTTCATAAATCTCTATCTCATTTTTATCAATCACAGGTTTACATAAGGCTACTATTACTTGGAATTTTATTGCTGCTTTGAGAGTTTAGTGTTCTTATATTATTTGCTTTAAGACAAAATTAGACTGTAAATTCAACAGCAGGAACTTTGTTTTGTACATACAGCACTTTAGGTACTTTTGGAACTTTATTGTGTGCAACAATAAATCATCCCATTATAAAATATATTTTAATTAAGACAGACAGCTACTGTATTACTATACTGAATATTTCAAAGGATGTTAAGTTTGTGGATAAAAGGTAAACATTAATGTTTTACAGACTATTGATCTCTAGTTAAAGTGATATATCCTCATGAAACCGCATCCCACTCATGCTGGAAAATGAAAGTATGACAACATAAGTTTCATGGAATCACAACAAAATAAGACAAAGTCTCAGGAGAATTGAATCATAATTTGAAGACAGTTATATGGATAGCGATATCAATTTATTAAAAGTTTCAGTTTGTCATACGTTGTTATTTTTTTAGAGTTCTAGTGACTTAGAGTATAATCATATCCCAGATTAGCTCCACAGAAGAAATGTGCACTGGCACTTGATGACTTTAATAACTTAGACTGCTTGCAAATATCAATAGAGTTAACCATCTTTTACAGGTGGTAAACTGCTTCTACCTTATCTTGAAAAGAAAGCAAAATTTATTTACAAACTAGATCAGGGATCGGTAACCTTTGGCATGCAGATCACCAGGATAAGCACCCTGGCAGACTGGGCTGGTTTGTTTACCTGCCATGTTCACAGGTTCGGCTGATCACAGCTCCCACTGGCCATGGTTTGCTGTCCCAGGCCAATGGGGGCGGTGGGAAGCAGCGGCCAGCACATCCCTTGGCCCGTGCCACTTCCTGCAGCCCCCATTGGCCTGGAGCAGCAAACCACAGCTAGTGGGAGCTGTGATCAGCCAAACCTGCGGATGTGGCAGGTAAACAAACTGACCCGGCCCACCAGGGTGCTCACCCTGGCGAGCCGCATGCCAAAGGTTCCTGATCCCTGAACTAGATCCTTATGTTGTGTTAGAATTATATAGATATGCAACTTGATATAATACTGTTATAAAGTGATGGCATTATGTAAAATTTATATACAGACTCCCAAAAGGACATCACAAGTGCCACAAATTCTTAGTAAACTAGATGCATCTGCTGTTTTAGATATGCTCATCAAACCTCTCCAGCCATTTTGTGGCTAAGCTATAGAAGGGTGGGTGTGGTTACAAAGGGATGTTAGAACACTATATGCCTGCTTCATCTACCATAAAAATCAATGGGAGTTTTGCTGTTGACTTAGACAAGAGCAGATTTGGGACTCTAAGGGTAAGTCTGCACAGCAAAGAAACACTGTGGCTGACCCATGTCAGCTGACTCCGGCTTATGGAGCTTGGGCTATGTCAAGGTTCCTTCCCCACTCTGAACTTTAGGGTACAGATGTGAGGACCTGCATGGACACTTCTAAGCTTAATTACTAGCTTAGATCTGGTACACTGCCACCATCCAGAATTCCAGTGTCTGGAGCACTCTCTGTCCCCCCAAAACTTTCCCCTCCCTGGGTTGCCTTGAGGAACTTCACCAGTTCCCTCATGAACACAGATCCAAATCCCTTGGATCTTAAAACAAGGAGAAATTAACCATCCCCCGTCCTTTCCCCCCACCAATCCCTGGTGAGTCCAGATCCAATCCCCTTGGATCTTAAAACAAGGAAAAATCAATCAGGTTCTTAAAAAGAAAGCTTTTAATTAAAGAAAGAAAGAAAAGTAAAAATCATCTCTGTAAAATCAGGATGGAAAATACTTTACAGGGTAATCAGATTCATCTAGCCCAGAGGAACCCCCTCTAGCCTTAGGTTCAAAGTTACAGCAAACAGAGATAAAATCCTCTCAGCAAAAAAAAGGAACATTTACAAGTTAAGAAAACAAAAATAAGACTAACATGCCTTGCCTGGCTATTACTTACAAGTTTGAAACATGAGAGACTGATTCAGAAAGATTTGGAGAGCCTGGATTGACGTCTGGTCCCTCTTAGTCCCAAGAGCGAACAACCCCCAAAACAAAGAGCACAAACAAAAAACTTCCCTTCACCAAGATTTGAAAGTATCTTGTCCCCCTATTGGTCCTCTGGTCAGGTGTCAGCCAGGTTTACTGAGCTTCTTAACCCATTACAGGTAAAAAAAGACATTAACCCTTAACTATCTGTTTATGACAGGCTAATGGGCTGTAAAACTGCATTGTAGACTAAGTCAGCTGACACAGGCTAGCTGAGGGTATCTAATTGTTGTGTGGACATACCCTAAATGCAGGGGCAGCTCCAGGCACCAGCACGCCAAGCGCGTGCCTGGGGCGGCAAGCCACAGCGGGCGCTCTGCTAGTCACCGCGAGGGTGGTAGGCAGGTTGCATTTGGTAGCATGCCTGCGGAGGGTCCACTGGTCCCGTGGCTTCAGTGGACCTCCTGCAGGCATGCCGCCGAATCAGCGGTACCAGGGACCTCCCGCAGGCAAGCCGCTGAAGGCAGCCTGCCTGCCGTGCTTGGGGCGGCAAAATACCTAGAGCCACCCCTGCCTAAATGCCTTCCTGCAGTACTTGCTGTGCACACCTGTGCCTTTGCACTTGAAAGGCAATCTTAAAGCTCTGAGATGACCATGAGGATTTGCTCCTCATAAGGTATGGGTCAAAAATTGTGGCAACAATTTCACTTCTCAAGAGAATCCTACCAAATCCTGCACTTCTGCCTCAGGGGGTCTCTGCAATTTTGAAGTGATGGTACTTTAGATCAGCATATTGTAGCAGTACTTATATCCCTTTTGAAGAACTTGCTGTTTTTACCAAAAAAGAAGAGGGAGAACTTCAGGGTCATTTATCCCTACATTGGCTTTGATACTCACTATCTGACAGACTACCTCTCCTCACACACCTCTGGCACAGCTGAATTCAGTTAGGCACTTATTATATTAGCGGCAGTGATCACTTATGTTTAATGAAACCTTGAGTCATTTTGCTTTCCTTGATGCCCAGAGATCTGAACCTTAACCTTTGGAGCACAGTGCAAGACTTATTTCTTCAAACACGTGCTTGAGAGTGTTTGTGTTTTATGCTTTGTTGTGTCTTCCCAAGATCTGCAAACATCAATTTTCCATGACCATCCGTAACTGCTCATTCATTCCTGGCCAGTATACAGTCTCTCTGGCTCTCACTGTCTCCTGGTCTATTTTTAGGCCTTTGGGGATCAACAAATGTACAATATATGGCACCTCGGTTACTCTCAGCCTGAGCTTGTCTAAGTTCAATTTAATATTTTTTTCTCTTCACCTCTGTAAAAACTGTAGTAATTTGTAGTCATGATCTCATTGTGCTTATTCTGGATTGTCACCCTCTCCCACTAGCAGCACATTGTCTGCTATTGCTGGATTCCCGTCATGCTTGGGTCAATCTGCTCTGGAATGATTCCTATTGGCATCCTTAACCACTGGTATTGCCCAAATGGAGTTGTGCAGGTTGTCAAGTAAGCTTGGATTCTACATCACATACTGTAAAATGTCTCACTTTAGACAGATCTGGTAGTACGTCCTCAATTGTACACAGAAGGAAATTGTGCTATTTCAAAGCTTGTTTAAAGGCTTTGAGGCTATGCATATTCTCAGGGCTGATCTGCACTACTGCTTAAGTTGATGTAACTTACATAGCTCAGGAGTGTGAAAAAGACACCCCCATGAGTGACACACGTTACATAGACTTAAGTGCTGTCCACATCAATGCTATGTTGGCAGGAGATTCTTGTAGCAACATAGCTTCCACCTCTCATGGACATGGAATAATTATGCCAGTAGGAGAGCGCTCTCCTGGCAGCAAAGTGTGTCTTCACCAGATGCGCTACAACAACGCAGCTGCATTGGTGCAGCTCTGCCAATGTAGCACATAGTGTAGACTTGCCCTCAGTTTCCAGATGGCTTTCTTATCACCACAAGACTGCTTATCCAGTTTGTGCTTTTCTCTACAGGCTGTATAATTCCATGATTCTGTAGGCTCTGCAGTTCCTCTTTCAGCAGCTGTAGTAATGCAATGGGTACTTTTATTTTTGGCAATTTAATTGGTTTCACACTGGTGTCAGCGGTGCTTAATTTGTAATGAAAGAGGCGCCGGGGCTCAAGCAATTAGGTAATGGGGCTCAAACAATTTTTTTACTTTCATAACTGACGTGGCAAGCCCAGAGGTGCCAAGGCTATGAACAGCCAAGTCAAGAGGTTCCAGGGCTCAGCCCTGGCAAGCCCTGGCACAAATTAGCCCTGGCACAATTTAAGCACTGGGTGTCAGTCTCTATTTGGGTGTCAGTCTCCATCTAGCCATCTGTCTCTTGAAAACCTCTCTATATTCCCTCTGTATCATCTCCTGGTCCCAGGTAATACCATCCAAGGTATCTTTAGTCATCCTGCTATCCACTTTCATTATGTTCTGGAACTTTTATTAGATTCATGGCTTGGACAGTCTTGATGCTCAGAAGTGATACTTCTGCCTCATCTTCCATGACCACAAAGTCCAGTCAGTATTTCCTTTTGTTCGTTGGATTTCTTAATTTTACATTTCCCCATGGGCTTTAATGTGGTATGGTTTTACACTGTTAACAGCTGATTAATCCCCTCCAATCATATGTCTGGTTTTACCAGACCAATCTGGATAATTTTAAAACTTGTGCCACTATCTAATTGAAATTGTACCACTTCCTTCCCAAGTAACATGGCTGCATGCAACTTTTTCTGCATGGGCAGTGGGTATAATAGGCCAGGGGAAGCTAGCCTCCCTTAAGCCATGCCTTGGCCCTGCCCAAGCTCCACCATCTCCCTCAACTGGTGCTCAGCCCTGTGCTGATGGCTGGCGCTAAGGCTGACCCATTACTGGGGGCCAGTGCTGGAGGCAGCAGGCAGCACAGCACTGGGGCTGGCTGGTGGCCCAGGTGGTTTGACCAGGGCTCCTCTGGCAGTGGGGGGTGGGCACTCAGGGCTCCAGTGGGTGGGGAGTGGGAGTCAGGTGCTCAGGGCTCCAGCAGATATGGGGTAAAGACAGGGCCCTGGGCAGAAGAGGTGGGGCTGCATGGCTAGCCTACTTAAAGCAGGGGTAGCTCATGTGCCACCCATGTGTTTCTGGTACTTACTAGTGTCTTTCTGCACTGTGTTTACAGCTCTTCAGCCACCTACAAAATGTCCTCATATTCACTGTTGCTCTCTTCAGTTACTGTCTGTACCTTGGATTTGATGTTCTTTTTTTGGACAAACACTTCGCTGCAAAATGATTAAATTTCTTACAGATATGGCATTTTTTTCTCATAAGCGGGACACTTTTCTTTCTGTGTTATGTTTTCTCCCACAGTATTTGCACGTGTCTGTACTGCTGTCACCTACTGATGTTTTATCTGGTTTTGATTAATTTTTATGTATTGCATGGACAGTTTCTGCTGACTGCCTTCCAGAATTCGAATCCCCTTTCTGGATAGCTCAGCATCCCTATGTACCTCCATGCTTTTCCCCAAAGTTAAGTCAGCTGCTCTCAGCAACCACTCTTGTACTTGTGAGTCTTGTATCCCACACATTATCTGGTCTTTTATCAGTGAGTCTTTATCAGAGGGTAGCCGTGTTAGTCTGGATCTGTAAAAGCAGCAAAGAATCCTGTGGCACCTTATAGACTAACAGACATTTTGGAGCATCAGCTTTCGTGGGTGAATACTCACTTCCTCAGATGCATGTAATGGAAACATCCAGGGGCAGGTATATATATATGTGTGCTAGCAAGCAAGCTAGAGATAATGAGGTCAGTTCAATCAGGGAGGATGAGGCCCTGTTCTAGCAGTTGAGGTGTGAAAACCAAGAGAGGAGAAACTGGTTCTGTAGTTGGCAAGCCATTCACAGTCTTTGTTCAATCCTGAGCTGATGGTGTCAAATTTGCAGATGAACTGAAGCTCAGCAGTTTCTCTTTGAAGTCTGGTCCTGAAGTTTTTTTGCTGCAGGATGGCCACCTTAAGGTCTGCTATAGTGTGGCCAGCGAGGCTGAAGTGCTCTCCTACAGGTTTTTGTATATTGCCATTCCTAATGTCTGATTTGTGTCCATTTATCCTTTTCCGTAGAGACTGTCCAGTTTGGCCGATGTACATAGCAGAGGGGCATTGCTGGCATATGATGGCGTATATTACATTGGTGGACGTGCAGGTGAATGAACCGGTGATGGTGTGGCTGATCTGGTTAGGTCCTGTGATGGTGTCGCTGGTGTAGATATGTGGGCAGAGTTGGCATCGAGATTTGTTGCATGGATCGGTTCCTGAGCTAGAGTTATTATGGTGTGGTGTGCAGTTACTGGTGAGAATATGTTTCAGGTTGGCAGATTGTCTGTGGGCAAGGATTGGCCTGCCACCCAAGGCCTGTGAAAGTGTGGGATCATTGTCCAGGATGGGTTGTAGATCCTTGATGATGCGTTGGAGGGGTTTTAGCTGGGGGCTGTATGTGATGGCCAGTGGAGTCCTGTTGGTTTCTTTCTTGGGTTTGTCTTGCAGTAGGAGGCTTCTGGGTACACGTCTGGCTCTGTTGATCTGTTTCCTTATTTCCTCATGCGGGTATTGTAGTTTTGAGAATGCTTGGTGGAGAGTGAGTGTTTAATATTTCCAAAACTGCAGCTGGCTGCTAGCACTTTTAAATCTGTGCTATAGCCTCCCCAGCTGCTTGATCCCAAGAAAAGAAATTACATCTTTCCACAGTTTCATTTTTCCTAGAGTTACAGTGAGTATCAAAACAGCTCATTGCTAAGGCGTGTTGAGGTTGGGGAATTTCCATGCACAGAGTCTGAATTGTCTCTCCCCCTTTTCTACAATCTGGTAACAAAACAGTTTTATTTTCACAGCATCCTCTTTAGCTGCCATAGCAATATCTACATAGAGATTAAATTCCTCTTTCTAGCTCTTCCATGCAGGAGCTAAATGCTTAGCTTGCATGTTTAATGTCCCTTGAGGTTTCAGCCCTTCCATTTTCTGTTATTAGCCTTGTCTTGTAAAACAAACTGTGTACTCACAGAAGTATTCTGCTCTACACAGTGCAGCTCTGTCACATTGAAATGAGTGGCTCATGACTGAGGCCCAACCTCCGGGCAGACTATTAAAAAGCAGGTCAGAGGGGCATTGCTGGCACATGATGGCATATATCATCTGCTATGTACATTGGCCAAACCGGACAATCTCTACGCAAAAGAATAAATGGACACAAATCTGACATCAGGAATCATAACATTCAAAAACCAGTGGGAGAACACTTCAACCTCTCTAACCTTTCAGTGACAGACTTGAAGGTGGCAATTTTGCAACAAAAAAACTTCAAAAACAGACTCCAAAGAGAGACTGCTGAACTCGAATTAATATGCAAATTAGATACAATTAACTTAGGTTTAAACAAAGACTGGGAATGGCTGGGTCATTACATTAACTGAATCTATTTCCCTATGTTAATTTCTCCTCACACCTTCTATGGGTCATCTCAATTATCACTTCAAAAGTTTTTTTTCTCCTGCTGATGATAGCTCATCTCAGTTGATTAGACTCTTCCTGTTGGTATGCATACTTCCACCTTTTCATGATCTCTGTATGTATAAATATCTCCTGTCTGTGTGTTCCATTCTATGCATCCGAAGAAGTGAGCTGTAGCTCACGAAAGCTTGTGCTGAAATAAAATTTGTTAGTCTCTAAGGTGCCACAAGTACTCCTGTTCTTTTAAAATGTAGGATACTCTGCCTTCCCCTGCCCCACATGAGATCTAATCCTAATCCTAATAGTTAGAGGTTGGTTTAAAATCTGAAGCATTAGGCTTAATGTACCTTCAAAAATTTGTATTGCAAATCAAGAATTTTTAATCCTTAGTCTGAGCCCCTGAAGTCTATACAAGTTTTACAACAGCAGATATTTATCATCAAGCTTTTAACATTTCTACACATCAAGCAAATAGAACAAAGAAACAAAATACTGCATACTGCTCACTATATTTAGACCCAAATAAATAGCTCTGTACAATCATGAAAAAAATAAGCTGAATACTGAGGAACTTTAACATTTAAAAATGTACAAGGGATTGCGGTGGGATCAAGGACAATTATTAAAAGGTCACAAAAAATTCCTTCTAAATCACACAAACATCCAATTTACTGAGCAACAACAGATTTGTATGGTGGTCACTAACACGGTAACGGAAGAAGAGTAGAAATCACCTTTATAGCTCTTATCTGTTAAAGTACATTTCCTCACATGAAAAGGAAGAGGAACTGAAAATCAAACAAGTGTAAGAAGAAAACGCTGAACTATTAGTTCTCACTCTAGTTACTTTCCATTACAAGTGGTCTATGCAGGCAGTTGATTACTGAAAATCACTCCAAAATATGTTACAAATGCATTGAGATTTTCTGAAACTTTACGCACAGATGGAGCTTTCTAGCTGGCTGCCAGTGATGTCACAGCCATATAAGAAATCCCAAGTTAGTGCAAGTACTAAATGCAGAAATTTATAGTAAATGCAATTCCTAGTAAAAATCGAACATTTTATTTAAAGATGGGATAAACCAGTTAAGAAGAATTCCTTTGCTATTGACTATGCTGTCTAAATGTATTACAGAAGAGGATCATTTTGTTTTCAAAAGCACCAGGCACTGGGCACTACAGGAAGCAGGATGCCAGACTAGTTCTATGGTCTGATGTCAGTGAACATATTGTGCTTAAAAAGCTTTACTGATCCTGAAAACTTTGTACTATCCCACCAATAAGGCACCTTTGCATCATTTTTTTCCACTTTCAGGTGGAATAAAACATTGGCTTGTACCTTTCAAGTAAGAAACTAATACAGTGGCTGAAGGATTCAAGAAGTAGGGAAAAGAGGGTAATCGGAATGTTGTAGTATTAAAAAGGCAATATCTCATCCTGTGCTAACCGGTTGAAAACAGCTGTATCCCACAGAACAGCCTCAAAGTGCCAACCTTTCAATAATATACAGCAATTGTTTCTATTGTATTTTTAATTGTTTGTGAGGTAAGAACGTATGTCAGTCCTTCACTGTGCCTTCAGTCTAGCAGGAGGTTTTGGAATAGGCTCCAGGAAAGAATACTGAAAACCCAGAATAATTCCAACCAGGTTTCCGGGAAGGTGGCAGGCGGCTCCGGTGAACCTCCAGCAGGCGTGCCTGCGGAGGGTCCACCAGAGCTGCGAGACCAGAGGACCCTTTGCAGGGACACCTGCAGGAGGTCACTGGAGCCGCAGGACAGGCGAGCGGTAGAGCGCCCCCCGCGGCGTGCCGCCGTGCTTGGGGCGGCGAAATGGCTAGAGCCAGCTCTGATTCAAACTAGAGTATTTTTCAATCCCTATATGTAACAATTTTTCTGTTGCTACAGTTGGTGCTAACTTCTCACACTATCATGTTTTGTCCTAAATAGTTGTACACTCAGAAACATTTTTAAATTTGTTATATTGAAACTGTCACCTTTGAGTAATCAAAATTCTAGAAGCACTTTGATATGTGGCACTAACCAGAAATGAAATTACCTTCAGCAAATCCTAGTTTCAAGTAAACAATTCTGTCAATCTGAAGTTAGATATTTAAAGTCAAGATTTTTTTTCTAGGTCAGATCCATACAATGGAATTAGTACGTGTGGTCCTTCTTGAAAATAATGTTTATTCTGACAAATAGAAAAAGTATTTGAGTGATCTGATTATGACACAAAGTTCTGGAGTACCAGCAAAGTTATTTCCCAAACCAACATATGAATGAACATCTCAAAAACATTCAGATGTGTTATGTTTATAATTAAGAACAAATACTAAGTAAATTATTGAAAATTGTATTTTTTCCAAAACTGGAAGGGTGAAATTCACTTCCATGCAAAGAGCTAGGATATTTATACTGCAGGTAGATTGGATGCACAGAAGCACCATTCCCTGTGCACTGCAGGGTCTCCATGAACGCAGCTGGAGAAAGTGGGAAATCATGGGATCCAATGGTTCCATGGCAACGGGGGGGGGAGGAGGAGCTAGAAGAGGGGCTGCTGCTACTCTAGACCACAGGCTACTGTCGTAGCCATAAAGGGGCTGGGTTGAAGCTTTTTGGCCTGTCCATTGAATTCTGTCCCCTAACCTGTCTAACTCTGTACCCAAAAGGGGAGGTAATTTGCACCCTAGTATTTTATGTACGTAAACCATATACTTACAGTCTAAACTCAGCAAGGAGAAAAATTTCTTGCACTGAACCGAACCCAAGGCAGTA
This sequence comes from Gopherus evgoodei, assembly GCF_007399415.2. Lineage (NCBI taxonomy): Eukaryota > Metazoa > Chordata > Testudines > Testudinidae > Gopherus > Gopherus evgoodei. The sequence goes on from NC_044330.1 coordinate 46,219,207, forward strand.
GCTGCACAGTTCATCCAGAGGCCTTCGTAAATCCAGTTTGCAGTAATAACTGCTGTTGCCATGCTGGAAATTTTCCATTTGTTGGACACAGTTGTAACAAGCAAAATGATGAGCCCCGCCAAAGCCAGAAGCAATGCAGAGATTTGTAAAGATGATGATCCCATTTCTTAGTTTTCAAAGTAGCCCCCCAAAATTCAGATATCAGAAACCTATTAAAATAGTTTAAATACATGCAATAGATCAGATTATATTTACATTAGTCACATTGCCTATGCTTCATGTAAACTACAAGCTAACAGTGAAAAGATTAGCAAAATTATTTTACAGTATACCTGATAGTTAAAGTTTAATCATTTCTTTGGAAATCAAGTAAAAGTATTCTAACTATACCATGACGTTTGTTCCTTATTGTTAGGCTTCTACATCTTTATATGTTTACCATAAAATAACAGATACTCCAATACTTTGAGCTTGCACTGTGTCTCTTGTTACAACAATTCCATTTCACTAGTTTACAAACTCTGTTTGTTTTTTAAATTAAGACAATCAAATACAAGAATAAAAATAATTTAACTGAATCAATTTATACTTTATCACATTACACTATATAGATTCAAATTTAAAACAAAATAATGTCGACACTTACGTTTACAGGTATGGTTTCTGCTTATTTCAGTTGCCTTTCTGCTAGACCGTAATGTCAGCACTTTGTGAGGCTCAGTTTGGTCAAACACAAAGTTTGCACTGTATTAGGACCTTTCCCCCTGTACTAAAAATCAAGGCTTCACTGCCAGATCACTGACTGGTGGATATGAGTTCATAGTATTACATGACAGGCTGGCTTCAGTAATATGAAGAAATTAAATTAAACAAATTAAAATCAATCATTATGCTAGAAAATCTAATTGCAAGAGGTTTTCAAACTATTCTGGGGATCACTTGAGGGTGGCCTGATAACAGCTGATTGCTCACATAGTGTCAGTTTCCCTTTGTTTCTTGCTGTTAAATTGCACTAGAAGACAGAAAAATATGTTTAATATAGCCTTAATAGAGCTGTAGATCAATCACAGTTAACTCACACGACTAACTCGAAAAAATTCATCGCAATTAAAAAAATTAATCATGGTTAATCACAGTTTTAATCATACAGTTAGACATTAGAATACCAATTGAAATGTATTAAATATTTTTGATATTTTTCTATATTTTCAAATATATTTATTTCAATTAAAACACAGAATACAAAGTGTACAGTGCTCACTTTATATTATTATTTTTATTATGAATATTTGCACTGTAAAAATGATAAAAAGAAATAGTATTTTTAATTCATGCCATACAAAGTACTTTAGAGCAATCTCTTTACCATGAAAGTGCAATTTACAAATGTAGATTGTTTTTTGTTACATAACTACATACAAAAACAAAACAGTGTAAAACCTTAGAGACTACAAGTCCACTCAGTCCTATTTCTCATTCAGCCAATCACTAAGACAAACAAGTTTGTTTACATTTATGGGAAATAATGCTGCCTGCTTCTTATTTACAATGTCATCTGAAAGTGAGAACAGACGTTCGCATGGCACTTTTGTAGCCAGCATTGGAAGTATTTACGTGCTAGATATGCTAAACATTCGAATGCTCCTTCATGCTTCGACTAGCATTTCAGAAGACATGCTTCCATGCTGATGATGCTCATTAAAAAAATAAGGCATTAATTAAATCTGTGACTGAACTCCTAGTGGGAGAACTGTATGTTTCTGGCTCTGTTTTACCTGCATTCTGCCCTATATTTCATGTTATAGCAGTCTCCGATGATGACCCAGCACGATGTTCATTTCAAGAACACTTTCACTGCAGATTTGACAAAATACAAAGAAGGCACCAATGTGAGATTTCTAAAGATAGCTACTGCACTCAACCCAAGGTTTAAGAATCTGAGGGCTGGTCTACACTGGGGGTGGAGGGGATCGATCTAAGATACGCAACTTCAGCTACATGAATCGCATAGCTGAAGTCGAAGTATCTTAGATCGATTTACCTCTCATCCTCACGGCGCGGGATTGATGTCCGAGGCTCCTCCGTCGACACCGCTACTGCCGTTCACGCTGGTGGAATTCTGGAGTCGATGGGAGCGCTTTCGGGGATCGATATATCGCGTCTAGATGAGACGCAATATATCGATCCCCGAGAAATCAATGGCTACTCGTCGATACAGCGGGCAGTCTAGACATACCCTGAAGTGCCTTCCAAAATCTGAAAGGGACAATGTGTGGACAGCTGCGTATTATCGCCTACGCCAACAAGGCCTAGGGCGGCAAATTTGCAGGGGCGGCAAATTTGCTCGTGACCCCACCCCAACTCCGCCCCTTCCCCAAATCCCTGGCCTGCCTCCTCCCCCAGGCATAGCGCTGGGATCAATGATTTCCCTACACCCCTCCCAGGGGGGGTGTACACCCCCCCTGAATTTCTCCAACACCCTGCCCCAGTTTTGTGAGCTAGTTACATACCAATTTAGTGACTGTTTGGAAATCTGAATTTAAACTGAAACATTAATACACACTTTAAAAGCTTATACAGTGTATGATAAAATATGTGTATCTGAAAAAGTATAATAGATTTGAAAAGTATGAACATAGACTAGCTTCCTTGCTTCCTTGTACAGCTGTTGTTTTTTATGATGTCAGTGCATTTATTTCGGTGATGTTGGCCAACCTAATAATTTCAAATAATGATTTGTAAGCAAAGTCTAAATGAGCTCTCCCTGACAGCTAGTGATGAGCTGGGGCTGTGGGGAAAGGCTTCAGGGCCAGATTATATTTACATTCACACCTAATCTACCTAGCTATCCAGCAAACAGATCTGTGTTGTCCAAGTGATAGATTTTGGCTGGGGTTGGGTTACAAACCACTTGAATGTGGGGGGAATGGGGGATGAAATGTTGTTCTTATTGTATGAGTAAAGGGCAGTAGAACTGTACTTAGCCTGTGGTGATTTGAAGACATCAAGAGAGAGGGTGGGGACCTGTCCCTCTCCACAGTTTAAAGACAGAGCTGATTAGGCTCTATAGATAGTCTTTTGTTCTGTTAAGTGACCACTGCAGCTGAAATCACTGACAATCAGGTCTAAGTGCTTAGTCCTGTTTGGGGACAGTGTTCCTGTGGGTAGAGTGTTTTTGTGTAAAAGACAGCCCAGACTGCACTAGCAGGAAGCGAGGTTCTCACACTGAGAACTCAGCTGAAATCACTGAGAGCTGGTGAAACCTCAAGAGACCAACACACAGAGGTCACAGTGGCAGGTGGCAGCAGAAGGTGACTGTGCAGGGCCATTGGCAACAGAGCGGTGGAGTGAACGGTGGCGCAACGAACAGACATGGCCAGACCGAACAGTGAGCAGCTGGAGGAACAAGCAAGGTGCCTTCTTGTTCCCCACCTGGAAGGTGTACTCACATGAAAGCACCTCTGAACTCTAAGTCTCTACTGACCAAGGACAACACCGGTGAGTGGAGTGCGGTGGAGGGAAAAGTGAGGGGCATGTTAAATAAACATTTGTATGTTGGACTATATTTTAGTCACTTTGCTTCAGAATGCTAGATTTGTGATTAGGAATGGAAACTTATATAAATATTTCCTAGTAGGCCAAGATTTTTAAAATGCATTATTTGCCAAGGTTGTTATCTCACATTGTTGCTATCTTGGAAGGTCATTATGTTGGGGATTTTTGTACTAAACATTTTTATTATTACAATTAATTTTTACTTAAGAATGGTCATACTGGGTCAGACCAATGGTCCATATAGCCCAGTCCTGTCTTCTGACAGTGGTCAATGCCAGGTGCTTCAGAGGGAATGAACAGAACAGGTAATCAAGTGATCCATCCCCTGTTGCCCATTCCCAGCTTCTGGCAAACAGGTTAGGGACACTCAGAGCATCGTGTTGCATCCCTCCCCATCCTGTCTAATAGCCACAGATGGACCTGTTCTCCAGGAATTTACCTAGTTCTTTTTACAATCCTGTTATAGTTTTGGTCTTCACAGCATCCCCTTGCAAAGAGTTCCCTGGGTTGACTTTATATTGTGTGAAGAGTATTTCCTTTTGTTTTTTTAAAACCCGCTGCCTATTAATTTCATTGGGTGACCCCTAGTTCTTGTGTTATGTGAAGGATTAAATAAAATTTCCTTATTCACTTTCTTCACACCAGTCAAGATTTTGTAGACCTCTATCATATCTCCATGAGTCATCTCTTTTCTAAGCTGAAAATTCCCAGTCATTTTAATCTCTCCTCCTGTTTCATACCCCTGATTATTTTAGTTGCCCATCTCTGTACCTTTTCAATTCCAATATATATTTTTTAGGATGGGTGACCAGATCTGCACACACTATTCAAGGTGTGCGCATACCATGGATTTATATAGAGGCAATATATTTTCTGTCTTATTATCTATTCCTTTCTTAATGATTCCCAACTTTGTTTGCTTTTGTGACTGCTGCTGCACATTGAATGGATGTTCTCAGAGAACTATCCACAATGACTCCAAGATCTCTTTCTTGAGTGTCAACAGCTAATTCAGAAGCCACCATTTTGTATGTATAGTTGAGATTGCTTTCCAATGTGCATTACTTTGCATTTACCAACATTGAATTTCATTTGCCATTTTGTTGCCCAGTCACACAGTTTTGTGAGATCCCTTTGTTGCTCTTCGCAGTCTGCCTGGGACTTAACTATCTTGAATAGTTCTGTATCATTTGCAAATTTTGCCACCTCTCTGTTTACCCATTTTTCCAGATGAGTATGTTGAACAGTACTGGTCCCAGTACTGACCCCTCAAGGATACCACTATTTATCACTCTCCATTCTGAAAACTGATAATTTATTCCTACCCTTTGTTTCCCATCTTTTAATCAGTTACTGATCCATGAGAGGACTGCCCTCTTATCCCATGATGGCTTACTTTTCAAAAGTCAATTTAAGTTAAATACATTTTTTTAATTTTTTTTTTTTTTTTAGAAATCTAGATCTGTTATGTGTTTTGGTGTAACTTGAATTTCCTTATGTTAAATTAAATACTTTTTAAAAAATGTATATTACTTTAGAAATCTAGACCTGTTATGTGTTTTGGTGTAACCTGCATTATTTTTATGTTAAATTTGCATAATTCTAACAAAACATTTACTTTATTCATATTTCTTTTATTTATCTCATTGGTCCTGACACCTCCCCTGTAAATTTGAACACCCCCCCTAATTTCAGTTCCTGGGGAAACCACTGGCTGGGAGGGAGGGAGAAGCGAGTAGCGGTGTACTTGGAGAAGGCAGAGCAGAGGTGAGCTGGGGCCCACGGGCGCGGGGAGTAACCTGGGGGGGCTGGGAACTGCTGCCTGCCCCAGCTCACCTCTGCTGCCATCCCCCGAGCATGCTGCAACTCCCCTTCTGCCCCTTCCCTCCCAGGCTTACTACAGGGGAACAGAGGTGAGCTGTCGTGGGGGGAGGAGGGTGGCAGTTTTCTGAGGGCCTAGGGGCGCCAAATTTGTTAATCAGCCACTGGACGTGGAGCATGCTTTCAGAAGTTTTAAAAATGCAACACTCTGATGCGTAAACTACAGAACCCAAACCACCAAAAAAGAAAATCAACCTTCTGCTGGTGCCATCTGACTCAGATGATGAAAATGAACATGCATCAGTCTGCATTGCTTTGGACTGTTATCGAGCAGAACCCGTCATCAGCATTGACGCATGTCCTCTGGAATGGTGGTTGAAACATGAAGGGACATATGAACCTTTAGCATATCTGGAACGTAAATATTGTGGCAGAGCTCTGACCTTGTCCCTGTGGGTCCTGCACTTCTAGGCGGTTTATGCTAGCCTCAGTGGCTCACTGTGACCCTCCACGTAGCCCTTCTCTCTCTAGGGCCAGGGTTATAGTCTACTGATCCCTTTCCATTATAGGCAAGCAAGGAGGTTGGTGAGAGAACTCTCACAGTCTCTGTTCTCCCTGGGGGCTTATTTCAGAACAGTTTAGCCCCTTGTCCTGACAGGGGCCTGACTTCCCCTCCCAGGAGATGTTCCTGTAGTGGTGGGTTGGGGGGAACCTGGGCCTGCCCTCTACTCCAGGTTCTGGCCCAGGGACCCTAATGGTAGCAGCTGTTGGCAGCCAACCTTTCACTGCCAGAGTTGCTACATTTCCCTGGGCCAGTTCCCCACAGCTCTCCTGCTTCTCCCTTCTTCACCCTTACCTTAGGACTCCCTTACCGATGGTTTGAGGTGTCTGCATTAACCAGCCCTTCAGCCACACTTCCTCTCATCTGGCTCCCTGGCTCTCCTCTGCCTGACTGGAGTGAGCCCTTTTTATAGTATCAGCAGGGCCTTAATTAGAGTCAGGTGGTCACATTAGCTTAATGGCCTCACTTGACTCTTTGCAGGTTAATTAGAGTCAGGTATTCTCATTAGCCTGAACAGCCCCTGCTCTGGTCAGTCAGGGAACAGAAAACTGTTAATCCAGTGGCCAGTATATCTCCCTTCTGCTATTCTGCTGTACCCATCTGGCCTGGGTTTATCACAATATCTTGTGACACCAGCTACAACAGTGCCATGCAAATGTCTGTTCTCACTTTCAGGTGACATTGTAAACAAGAAGCAGGCTGCATTATCTCCTGCAAATGTAAATAAACTTGTTTGTCTGAGTCATTAGCTGAACAAAAAGTAGGACTGAATGGACTTGTAGGCTGTAAGTTTTACACTGTTTTATTTTTGAGTGCAGGGTTTTTTTGTACATAATTCTACATTTGTAACTTCAGCTTTCCTGATAAATAGATTGCACTACAGTACTTACACTTTGGATCGTTATCAAGCGGAACCCATCATCAGCATGGAAGCTGACGAAGTCCTCTGGAATGGTGGTTGAAGCATGAAGGGATATGTGAATCTTTAGCGCATCTGGCACATAAGTATCTTGAAATGCCTACTATAACAGTGCCATGTGTGAACACCTGTTCTCACTTTCAGGTGACATTGTAAACAAGAAGCAGGCAGCATTATCTTCTGCAAATTGTAACCAACCTTCTTTGTCTGAGTGATTGGCTGATTAAGAAGTAGGACTGAGTGGACTTGTAAGTTCTAAAGTTTTACATTGTTTTATTTTTGAATGCCTTTTTTGTACATAATTCTACATTTGTAAGTCCAACTTTCATGATAAAGAGATTGCACTACAGTACTTATATTAGGTGAATTGAAAAATACTATTTTTTGTTTTTTTAAGTGCAAATATTTGTAACATTGTATTCTGTGTTGTAACTGAAATCAATATATTTAAAAATGTAGAAAACATCCAAAAATATTTAAATAAATGGTATTCTATTATTGTTTAACAGCATAATTAATCATATGCTTAACGGGGTGGGTTTGACACCCCCTTCTCCCCAATAATAATTTTCCAAGGAAGAATTGTTATGTTACTGTTCAGCAAGCCAGTGCACTGTAGATTCACACTGTCTTATAGATAAAAAATTCAGGTTCTGGCCCATAATTATGTACTCAAATCCCATTCACTCATTGGGAGTTTGGTTGAACAAGGAAAACAGTATCAGGCTCATTCTGTTTTTAAAATATTTCTATTACACTAAAAAGTCTCAGCCCTACATTTCAGAAGGGAACATTTTTCTTCCAAACACTTGTAAATTTTGTAATCTATTAAAATAAATATATTTAATGATCCATTAAGAAAATTTGCAACGAATTATAAGCTTAATAGATGCAACAAGATCAAACAGACTTTACACCAAACAGACCAATACCCCAGATTAATGGGTTTTGTAGGCTACATAGCTATGGATCCAGGATCATAAGATTAAAACTTTATATAATGCGCTACCCAACATTTTTAAGTCTAGTCAAAGTTGGACATATATCCACCTTCATTAGAATGCAGTAATTCAAAATACAAGATGTTCGAAAGTCAGGAAATTCTGAGTTTAGGTTCCACAAACAACCTGAACTCTAACCCCATATCCACATCCAGCCTTCTTCTAATAGGGATGTAAGTACAGTTTTAAGAACCTTTTCACCTCAGTGACTATAAGTATTAGTACTACATGTTGGATGGATGTGATACCGTCAGCTCCAAACAATATTTGTAGACTGAGTAGAGTAAAAGTGCATGTCTGGTTTGAATCTGGAGGATGTAGTATCAGTCATATTAGCAAGGTGGATAGATATAAGGTGGATGAAACAGATTCAGTTCTCTGAGTGGCGAGGTATGTGAGGTATCAGATGAAAGATGTTTAGCTCTTTGGACCATTGCAGAGAAAAAGGTAGTAGTGGCGGGCTTAGAGCTATCCTAAGAATGGGTTGCTGTTATTTGTAACTCCTGAAGAATGAGTAAGTAAGAGGAGTGTCTTGTCTCCAAGCAGTGTTTAGGAGTCAGATGGTTGGTCACAGATGAATATGTAATGTGGAAGGAGATAGTAGGGGTCTATAGCCCTTACTGGAAATACAGAGGTCTCCTATAGTTTACAGTAGGTTGGGAAAGAAAGCCAGAGTTTCCTGCCTTGCAAATATTTAATTTTTCATCCGCAGTGTTCTAATGAGGTTTTGTTTAAGAGATAGTAGATAAAGTTTAATCCATGATAAGTATTAAATATTCTCAATCATTGGAAAGGCTGCAGAAATTCAAATGTCTGTAAGTTCAACAGATGCCACTCTAGTCAATTACATTTAAAATCAAAGGAGTGGTTTTTGACTCTTGTTCTAACCCTTCTTGAAGATTCACTTTCACATCATCCCTTCCCTGCCTTGCTATTATGATGCAATGTTGCTATGAAAGCCATCTCCAAAAGTGACAAGGTAGCTCACTCTCCAAGCTCTCTAGCTTTTCAGTGACAACAAGACTGCCAGATCTGATGGCTGATTTGCTCTTGTACTTTGCTCTTGTACTTTCAATTATGTAAAAATGTTTATGAAAAGTGCTTGTTTGACATTCCTAGAATTAAGTTATGAAGACATTTGCAATGGAGACATTTACAAATGCTAATAATTGAATAATTAAGCACTGTTTACAGTGTTGTTGTAGCTGTGTTGGTCCCAGGAGATGAGATAAGATGGGTGAGCTAATATCTTTTACTGGATAAAGCTCAAAAGCTTGTCCCATCCCACAACAGAATTTAGTCCAATAAAAGTTATTACCTCACTCACCTTGTCTCTCTAATAATTAAACATGTTCTGGGACTGTCCAAACAAGACTTTGGCATAATGTTCTGACAACAGAATCAAGGGAAGAGTCCAATCATCTAGCAAGGGTAGCTCAAGATACAATTTTAAAAGGTTTTTCATGCCTTATAGGAGGGCAAAGAACATACTCGAGATTAGAAAGAAACTTCCTAACCAAAATGTTTGGTAGATCGCAGACATGACAGTAAAGGTTATAAAAGAAAAATATTAAGGCTGGAAAATAAGTTAGTGAATTCTGGTAAGACCCTGGAAAGGCTTCCAAATGTTATTGGGGATGGGGGAACCACATCATGAACAAGAGGAAATATGAGCTGTGCAAGACTCTTCACATTATGAAACTCAATTCTCTTTTATTCTTTTTACCAAATTAGCTGTATTGTTGAATGAGGGGGTGGGAAGGTATATAAATGAACAGTACTAGCTACAATGTTGCTTTCACTTCTAAAAGTATTGCAATAAATGTTTTTACAACAGAAATATGTGGCCTGGAACCTGCTCCTTGCTTAATTCAAGCAAATTCTGAGGATGACCCATGACCACCAGTGCAGATTAGAAGGAGATAAAATACAGATTTAAAATAAAATGCAATATATGAACACACAAAGGAGAATCACACAGCAAGGTTAAGGAGATTGCTTCAGGTCACTGTCTAGTATTCATCTTAGCAGATAAAATCCCCATCCAGTTAAACAAGATGCAAATTCAAAAAAGGAAACAAATCTTAATTCATTCCCACAATCTGCAAGTGGACTGCTTTTCTGCCTCTGTCCCTACACTTGATGGGGTTACTTTTATTTGGCCGGTGACCACTTGTGATTCCTATGATTAAACTACTAATATATGCAAATGACATTCATCTTTACCATTACTTTGCCCATCACCCTACACTCATGTCTCTGTTTATCCATTTATTGCATTTGTCAGTCCTACATTGTGAGTTCTCTGGGGCCAGACAGGGACTATTTTACTTGCCTATTCACTGCCATGGTCCCTGATTTGGACCTGTAAGCACTATAAAAGCTATCTCAGACTCTGCTACTTCCTGTTGCAGTCCAGTTCTTCCCAAACCTGACACCATCACTGAGTCTCTCCCTCAGTATTGCTAACACCAAGCAACAAAAAAATGCAAGTTGGGTCTAAAAAACCATAAAATCGGTTTAAAAAACCATGAGATTTAAAATAAGATATATTTATTTAATTATAGTTTATATTCTTTCACTTGAGTCATGTTTTCAAGCTTTTCTCCACAATAGAGCTCTCAGAAGCTGCTTTTTGTTTTATGAATGAAAAATGAGCTTGTTACATAATCACAAGATTTCAGGAGCTGGGTTTATATATAACAACTACTGTGAACCCCAGGATAAAAAACTGCGAGAGTATAACAAGCCCCCGTCTCATGCTTAGCAGAATTTTATTTTTATTTCTTTTTCATAATTTTGATGGATATCAATATGTATTTTAAAGATTTTTCCACTTATCAATTTACATTTTCATAGAGCAAGAAATTATGGGGGAGTCAGACAACAATTATTTAATGACAGCTGTTGAGAGTCAAAAAGTTAAAGCTTTGCTACAAACATTGTCGCCATCACATGTCAACATATACAAAGTAAAAATCTCTAAATCAATCCAGTGGTGGATTAATGATTTTGCTGCCCCAGGCCCTGAAATAATTGCTGCTCCTGGCCCAATATGAACGTGTTTTAGTTTTTTTACAAATTCATTTGACCTAAAATGAATCTAAATATCATTAAAATAATTGAACATTTACAAGTTTTATTATAAATAAAATTAGAAGTCCAGCGGACCCTTGCTTGAATGCGCATCTGTATAGCGCGATTTCGCTTATAGCGCAGGATCACGCATGGATCCAAAATTGAGAACTGCTTAATTTCTTCTTTCCGGTTATATTATTAACATTTAGAATTTCTCGCGAGTATGTTTACTAAATGGCGTTGCGCTGTCGTTGGTGGTTTTAATATGCGCTATGATTGGTAGAATCATGGCGTCACTGATATCGATTACAAAAATGCTACTATTATAAATTTGCAACCCCTGAAAATTTGCCACCTTAGGTGATAATATGCCACTGAATCACCCTCTAATATGTTCTCAAACAGCATTTTTCTTACCATGTCTGAGCTGTACATTTTGATTGTTACCGATGGAAATATTTTTCCCGGGACTTACATGTGCCCTCAGTGAGGGAAGATTGAAAAAAATTGGCTTGTTTAGTCTAGAAAAAAGAAGACTGAGAGGGGACATGATAATATTTTTCAAGTACATAAAAGGTTGTTACAAGGAGGAGAGAGAAAAATTGTTCTTCTTAACCTCTGAGGATAGTACAAGAAGCAATGGGCTTACATTGCAGCAAGTGAGGTTTAGGTTGGATATTAGGAAAAACTTCCTGTGAGGGTGGTTAAGCTCTGGAATAAATTGCCTAGGGAAGTTGTGGAATCACCGTCATTGGAGATTTTTAATAAAGGTTAAATAAACACCTGTCAGGGATGGTCTAGAGAATACTTAGTCCTGCCATGAGTGCAGGGGACTGGACTAGAAGACCTCCTGAGGTGCCTTCCAGTCCTATGATTCTACTGTTGTAAATGTCCTATGTCCCATGAGCATGAGCCGTTAAAGCTGCATGTTAATGTAGTGCATTGTGATGGTGTCACATAATGATTGTGCCCCAGGACATATAATAGTGTCCTGCAGTGAGGCATCATCACAACTAAAGATGCAAACAATGCAACACAGTATCATGGTGCTCTGGCTATCTTGCCAGCAGCATACCAGAACTTGCCATTGATGCACTTCATGTGTTGTGCTTTATACAACACATCCGTACAGACAGAGAGACCATTCATCCCAGCCTGAAATGCAGCTGCTCCTGGGGTGGAACTTGGCAGCCAATTTGCACTACAATGGTGTGACAGAGGCGACAAAGTGAAAAAATGTTTCCTCCTGTCACAACTGCAGGAGCAAAATGGGTCAGCAGGATGCAATCGCCCATGCTGGCCAGGACAGGAGGGTTAAGCAGTGAGGAAGCGGACACTTTAGTGATCACACATGGTCAGGACATTGGTTTTAAGCTTCCTGAGAGATGGTGGCACAGTGTCCCCTGAGCATCATGCTTTGGCACTGGCTCAATACTGACTCTGAGGGAAGGTTTCGGCCTTCTGCATCACCAGCCCAGGAGCAAGAGCTCACCCAGGACAGCTCAGGAGGTGTTTGCCTTCCCTGCCGTGCGTCCGCCTCGCTCTGCATGGGGTTGCCGGGGTCCCTCCTCCCACTCACCTGTGGTGGGAAGCGGAACGACCAGCTCCAGCCAGCTCTACTCCGCCAGCTCCCAGCAGTGGGGCTCCGCTTCCCGCTGCCAGTGAGTTTGTGGGGGGTAGGGGGTTCCTCAGTTCCCTCCCCCTGCCGTGCTGGGGACTGCACTGCCGCCCCTTCCCCCCTCCGCAGAGCCCACCCGCTTGGGTGGTGCGCGCCAAGCGGGGCTTGGCTTAGTGAGCCCGGCAGCTCTGGGAAGGCGGGAACCTCCTCCTCCTCATCACCCGGGTGCCAAGCAACCAGCCACTGCAGCCCCGGAGCGAGCGAGCGAGTGAGCCGGACTAGGGATGCAGGAAGGCTGTGTGGAGTTGAGAGCCAGACGATGGCCGTACGCAAAACTGCCTGGAAAGGCACCACTTTGGAAAATGTGCTCAGGGGAAGCGGCTGCCCCCATCCCACCCCTACGCTATTGGCTGGTCGCCGGGACTGGTGCTGCCATGTATGCAGCACATGCAGCTGCCCAGGGCACCATGAAATTTGGGGAAGTTTGGTGCCCCAAATTTCATGGTGCCCTAGGCAGCTGCATATGCCTAAGGATGGCCTTTTCACAGGCTTGCAGGGCCTAGGGGAGAATGTAGGAGCTGCCATGGGGCTCCCCCACGCCCAAGGCCTCCTGCTGCTGAACTACTGCCTCCCCCATCCCCCAGCAGCTGCTACCCTCAGCCCCCAGGGTCAGCACCCCTCAGCAGCAGACCCAGTGGGATCTCCAGCCCTCCCCAGGGGGCCCACAGACACCAAAGCCCTGCGCGCTTCCTGATGGCCGCCATCTTTGAAACATTTTTTCACTTAGGCATCTATGCGGGGAAAAGCTAACACCAGCCTTCGAAAATGCCCCTCTCAACATGGAGGGCAAGTGGGGGTGGGGGAAGAGCTCTGTGGTCACGTGGTAATGACGTTCTCAACATGGCAGCCCACGCTGAGCAGAGAATACCGGCAATGCCCTTCTCAAAATGGCCGAAGTCAAGCTAAGCAAGAAGAGAAGACGCTCTCAACATGGCGGCTAAAGTGGGATGTGGCCTATATCCTCAACATGGCGGCTGCTGTTGACCGGAGTACCAGAAATCTCCTCCTCAACATGGTGTCTGGGCAGCGACCGTGCAGTCTGTACGGGCCCGGCTGCGGCCGGGTATGTGTGCGTGGGGTGGGCTGTTCCCCCCGCTGCGCTGTAGCATGGCCGGGATCCAGCCCTCCCCTGTCCCCTTGTGACGCCCTGGTTAGATGGCGGCCGGGTGCTCCGGAAGCGCTTGAGGCGCGGGGCGGGCCAGGGTCGGAACATGGCGTGGAGCTGCTGGGCCCGGCTCTGCAGCCGAGAGGTGCTGAGCGGCCGCCGCTCCCGGGGGCACAGGTATGGGGGGAGCGGCCCGCCCGGGACGGGGTCCCCGCTGAGGCCGGTGCGATGAGCCGGGAGGGGGGTCCGGGCCCCCGATGGCTGCTGGTGGGGTGGGAAGGGCCCCAGCACCTTACGGGCTGTCACCGGCCCCTCAGGCTCAGTGAGCAACGCCCCGGCTGCGAGCTGAGGGTTTTAACCGGCGAGACCCAGCCTGGCTTCTGCCCATCTCCCCCTGGCCTGTACCCAGGCGGGGCCCTGCCCCTCCAGCCGGCCGCTGCATGGCCCAGGCTCGGCCAGAGCCGCGTTTCAGAGGAAATGTTGAAAATCTCCTGAAAATCACACCAGGGAGTGGAGCCCGGCTGTGTAGAACCAGTGTTGGGCCTATGGGTCTCCAGCACGCACCTGGCACCCCTTGCTAGGGCAGGTTGAGACCCCCCCCAGGGGCATTTAACCGAATGAGAGCACTGTCCCCAGATGGTAGTGCAGTACTAAGATCGAGCATTAAAATGAGGAAATTCCCACAGTTGAAATGCCTTCAGCATTAACTCAAGCGCACTGCCATCCAGTGGTGTTATTTTAACCATATTACTTGATAACACGATGATGCACTAAGGATTACACTTGAAGTAACAGAAAATTAACTTGGCCATTCCCAGGCCTGAAACTTAAACTGCTGCCTAATAGCTCCCCAGCTTTGGGAAATGAATTGTCTGAGTTAGTTTCCTAACACAATGAAGAACAGGTAGAGTTGCACCATGTTGCCAGCACTTTTAGCTAGTATGCTGATACCATGATGATTGTATATTCATATCCTTGTGCAAGCTAGACTGGAAAATGAGAGTATGAAACACACAATAGCTAGTTTCCCCATTCTGTGAAAGGCAAAGTAACTCCTGAAGCAAGGAAATTCTGTAGCATGCTGGTGAAGAACACCCACCTTTACAGTTGTGTAAAGAAGTTAGCTGGGCTATCTCCCCCACCCTACCAAAAAGTTTCTGTAATGTCTAGATAATAAGACAGTCTGGGTTTAAATAGAAATAGTGAGTCAACGTTGACTTTGTATTTGGCACACATTTCTTCTTTTCCCCAGGTTTACTTTATATACACAGCAGAGAAATGGATTCAAAAGAGTGCCACAAAAGACTGAACCTCGAAAACCAGACCAAGAAACTGGCTCCAAACCATACAAAAGCAGTCTGTCTCCTCCAATACAGGAAACAGTCTTTTATACTTCTTCCCCTTCGCTGAAGCGTCTTGTGAAGCCGTTCTTTTTTACAATTGGGGTAATTGTTTGTGCCATCATGTTACACTTATTAGAAGTAGCATTGATGCAGAGTTACTTGTGCAGGTGACTGCGATAGAATTTGTGCATGATAAGCAAGAGTATTCCATTAAAAATAATGCAATTAAATCCCAGAAGCTTATTGCATGAGGCTGTACTCCTGTCACCATCAAGGTACCTTTTCTTAATTTTTTTTTAAACAGTTTTCTCAGAACATACTTCTTTCTATTTTAACTCACTATCTTCAGTGGGTTTGGTGGATTTCTTCCAGAAGGAGTGTTACCAAATTGTTACCCCATTAATCTGGGAATGCCTGCTTAAATGGTCCTGTATTTTTCTAATCTGCACATTGTCTTGTTTGTCAGTCCTAAGGGAGCTGCCATCCCTTTCAAAGGGAGAGAATATTCTTGAATACGTTTCCCCTACATGTACTATTCAACTCGCTTCTTACTGAGCCCTGAGTGTTGCCAGTACTTCTCCCTCTCCCACATAAAGTTAAAAAAAAATCAGCCTGAAGCTAAACAAACTGCTAGCTGTTTTCATATACTCTACAACCTTTCTGAATCATCTTTGAAGGTCAAAAGAACGAGGAGAACTTGTGGCACCTTAGAGACTACCAAATTTATTTGAGCATAAGTTTTCGTGGGCTAAAACCCACTTCACTAGATGCATTCAGAGTCCCTTTCCTGTTGCATCCCAGTCAGTGTCCCATCCTCTGGTACCTGTTTCCCCTCTCCCTCCAGCCTGAAAGAAAGGGAATGAAGACCTCTCCTAACAAGTAGAAAGGAGCAGAGGGTTTAGCACACTGACCCTAAACTTTACAACAAGAATCCTGATTTTTGTGGCACAGTATTGTCTAATCCCGCCACAAGCTGGCAGTTAGACAGTAACCTGCAATGTCTGGCAAAAGAACCATAAGGGAAGGCTCTTATTAAATATTGTGTAATACAATAATATTGCTACATAATTCAGTGAGAACCTCACTCTTTGAATGTTTTTAATAGTATTAATATGTAAGTGCGGTAGGAGCACATTCTTATATTTTTACCTAAAATTGTATAAGGATTTGTCTTCCATATTAGACTTTGATTTTGAATGCATCTAATGTTACATAGTTTACAGGCTGTGCATTTGGATCAGCTGCTATTTGGCAGTATGAATACCTAAAATCCCGGGTCCAGAGCTATTTTGACGAGGCTCGAGCAGATTGGATGGATAAGTTACGACCTCAGAAAAATGGGGACTTCAGAAAGCAGGTACACAGAACATAACTATCTTGTGCAGTGACTATAGGACTATAATAGCATGTACTGCATATGAATAATGTGCTTAGTGTTTTACTGAATATGATGCTTGACCAACCTCAGTAATGTAACCTTGGAAGACTGCCATGTGGTCAACACTGTATAAGACAAACTAAAAATCAGGCATGTATATTGATGCCTCTAGTATTGGTTGAGTACAGTAATAGATACTTGTCTGTCTTTTATAGTACAAATTCTTGGCACTTTAACAACTTTTCTAATTAGTGCTGTATGGCAGAAATCACACAGGTTTGCTTAACAGGATGGTCTGTCCCTTTAAGGGTCAGGGCGGTTGGGGCTGGCCAGCCTGCCCTGTTCTACTGTCAGACCCAGTTGGGAATGGGTCAGTTAATTCCTATGTAAAGGGCTAGGAGAGCTGCAGGAAGGAAGTTGACTCCCATGGCTGGCTCTGGAGCAGTGGGAAGAGATGCAAGGGGAAAAGCCTCAGGTGCCCTGCAAACTGTTTTGATCAGAGGGATAACTGTGTGTGTTACTCTGAGTTTTATATTTAAAGAATGAAACTGGACCCTGAAGGAAGGGTCTGAACAGACTTTTGGGGGGGCATTAGTCCTTTCTGGGCTGGGGAGACAGGCTTGCAGCTTACAGTATGCTATATGTTAATTCTAAAGGAAGCTGCTTCACAGTTAGCACAGATGAAAACTAAACATTTGGCACTGCTATCAAATAGATATCGAAGAGATGAAATAGCAGCCCCCTTCTTGCTTCCCCACCACCCCAAAAAAAAAAAAAAAAAAGGGGGAGACAAATAGATCTTGGTATGTCTAATATATTTTAAAATGCCACTCACTTTTTTATTGTGTTAGAGAGGTAGTATTGCCAACCCTCAATGTTAAAAAAATCTCTGGCTTAAAAATTATGAGATTAATAAAAAAAACACACAAAGGCATAAATATGAGATTTTTGTTTTCTGGGTTTTGAGCCTTTACATTTCATGTTTTCAAGCTTTTCTTTGCAATCATAAGGACTAGAAACTTTTTAATAAATGAACATTAAAAAAAATTCCAAAGTAAACACCTGACTCCAGAATTTGTGACTTTAAGACAAAGACCAAATATTGCTAGACTTATGATAAACTTATCAGTTGGCAACACTGGATACCATAATCACTTGCACTTTGCTGTAATATGTTCATTTAAAATATAAGAAATGGGTTCTGTAAATTATGTCCACGGAGAGGTCGGTTCCCTGGCAAGCAGTAGAGCAGATCTTATTCCTAGTCCTGGTCTGTTTCTTTCACTATTAGTAAGGGTGAGTGTGCAGCTGCAGAGGCACTGTGCCCTGAGCAGGATGCAGAGGAACCCTCTGTGTCCATGATGCAAGTTGAATACTCTGTAGTACTCCTGTCCAAATGCATGTCTCGTCATCTGTGTTTATACGAATCACATGTAAGATCAAAGTTGCCCCTTAAGAGTATTTAGAAATTGTGAAGAAAACAAGTTTAGTACTAAATTCTCTGATAGGAAAGGGTTGCTGGATTCTAATTAGCTATCAAAAATATAATAAACAAAACTACCATGTCATTGTTAATACATTTTAAAAAAAATCTCCAGTTCCCATCTCCATCTGGTAATACAAGTAACCTTCTAAATTCAGCATCCAGTGCTAGTTAGTAAAGGCATGTAGGCTTTTTATATTACACAAAATCATGTTTGTATAATGGCCATACTGGAGGATATGATGGGGAGAAAATATTGATATGGGTTTATCTAGATCCTATGCCAGATAATTAAGGATGTGGTGAGAGAGGGAATGATGACTTTGAAATGAACAATTCACTGAAATCTTATTTGGTTACTTTTTGTCCAACCTATAGAAATAATTTATGTAGCACCTTGGAGTGTTATAAAACTAGTATAATCAAACCAGCAGTGTTTTTTTTTTTTTAATATTTAAAAGGGACGATTAGAAGGGGACAGAGGAAAAAGAGCACACCTAAGAGTTACCTGTGATCATAATACATTTTTCTAGGGGGTTTCTTAAAGGTGGAGAAGGGATGGGCTGAACTGGATACAAGGGGGAGTGAATGCCACATCCTGTGAGATGCTTCTGCAAAAAATGACCTTTGGCTCCAAGGTGGGTGGTGTGAGACCACAAAAAGCTGTCAGTAAGAGTCTCTGTTTAGAACAGAGGTGTGCAAACTGTGGCCTCCAGGACCCTCCTGCCTGGCCTTTGAGCTCCCGGGACGCTAGCCCTCAGCCCCTCCCCTGCTGCTCCCCCTCCCCCGCAGCCTCAGCTTGATGTGCTGCCAGCAGCGTGGGAAGCGGGCTGCGAGCTCCTGCCAGGCAGTGCGGCTGCGAGAGCTGCCGGCCTGCCCTGGCGCTCTAGACTGCCAGGCAATGGGATTGCCAGTCCTGGTGCTCTGAGTGGCATGGTATGGGGGCAGGTAGTGGTGGGGTTGGATAAGGGACAGGGGATCCTGGGGCGCAGGCAGGGAGCAGTTGGATGGGACGGAGGTTCCAGGTGGGGGCGGTCAGGGGATGGGGAACACGAGGGGTTGGATAGGCGTGGGAGTCCTGGGAGGCCTGTCAGGGGGTGGGGGCCTGAATAGGGGTCGGGCTAGGGAGCTAGGGATGGGGGGGGGTCCTGGGAGGGGGAACTCGGGACAAGGAGTGGGGGTGGGTTGGATGGGTCAGGAGTTCTGAGGGGGGCAGTCCGGGGGTGGAAAGTGGGAGAGGTTGGGTAGGGGTCAGAAGCCAGGCTGTTTGGGGAGGCACAGCCTTCCCTACCTGGCCCTCTATACAGTTTCAGAATCCCGATGTGGCTCTAAGGCCAAAAAGTTTGCCCACCCCTGGCCTAGGAGATACACATAAATACACATGATCTTCATTGGTATAAACTGATATCATTCTTTGGAATTTAATGGGGCTCTGCCGTTTAATATCATGTAAGGATTGGATTTTTTTCTATAACAGGCTATTTAATTGAAAGAGGAGATTTTAAAAAATATATGAACAGGAAATATAACATAAAAAAAAAGCTATTTTAAGTCTAGCAGAATGAATATTAAAAGCATATATTAACTCAATCCTTCTGTTTAAAAAAAAACCTTGATTTTTATGTATTGATTTAAGTGGAACCTTATGTGATTTTCAAATAGTTCTGAGATCCTGGCTATTTTGGCAGTTCAATGAATACTACTTATTCTCTTTCAGGTTAACAAGTGGTGGAATAGCCTGAGTGAGGGTCAGCGGACTGTGACAGGTTTGTGTTAGCTTACAAGTATTAGACATTCACAGGAAGAGACTTATGGCAAACAGGTACAGTATGTCACAATAGATGGCTTTCATACCATGCTTATCGATTGTAAGAAACAAAGCAAATCTGTGTACGTACACGCTATTTTCATTCCCCATCTGCATCTGCTACCCATTCCTTCTCACAGAACATATTTCTTGTACGTTAGTTGAAATCTCCACTCACTTGTTTTGAATATTGTGTAGTACTAGTCAGAATCTTCCTTCTGCTACACGTATAGAAGTACAGTAAAAACTGGTCATGAGGGACCCTCAGAAGCAGCATAGTAAAGAATTTCTACAATGTTGCCAGAGCCTGAAAAGCAGTGCTATTACTACCAGCACAAACCGTGTTGAATATTGGTTGTCCTTCAAGTTAACAGCTTTCTCATGAGAGGTAGATTTATGGTGTATTACTGGGTAATATGGCTATCGTTTCCTTTTTCTGGAAATATTCTTTGTCATCCCAGGAATATCATGCAATTTTATGCACCATAACCGGAAACAATGGAAACATGTTGTAATTTTTCTCCATGATGTGTTGCAGCATAAATTCACTGCTTCCTGTGACTGCATACACAATGTTGCAAACAGGAGGTAGCTATCTTGTTGTGTATCAGATTTTGTTACATAATACAAAGGTATTTATATTTAACAGGAGTTGCATGGAATCTGCTTAATACAGAATTATTGAAATCCCATTAATAGACATCTCACATAGCTATTCAGATTAAAGAGAAGAATAGATGAGAAATAGATAATTTATGGCATTTAATCTGGAACATGCTCTGTTATGTATTCTGTACATAAAAATATTTATTGAGTACCTGAGCAGATTTCTATTAATCATACTGGAGTCTAAATAACCAGTGTTTCCATTTGTCATAAAACATAAATTTATATAGAAAAAGTAATTTTTTAAGGACAAAATTGGTTTCAGTCACTTTCTGCCTCATTTTAAAGAATTGCTCGGTAGTCTAAAAATAAATTGCACTTAAGTCTTGAATGTCTAGGGCAGTCATAGACACATTAAAGAATTCCAGCTAAATATAAGGTCTGATCAACTGGTTTTATACAATATTTTGGATTACTCTTAACATCCAACTTAAGCTTTTATTATGTCTAAACAAAGTGGTGCCAATATTGTATTTGGAAAAATCAGGTGGAAAATTAATCATGCATAGTCTCTGTGGTGATTCTCAATATATGGTTAATATTTTATATTTAAGGCCCTACTTGAATTGCAGGATGATTGTCAAAAAATTGCAACTGAGTTGCGGACAGGCCATGGAAAATTGCGTAAAAGTGATCATGGACCTTCTTATTTGCAGTAATAAAGCCTATTGTTACTGCTCTGCGATTTTCCATTGTTGGCAGCTGCCCAGGGCTCCCATTGTCAAAATTGCAATGGAAACCTAATACTGTGGAATTTGCAATTTCCACAATATTGCAGATTAAATAGGGCCTTATTTATATTACATGTAAATTTAACTGGTATACATTGAAACCTTTCAAACATACTTATCTGCCATGTTGCATCAGAACAGATTTGGAATTATTTTGCAAAAATTCTTTGTTGAGATCTTGTATAACTTGGTGGTGTTGAGCACATAATGAAATCTTTGGTTAATAAGAAAGCACTGTAGCATAGGATAGGCTCTCTCTTAAAGCTAAAAGCAGCTCAGAGAAAGTAGATTATACAGATTCTAAATAGAGAATTTCAGATATCAATAGCCTTGAAAATATTTTTCTGCTTTGAGTTCAGCAGGAGTCTTTCAAATAAGTCATGAAAATAAGGAATCTAAGTTTTTACAAGGAAAGAAATTATCTCTCCCTCCCTCCCCATCCCCAGGAATGCCAGATTTATAATATAAACTGTTCAGATCTTTAAAAACAGTTTTATGTGCTTTCCAGAGCCAAAGCTATATTTTAATTTGGTTTTAGGTGTCAGTAAATACCTGGAAGGAAACATGCAAGGATGTAAACTTTCATCAGTCTGCTCTCAGTCATTTACATTCTTATCTAAATTAGAATGTGATCAAAATTAAAACTTAGTAAGTAAATAACAATTTGTAAATTACAAAGAAATTTGTAGTTGCAGATTTCTTGGAAGATTAGTTGTAGTAGATTGGTTGCAAAGTGACTCACTGGACAGTATACTTGTGTATTTTGTGCAACTAAAGGAACACTAGTTTAGATACAAAATGTGACTTCTGTTAAAAGGGTTTTCATCGTGTAAAGATTTCTGAATTCCAGTTCATTTTTCTTAAAATCGTCAGAAAATAAAAATTAAAAATTGCCATTTTATATGGGAGTAGCAAAGAAAAAATGTGGATATTGTTGTAAATGAGTTTCTGAAATTCTGAAACTTTGCTACCAAGTGCTTCATTCTTGCATGTTATATTCATACTTTGTCTCTAAATTGGATTTTTTCTTATTAGGTATCATAGCTGCAAATGTCTTTGTGTTCTGTTTATGGAGAATCCCTTCTATGCAGCGGACAATGATTACTTACTTCACATCTAATCCTGCCTCTAGTAAGTGTCCTGTGTGTGGGTATATGTCCAACCATTCAATTCAACAGGCGGGCCTTGGTGAGGGGTAAATCATAAATAATATATTTATAGAAACACATTTGTTTCCAAAAATAGCTTTGCTAGAGATCATAATGTCAAGATGTTGAGGTCTAGTATCTTCAAGTGTGCCACACTGAACAACAAATGGTTTGTCTTTGCAAAAGGGAATTTTTCTCATAGTGGAATGAAGTCCTAGCTCTGTCCTGATTATTGCTCTTCCTTGTCTTTTGGGAGGAAACAAACCATTTTTATGGTTCTTAAAAAAGCTGTTTTGAAGTTGTTCTTTATTTTTGAACATTAATATTTCCCACTGCTAGGAATTAGTGGCTTGAGTGCGGGGGAGATGGGCACCACCACACATGCAGAATGGTGTGCATTCGCTTATCACGATATAACAATTACGTACTTGCCAATGAGCATGAGAGGATTCCTACAAGTCTCTTACCACAGAGCTGGCCTTTTCTCCACATGAAGAAGAATCTCAGCTTTCATTCATGGTAAAATAGCCTTGAAAATGTTAACTGTAGGCTCTAAAGACACAAGCAGTTGGGGTCCATTTCCAAAATAGAGACAGGGTGTGGAGGATGCATGATGGAGGGGGCTCTTCTGATACCGCCCATCCCTCATTCCTGCTGTAGAAGTGGAACCCAGATGTTTGTGCTTTTTAGGCAGGGATTTGGAAAGCCTAAGGGAATTGGGCAACTAACTGAATTTCAGTGGGAGTTGGACTCCCAGTTGATTTATGGTCCCCTGAAATTTTCAGACTTTGAACTAGAGATTGGTTTCTATCTATTTTACCATTGCACTGAATAGGACTAGACATTTTTAAAATGAAAGCTAAGATTCTCCTTCATACCTTAACCTAAGCGGTTATAATTGGACAAAACCCTCATAATGAAAAAAAAGTGGCTTTCCCACTCTCCAAAGAATGGTGTGGAATCTTTTGAAAAATCCATGTAAACTCTCCACAAGAAAATCTTTAATGTACTTTTTCACATGAGCGACAGATTTCTTAGAAAATGTTGCATGATTTGGCAGTTGCCACACTGAATCTGATGGCTCATTACACTTCTCGCATTTTACATGTTTAAAGCTTATGAACTATTTAAGAAGTCTGATAACTATATTTTCTCTTGCTTATGCTGTAAGTACTTATGCACACAAATGAAAATAAAAATACTAAAATGGCCTGTATTTGTTCCTCAGTAACCACTAGTTTTCTTCTTCTTGTAGGAGTCCTTTGCTCTCCCATGCTGCTCTCTACATTTAGTCATTTCTCTTTGTTCCACATGGCTGCAAATATGTATGTGTTGTGGAGTTTTTCTTCAAGTATAGTGTCTCTTTTGGGACGTGAGCAGTTCATGGCAGTGTACCTTTCTGCAGGTAATTTTTCAAAAAATTAGTACTTTAAAGAAATGTCATGATCATACTTACTGCAAGTAGGAAGTGAGAGAGAGATTAACGTATTTTTCCCTGGCTGCAGACACTGATTGTTCATTCCCATAGGGTATTGTACCCCAACCACAGTGCTTATTTTAATGATTTATTTGTAATACCATAGTACCTAGGAGCCCTAGTCATGGGCCAGACCCCCATTGTGCGAGGCACTGAACAAAGAACAAAAAGATGGTCCCTGCCCCCAAAGAACTGCTGCAGAACAGAGCACTGATCACATTGGAATGTTTGGTTTTAGGCTGTCAAGTGGAAGCCTTGTATTTAAAGTCATGCTTCATCACTGAACTGTTAGTTTTTAACATTGTCTTAGGACATCTCTGAGATGACAGACAAAACTACAACTGTTTCTAGTCTCCATTTCTACCGCCTCAAAAAATTAAGTTAAAAAGTTAGTGTGCAAGATACCTCATGCAAACATTCAGGCAATGTTTTGGTGCCTCCTGCTCCTTGCTTACATTCCTGATATGGTTTCTAACAGTAATTTCACCTTTTTTAGGTGTTATCTCCACATTTGTCAGTTATGTCAGTAAAGTAACTACTGGAAGATTTGGACCATCACTTGGAGCTGTAAGTAGCATACGTTTTAAAATCCGCAAATTCTATATCTCGTAACATCACTAAAACCAGTTTCAAAGCATTGTATTCCACAGCTTTCTTAAAAATCAGAGATATGTTAGCTTGGGAAGGCAGGCAGAGATTACCAGTGTTGAGAGTAATCAGTCATTCCTGTGCGAGAACTGGGCCATTCTTCCAAGCCCTTGGTACAGCAGCCCAGAACCAATGCTGCTAAATGCTAATGGTTGTAAACTTGTGCTTAACAGCAGGATCTCTTGTCACTGAGCAGATAAGTTGTAGAACTGAACTCACTGTTTTATAAAGGTTTTTACATGAAGCTGTAATGCATAATTATGCTCTAATTATTGAAAATTGTATTCTTTTTGAAGAGATCACAAGAGATCATATGATCAGGGACAGTAGAAATTAACAAGTAATGCTGGTGAAATGTTTCCTATCAACTTCTTTCCCAAAAACATAGAACTTTTGCTTGAGCATGCTCAATTTATAGAATTTCTGAAGTTGGTAGGAGTGGTATGCTTATCTTCTGTTCTGCTTAAATTTTTTCTAAATAAAAATACCTGCTATCAAAGCTTTGGGATGTTTTAAGGCACTCAACTTATAGTAAGGGTAAAGTGAACTTGCTGCTGGATCAAGATTTATGTTTTTTTGGAGGCTTTATTTATATCATGTT
The DNA here is from genome assembly GCF_007399415.2 of Gopherus evgoodei. Classification (NCBI taxonomy): domain Eukaryota; kingdom Metazoa; phylum Chordata; order Testudines; family Testudinidae; genus Gopherus; species Gopherus evgoodei. The sequence continues at coordinate 46,244,208 of NC_044330.1, forward strand.
CTGACTTTTTAAAAAAAACATGTTTTGTTTTTCAAATGGAGGGAGGAACTTGTTGGACAACTAGAGCTGCAGTTGATAAGCTGAATTTAAATTAATGCCATACACATACTATTCACTTATACTGCAAGTCATTTGTATTTGCTACAGAGTAACTTTCTCACTGATCAGGTGTTGATATTACCACGCAAACTTGCATACAGTTTAAGATCCTATCCATGCATGGACTTGGAAGATCCCATAGACTTATGTTGTTAGAGGAGAGGTTTGCTCCAGTTTCCTTGTCCAAAAAAGTTGTCATCTGATGTCCAGCGTTCTTTAAACTGAGTGGTTGCTTTCACCTTAGCTACAATTACATTTCAGCAGTGCTACATGTATATTTCTAAAATTCATTGGCATGAAGGGTACTATATTAACATCAGTTATTTATGATTGTTACAAATGGCGTGGTTTTCAGAAAAGGTTACAGCTTGTTCACTTGTTTTTTAGCGGTCAGACAGTGAGGACATAGGAAACAATTCTTTCAGCTTTTATACATTCAGATCTCAAAATAAAGCAATGATTTCTTGATTTATTTCTATAGTAAACTTACCATACTGTTTTGTGCTTTGGGACGTGTCATAGGGCTGCACTGGAAAAGAAAGGCAGCAAGCAAAATAGGTTCACATACAGAAAAATAAATTTCCCTTGTGTAATATCTCAGCTCACTTTCATGTATTTTAATGTATTTTCAGTCAGGAGCTATAATGACTATCCTTGCAGCAGTATGTACGAAGATGCCAGAAGCAAAACTAGCCATCATACTTCTTCCGATGTTCACATTTACAGCAGGAAATGTAAGTGCCTTTGAATATCAGAAATTATATACTTTAAATATTTTCCTTTCCCTACACTGCAACAGTATCTGAATGTCTCCTTTTAATATGAATATACAAACAATATCTAATTTTTATTTAAATGCATGGTCATGGCCTGAACTCCTAGGGCCTGATCTGCTGTTGCAACTGCTGTTGCAGTTCCGCACTGACTTTAGTCTAGTATAATGACTAGACGTGGTGTAGAGCAATCAAGAATCAGGCTTGTTTTCAGTTGCTTGTCTCTTTTTTTAAAAAACTGTGTAGAGCTTAACTTCTAGATTGCTTCTTGGAGATGTATTTCACACCCAGTTCTTAAAGCTGTAGGAAATGGGGGTAAGGAAAGGGAACCCGGTGCCTGTGAGGAAGTACAACAAAATTGTGTACGTGCACTGTGGGAGCCTCTTGTTGTTCAAAGTGTGGCACATAGTGTACGGCTATGTTTGTTAGGGATAAACTGCAGGACCTGGTTACTTATTTCAGGCAACTTTAAATGAACTGTGTGAAACGTAACTCGGGTGAATAAGCAAAGGCTGAGGCAGATTTGAGAATTTAATTTTCCAGAAAAAAATCATTTCTACTCACATTGCTGTAGATGCTTGTCTCCTGCTTTAGACGCTTCTTACTGCTGCTTTTAAGAACATAAGTTTTAGGAACAGGAATAGATCACTGGGGCTTTTGTGGCACATTCTTAATATTCTCATTCTTTGATTCCTTTCCCTGCTTTTAAAAATATATGTATTTTAGAAACTCATACATATATCTTAACTCCTGAGTTAAGATGCATAGTCCATCTTTTTTGTACGCTACTGAACATTGTTTTAGTATGATAGCTTAATTGCTTTGTTTTAACCCATTTTAAGACGACTGGGTTTAAAATGTGTTGTACGGGAATGAGTTTACTGAGATTCTATCAGGTTTAAATTTCAAAGCATTTCTTAGGCCTTGTCTGCACTGGCAAGTTTCTGCGCACTAAGCAGCTTTCTGCATTGTAACTCCCGAGGTGTACATGCTGCCAAGCCGGTACCTGCGCAGTTGCAGCGCTGTAAAAGAACAAAAACAATAAACCACCCTGATGAGAGGTGTACAGCTTTCTGCGCCGGGGCTACGGCATCACAGTGCCAGTGTAGACACCCTGGTCGATTACAGGGCTGTGTTTGGTCTCCAGGAGGTGTCCCACAAGGCCTGTTTTTGCACCTCTGGTCATCGGTTTGAACTGTACTAGCCTTCCTTCAGGTGACCAACCATCATCCCCATCTCTTAAATTCCTTGGCAGTTTTGAAAGTCCCTTTCGTGTTTGCTCAGTGACGCATGCAGTGGTCTCAGCACATCTTTCCAGGTAACCATGCCTGCTCAACACACCAGGTGATCCCCTATTTGGAGCAATGCCAACCTGCTGGTCCACCTTAGTATTTGGGGAGAGGAGGCTGTCTAGTCCCAGTTGCACTCCAGCCATAGGAATTATATCATCTATGGACAGATTTCATGATGCATGACAGAAAGGGACCATAACCGGGACACACTACAGTGCAGGGTCAAAGTGAAGGAGCTGCATAACACCTACCACAAGGTGTGGGAGGAACTGCCACTCCGGTGCTGCACCCACAAGGTACTGGTTCTACAAAGAGCTGGACGCGATACTTGGTGGTGACCCCGCCTTCATTGCAAAGACCACTGTGGATACTTCAGTGGCTCGTGTGCCAGTCGAGAGTGGACCTAGCCAGGAGGAGGAGATCTTGAATGAGGATGTGGATGTGGAGGCGGACCCAGAGGCAGAGGACGACTCAGAGGTCAGAGATGCATGCAGCCAGGAGCTCTTCTCTACCCTGGAGGAGGGTAGCCAGTCTCAGCTGTTGGAGCTTGGTGAAGTGCAAACAGGAGAGGAGGCCCCTGGTAAGTGGCTTTGATTTTGGGAATCACTGAAGTGAGTTGTTGGGGGCAGGAGGGTTGCAGAAAGCAGGCGTGTGTCTGTATGATACATGTACCATCACATGCCTAGTCTGGGCAGCAGAACAGGGTGTTGATTGACTCCCTCACTTCATGGGAATCTGCCTCAAAGATCTCCATGAAACTCTCATGAAGATACCGGGCAATCTGCTGCCGCAGGTTCTTTGGCAGAGCTGCTTTATTTCTTGCCCCATTAAGGGTAACTTTCCTGTGCCACTGTGCCATCATGGGAGGGAGTGATGGGACCATTGCTGCACACAGTTGAGCTGCATAAGGGCAAGGGCGGAAGCTAGAGTCTTGGAGAAGACTCTCCCTTGATTCCCTGCTCACCTCAGCAGCGAGTTATCTTCCATAATGAACACAGCCTCTGGAAAATGTGGGGACAGTAATGTTTATAACTCCTCCCCTACAGTGCTGGCTCTTCCCAAGAGCCATGTGCCCAGTGTACCATATGATTCTGGAACACTGATTGCCCCTGCGGTTACTCACCATTTTGGGGGTCTTGTGGCTCATGTGCCTGCCTGGGGTCAGCCAGTTATTGATAGGTGTGTGAATAGTGGCTGTGTTTTAAATCACTGAATCAGTGGTCTGTGTGTTGCAAACAATACTGCTTCTGTAAAATGTTGCATTTTGACTTCACGGATATGACCTTGGGAGCCCAGGCTCCCTCTGTCATCTCCTGCTGAATGGCTGTGCAGAACTGGAAAGAACTAGAGAGAACTTCTGCATGATGTCATGATGCACTCCGCGGCCGAAAAACAAGAATTGAAGGAGTGGCGAGAGAGCGAGAAGGGAAACTGAAGAGAGGAGCGGCATGCCAGAACAAAGCCACGGAGCTGCTCTTAAAGGTTATGGAGCGCCACAGACACGCTGCAGGCGCAACTAGTACCGCAAACCAAGCAGCTCTATGCCCGCCCTCTTCAGCAGCCGCTGTTGCAAAGCTCCTTCCTGTGCCGCACCTAGACACTCCAACACACTCTTATCAACCTCCTGGCTCCAGTCTGTACTCGCTATGTCACAGTCCAGCACTGCGGACTTCCCGTACTCACTGCACTCAACACCCATCCCTCTGCAGTTTGGCCCTGTGGAAGTACAGCACCTACTGCACTGTACTCCAGAGGAGAAGATTGGATATGATCCTTGGAACATACACAAATCTTTTAACCGTCCCAGGACCCTACCTTCCCCCTGGGACCCTACCTTCCCCCTGGGACCTTCAGTGCTGATGTTTTTCTCTCTCCTTCGGTGGTTGTTTTTTAATAAAAGAATTATTCTGGTTGAAAGCAATCTTTATTCCATTAATTGAAAGCAAACAGTCCTGCAAAGCAACAGGCAGTTTTCTTAAACCTTCAGGGTGCATCATCTGCACCAATCACAATCACCTCCTAGCATTATAAGCACTGCACTCCCAAGCACAGTAACAAATATTAGTGGCTTTCAGCTTCAAATTGCTGCCTTGAGGCATCCCTGATCCTTGTGGCCCCATGCTGTGTCCCTCTAATAGCCCTGGTCTCTGGCAGTTCAAATTCAGCCTCCAGGTGCTGATCCTCAGCGGACCAGCCCTGAGTGAAGCTTTCAACCTTCCCTTCACAAATATTATGGAGCGTACAGCATGCAGCTATAATCATAAGAATATTGTCATCGGCCAGGTCCAGCCTCCCATATAGGCAACACCAGTGAGCCTTTAAATGGCCAAAAGCACCCTCAGCAGTCATTCTGCACTTGCTCAGCCTGTTGTTGAACTACTCCTAGTTGCTGTCAAGGTGCCCTGTGTACAGCTTCATAAGCCATGGCATTAAGGGGTAGGCAGGGTCTCCCAGGATCACAATGGGCATTTTGACTTCCCCTATGGTGGTGATCTGCTTGCAGCTTTCTGAACAGGCAGTGTTCCGAAAGATGGGTGGGTCATGTACCTTTCCAGACCAGCCTGTGTTAATGTCTGTGAAACACCCACGGTGATCCACAAGTGCCTGGAAAACCATAGAGAAATACTCCTTCCAATTAATGTGCTAGGTGATCTAGTGCCAGAATTGGAATATGCATGCTATTTAGCACCGCTCTGCAGTTAGGGAAGCCCATTTGTACAAAGCCATCCACAATGTCATGCATGTTGCCCAATGTCATGGTCTTTCGGAGCAGGATGTGATTAATGGCCCTGCACAATTCTGTCAACACTAGTCCAATGGTCGACTTTCCCACTCCGAACTGGTTAGTGACCGAATGGTAGCAGTCTGGAGTAGCCAGCTTCCACAGTGCAATTGCCACGCACTTCTCCAGTGGCAGAGCGGCTCTCATTCTTGTGTCCTTGTGCCACAGGGCTGGAGCGAGCTCATCACACAGTACCATGAATGTGGCTTTCCTCATCTGAAAGTTCTGCAGACACTGCTCATCATCCCAGATGTGCACGATGATGTGATCCCACCACTCAATGCTTGTTTCCCAAGCCCAAAAGCCGCATTCCACTGTGGTCGGCACCTCCAGAAGTGCCACAAGCAATCTCATGTTTGATCTCACCACGTACAGTAGCTACATGTCGAATTGCTCTTGCCTTTGTGTGTAAGGAATAACTCCACTGCCACTTGTGACGTGCTAGTGAGAGCGAGCAGCATATTGGTCAACAGTGTGGGATCCATTCCTGCAGCCCAAAGGAGCAGAGTGCACAGTACACAAACCGTTGAAAGATGGCACCAAATGCAGATGGAAGCACAGGGATTGCTGGGATGCAAAGCAATGCATCATGGGGCATTGGAACAGGACCCAGGATGCCCTGTGGCCCCCTCTGTCTTCCCAAAACTCTTAGCGGCAGAAGAGGAAGAGCTGCTCTGTGAGATCGCTGCCCAGAATGCACCGCTCCGGATACCGCTACAAGTGCCACAAGTGTGAACATGCTATTGCGCAGGCAGCTGACAATGTGAACACACAACAGCGGTTTCCCTTCAGCATTAAATGGTACTGTAACTCAGCCAGTGTAGACACACCCCTAATCTAACCTTCAAGTCTTTCTTTAAACTTCAGTCTTGGAACTTTGTCCTTACTGTGTTTTTTTTTTTCTGCAGATCTGTATTGTGTTTGTATCAACCCTTGGATTATCTCTTTCCTGAAACAGGTTAAACTTTAGGGCTTGGCTACACTACCAAGTTAGGGCGCCCAGGGCTGATTTAATGTGCTCTAACTCCTGAGGTGTCCTTACTGGCAAAGCACTTAGAGCGCCTGGACTCTGCAGCTGGTAATCCACCTCCATGAGAAGCATAAAGCTTGCTGCGCCCCGGCTGAAATGTCAGGGTGACAGTGTGGACAATGTGTTGCATTACTGCACTGTGATTGTCCTCCAGAATCATCCCATAATCCTCAGACGTCAAGTGGCCACTCTTCTCATTGTTTTGAACTCGGCTGCAGGCATGTGGATAAACCCTTTCAAAGCTCAGTTTCTGACAGCCGACATGCTTATCTGCTCCAGGACAAAGCAAGCCATTACTGTGGAATGCTGCTGCTGTGAGTGTGTGTGTGAGAGAGGCTGGGGGGGAGGGAGGTCTCCCGCTGTCCAAACTTACAAGACAGCATGCTGACAGACACTCTGCCCCCCAAAATGCACTGTCTCTCCCCCACATACACATAACCACGCTGCCTGTCACACTCCAATCCCCACCCCATTTGAAAAGCACGTTGCAGCCACTTAGATGCTGGGATAGCTACCACAATGCATTTCTCTTCGTAGCGTTGCAAGAGCTACTGATGTGGCCATGCCAGTGCACTTGCAGCTGACAGTGTAAACACAGGGCAGTGTTTTCCCTGCTGCGGTCTCCGAAGGCTGTTTTAACTCCCAGAACTCTACATCTGCACGTGTAGCCATGCCCTTAGAAAGCATTTTAGCCACACCCTGAGGCACTAATGGCACCAGTTTATTTAATGAGTTCTTCTAGCCTCCTACTTGCTATCCTTAGGGCACATCTTCACTGCAAACGTTAAAGCGCTGCCAGCGCTCTAAAAAAACCACCACTATGACGGTAATAGCAACCAGTGCTGGTGCACTGTCTATACTGGCACTTTACAGCATTGAAACTCGCAGCGCTCAGGGGGGGTGTTTTTTCACCCCCGTGAGCGAGACAGTTGCAGCACTGTAAACTGCCAGTGTAGACATACCCTAGCTCTAACTCTAAAACAGTGTAACAATATCTCAGTCATTTCACTGAAAACCTCAGATTACTTTAATCTCTTACACTGCCTTCACCAAAAAGGTAATCATTTAGTTACATTTTCACACTTAATGTACACCTAAAAATTAATTATTTCATGCTTTAAAGTGTTTAAAAAAAAAAAAAGTAGCTCCGTCATTAAACTTAATTATCCGTTGTCTGCAGTGTTGTTTCAGTGTTGCTCCCAAGATATTAGAGAGGCCAGGTGGGTAAAGTAATCTCTCTTATTGGACCATCTTCTGCTGGTGGAAGGGACAAGCTTACACTGAGTTGAAGAGCAGCTCTGTGTAAGCTTGAAAGCTTGTCTTTCACCAACAGAAATTAGTCCAATAAAAGAGATCACCTTACCCACTGTTTCTTTAATTACACTTTGGCCACAAAAAAACCCCAAACAAACCCTCTAACCATAATAGTCCAAATGTGAGAATGTAACTGTCTCTCAAAATTGAAGGCAATTAGTTTAATCTGAGTACGTATAATTAGGTGCTAATTATTCTAGTTAATACGATGGTAAATATGCCCCATATTACTGCTAGTGTATAACCCAAGAACCATGCATAGTTGTATAAGTCTTAGGACTTATAGTTAGAAAACTGCATCCACTAAAGGGTGACATACTATTATCAGTACTTCTCTTATACAGTAGTACTTAACCATTCTAGAATATCCTGATCTCCTACTCTTAAATAGGTCCGATATTTCATCCAGCATGGGTACTAGTTGTAGATATTTAGTGGGTGAGAAGTTAAGGATGCTGTCCCACACCTTCCATTTAGTAGAGGCAGAGGTGTATACCCACGTGGTGGTGGGGGTCAGTGTTTGAGAACACAGACATAAATCTAGGCTGTTACTGCATAGAATGATTATGGCTTATATAGAACTGACTCGTGAATGAGATATTTGCTGCTTTCTTAATTGGAGTCGTCTGTATGTAGTATGTGTAGTGTTCCAGCAATTTACCTCCTTTTCTGGCTTGACATTGCAATAGAGCTGAGATGTTTTTAAAATGTAATAAGAGCACATTTTAGGTTGTAGAGTATTTTAAATACATTATATTTACTGCCACGTTCTTAGCCTCCTTTTTTCTGTGGCTTCTGGTAGAAGTAGACTTCATGTATATTGTCTGGTGAGAAAAGAGCAGGGCTAGACTCTAGGCCTGTCTCAAGAGAAATCTTTATGTAGTAAGTATTGTTGCATGTCATTGGGAATGTTCTATCGTTTAAATGTTTGCTTAGTGGTAAATATGAAGTGTTCCTACCGCTGGATATTAGAGACTGCTGCAGATTCTGCTCATACAATGCTTTGTTCATTTTTAGGCTTTAAAAGCCATTATTGCAATGGACACCGCAGGACTTGTTCTGGGTTGGAAATTTTTTGATCATGCAGCGCATCTTGGGGGAGCTCTATTTGGAATGTAAGTTTTTGTTATCTATTAACTTTATCGATTGTGTGCAAACAATTCTGTATTAGAAAAAGAGAAAATACTCAAACCTTCTGGTACACTAGTTTAATGGAGGACACACTGGACTAATGAAAACATCTTTTTCAACTGCACAGCTCACTAAAACTTCCCATGTCTCAATGTATCTCTTATCAGTTTGGGTGGGTTAGTGAGCAACTGTGAGATCTATTAAGTCAAATTCCATTTGAACTAATTACCTAATCTGTGTCTCTTTTCTTTGCACAGATAGAGCTATGGTATTGTCTAGCTCCAGAGTTCTCAACGTTTTTTCTTTCTGACTCCCCCTGCCCTCCCCCCCCCAAAAAAAAGGGGGCTATAAAAACTCCATGGCACTGCTCAGACTTCAGCTTCAGCCCTGGGCCCCAGTCAGTCTAATGCCAGTCTTGCATGGCAGACCTCTGAAACTGGCTTGCGGACCCCCAGGGGGCTATGGACACCTCGTTGAGAACCACTGGTCTGACTTACACCCTTGACAGTAAGAACCTTATTACACTTAAAATAAAACCCTACTTGACACTTAGTATAGCTGTATAAGAGCATGAAGAACTCAATGCAAATGGCAAAAGATTACCCAGCAGCTTGTTTTTTTTTATATATATATACACACACACACACACACACACACACACACACACACACACACACGTGTCATCAAAACATCTAAAAAGTTCTGCAGAAACTCATAAATTATCCCTCTTAACCCCTCCCATATTTCTTAGCTGACAGCACTGTAATCAGAACAATGGTTCTTTTTATCTGAAAATGGCCAGTCAGAAATTCATATAATCAAAAAGAATCAGTGAATGCTTTCATCTTGCCCTCCAAATTTAGTTTAGCTTTCTCTTTGCTATTTGTTGGACTCCTTAACACTGGCAAATTCTGAGCTACTGCATTCTCCTCACCACCTCTTCTCTTAACACGAAATGCTTTAGTTAGTGATTTATCATGTCATTTTGATTTGTCTATATCACAGTGTTCATTATAATACAGGTTCTACACACATCATTGACAGATCTCTGATATTACACACAGGAGGGAGAAAATTGAGGCAACTGGAGTAAAAATTGTCTCAAAGGCACACGTGCACTGACCGATTCCCATTTTCCTTTGCTGTCCCTCCCTCACACAAACCCACTCATTAGATTTGTAAATAATCAGTCTAATCACTTCATCATTGAAGACCTAGGTTTATATTCTTTATTAGGTCACAGGTGAAATGAGTATTGTGTTACGTGCATAATCCCTTGTAGAAAATTGTCCATTCCACATAGCTTGGTGTGACTGGCAGTCTGTTTAGCAGAAGCTGAGGGCTTGTACAAAAGTGCTATTGCAAGTCAAGACTGAGATGCATTAGTAAAGAACTATGGGGAGAACATTCTGTCTGGCTTCATCTAGCGCTGTCAGTCTCTCCCTTCCATGGTCCCTAACCTCACCATAACCTTCTGCTGATCCCTGATGCTGATGTTCATTTAAATGTCTGTGTTATGCCAGAAAAGTTACTTCCAATGGATTACTTCTGCATCCATCCAGTTAGAAGAGGCAGTTTGCTTCAAATGAAGTGACTCTATTCTAGTTTTTTTTCTGAACTCATGTGCATATCGGGAAATACCTCTGCGGCAATATAGTTGGAATGCATTGACATAAGCAATATATACTATACTCTAATATTCTTTTAAGTGGAGTAGTAATTGGTGCAAATTTTTTGGCTACAGAAGATAGAAATTTGAGGTGCTAACTACTGTTCAACTATATGGGGGTAGGTGGAAGTCTAGAACTGTGTAAGTTATTAGGAGTAAATGGAACCAGAAAGCTTACCTAAAGTTGTCGGTGTTTTCTTCCAAAAGCTTATCAAATGTCTTTTAAAAATTTACCTTATTCATTTCTATTACTGCTTCTTCTGGGTTATCCCATCTATTATGCTGTTTAACAGATATTCCAGTTATTGTCCTTCAGTGTTCTATCTCATTCTTAACTTTAGCTTTGCATGATCTAATTTCAGTTGAAGTTTTGTTTTTGTTTTCAGTTGGTATGTAACTTATGGTCATGAACTCATATGGAAGAACAGAGAACCACTGGTGAAGGCTTGGCATGAAATGAGGTCTAAGAGCCGAGGAAAAGGAGGTGGAGGATCTCACTGATTCTAATTTTGCAGCCTGCTTGTGCAGAAGACAGTGTGCTACTTGAAGACATGGAAGTGAATTGGTTCTGGAATTTTTTTTGCAACTCCACAGAAAACCACTTAGGATGTGTAGTTTCTAACGTAAACTACACTTGCAAATAAATGCAGTTCAGTACAGTAGAGAATGAACTGACAAAGTTGAAAAAATAAAGTTTATATCTGATTGGTTTATGAAGTAAACGTGTGCATCACATTTTTAAAAATTGACAAGAAGAAACATTTTCACTTACGTGGCTGGAAGCTGAAACCGAGCACATTCAAATAATAAATGTAAGCACATATTTTTTTTAACAGTGTTGATGATTAACTATTGAAACAAACTACCAAGGGAAGGTGGATCCACCCTCTCCTGATATCTTCAGATCAAGGCTGGATGCCTTTTTGGAAGATATGCTTTAACCAAATAAGGTATTAGACTCAGTACAGGCATAGGTGGGTGAAATTTAATGGCCTGTAATATAAAGGTAGTCAGACTAGATCAGTGGTTCCCAAACGGGGATTTGTGAAATGTATCGGGGTTCTCAGAAAAAAATTCTCTAATGGCGGACAGACCCCAGGCGCTGACAGCCCAAGCCCCATGATTATGACTTCCTGGCAGAACAAGTTTAGGCATTGTTGTAGTTGTGCATTGTTTGCCTGGACTGCTCAAGACCCGAATGCTCGTGGGAGGAACTCTTTCTTTGAGTTAGCTTCTTAAATACCTTCATGCTGTTTCACATCTGGTATTCCTTGATGAAACATGTAGGAGGCTTAATCAAAGTGATATGAGCTACAAAATGAAATCTTGAAGAGTGGTGCTGTTTTCATAATGTAATAAAATTAATAATGTAATGGTAAATATAATAGTGTGTAATAATCATGTCATAAAAAACCAAATTATTTCCAAGATCACTGCTTCTATAATTTATGCTCACGTAAGGGAGAATATACCTGGAAATATTCATTTTTTAGGAGGGGGTTCGTGAGATTTGATATTTTCGTGAAAAGGGTTTGTGGGTTGTTAAAGTTTGATAACAACTGGACTAGATTATCTAATGGTCCCTTCTCGCTGTAAGTTCTATGAATCTGTGAAAGATACTGGCCTTCATTTAAATGTTAGTTGTACAGTAGCATTGACACCTAGCAAAACTACGTTAATAATGTTAAGAGTCTGGTTCATGCTCTGATGGCTGGCTCTTATTCAATATATTCTAGCTTTCAGTTCGTTCTACCTCCAAGACATTATCAAAGGATGCATTTAGAATTTGTCGCTGGAGAATTTTTTCTTTGTTCTGTGGCATGTAATTAGAACAATGGCCTGTTTGATGTTAGTTTGGACATTTTTTGCCATGAGTGATCACAGGAGACATTCCACCTTCAGCATTTCTCTCTGTGAACTGCATTCATTTAAAAAAAAAAAAACTTTCCTCCCCTATAGTTTCATTTAGCATTATTTTGAGGATTTTAAAATAGTGGTATATGGCTCTGAGCTTGCCAATGGATGAAGAAGATGAGAACGTGAAGCTGCAGCAGAAACTTCTGTGCTGTTTTTCTCATTATAGGCACTCTTTTTGATAACTGGATGAATTTGAGATTGATCTGGGGTTTGACACAAGCATCAAAATGGTTTCTATTATCTAAATACTATGCGGCACTAAACTGATGGTCTGTGTGTGGGATTTTTGTTTTGCATATGACTAGTGTGGGCCCTAATCCTGCAACTGTAGCCATGCCAGGTGTATCCCTGCCAGCAGCCCTAATTGCAATGGAGCACAGAGGTCTGCCTGGGAGAAGTAAGTTGCAGGATCGAGGCCCTAATAAACCAGTTACCTATCTTTACTAGATGGGTTACACTGGAACGAAAGTGTCTTTTGTGATTATAATAAGCATAAATAAAACATACACATTTTTACTTTGTAATGGGGCATGGTAGAAAATGCATGTAATGTCTACTTTTCCTGTTGGTAAACTAAAGATGGTGCTAAATAGCACCAAACGTAATAAAAGGTGGAGCACAAAACTGATGTCAACTCCTTACCAACCTATGCTGCTAACACCCAGTTACAGTCTTTGGCGCTTACTGTTATAAAACATAGGTTGGTATATTTTTCATCACAATATTAACAGTGACTAATTTGAGGGTAAAAAAAAAGTTAACCTTCATTCTAAACTCTCAGAAAAAGAAAATTTAGTGTAATGTAGTAGTTGAGATCTAGCAAATGTTTCTCGCACAGATACTATTGACTCACTTGACTCAGGGAGTTCACGTTTCTGTGTGTACTCTTCCTTTACTTCCCTTGTTTATTCCTCCTTTTTCTACCCCTCCTAGGCTTCTTCGTTAACTTATATTAAATCATACAAGCTTTTCAGGCTGCAGACATACCTGTTCCATCCAGTAGAGAGCAATAGTACCTCTAATGAGAAGCTATATTGCACCCAGAAACACTCTGTAGGGGAGGGGGTTGTGGCAGGAGGACAGCCTGCAGCCAACGCCCTCCAAGTAGTTACACACAGACTTGCAAATCTAACCTTGTATGACAGATGAGTTGGTAGCCGTGAAGTTTGGTTTTGGGGCTTGTGACAGCAGTGGTTGTCAACTTTTTCCATATGTGCCCTTGCTCCCATTTAATGTTCTGCTCCTTTGATTTCCATTGCTGTTGCCCATCTCCCTTTCTTTTCTTCCCTACTTCATCTTTACTCCATTCTCTCCCACATTTCTTTACCTTCTCCATTCTTTTTTTAGGTAGGGCTTCGGTACCCTCTCTAGGCTGCAGCCACATATAGCCGATAGTGTTATACTATCTATCAAGTGGTATATATACAACTAATGAAGACAGACATGCAAACCTAGCCTTGTACTATAGTTGTAGATACAGAAAATCAGTTATGCGGGGGTAAACAGTAATGCCTAAACTTATACCATGAAGACTTGATCTTTTCAGAGAAACTGAGCGCCCGCAGCTCTAAATGGAGTTTTGGTTGCCAGCGCTTATAAATATCAGGCCCTAAGTCATTTGCAGAGCAGAGAATAGAACACTGGTCTTCCTGTGCTCTCTAATCCCTAGGCTTGCTGCCTCTGTTATAGTATTTCTATGCACTCTTCACCTGCAAAAATGCTGCAGACAGGCACTTAGCCACCTTGGGCCTGCTTTGCAGAAGGGTGAAGTACCTGCAGCTCCCATTGACTTCAGCTAGATTTGCAGATGCTCAACTCTCCTGAAAACCAACCCCATGGTGTCAAGTTGGGTACCCAAAGTCAGAGGCTGCACTGGGGTCTCTTTGTGTTTTGTTTCACTATTCGTAAGATTGGGGTTAATAACACTTATCTACTTCCCAGGGGCTGCCTAGAGTCTTGTAAAAGCCTGTGAGATTCTCCAATGTAAGGTGGTATGAAACTGATTTCTTCTGAGCAAGGTATATGAACACTTTCATTTCGCCAAGCAGCCCATCCCTGCCTGCCTTCTGTATCTGAGGTCCTGTCACCGGAAGCCATAATTGTCCCATATTTAAAAATACTCTTAAAAATTGGAGTACGTGAGTCAATACTGGATTAAGTGAAGAAATGGCCCAAAGTTACGACAACTCACTAGTGTAAGCAAACAAGCCTTCTGACAAAGAAATCCCTCCTTCGAAATTTGGCATGTGTATGGCTATAGGTGCTTGTGCATGTATGCACACACAAAATCTCCTAATACACTGTTACACCTTAAAATAGCATAGAAGTTATTTTGTATTCAAGCACCAAAAGGGAAGACTTATTTCCTTTCTAAAATGGCTTATTGCAAATAAAAATGAAATGCAATAGTTACAGGGATGTTTGGCAGAGACGCCAGATGGTGTTATGCCTAAGGAAACAATGGCAATACCTATAAAAAAATCATGGTTAATCATGTAGGAGCACAAACTAGTGTATGTTGAATGTTAAGAGGATTTAGAAAATGTAAGTGTACACTTGCTTTTTTAAAAAACTGCCATGGCTATGACAGGTTTAAAGAGCATCCTGCCTGAAAACATGCATGTATCTTTAATGAAATAGTTCATAAGTCATTAATACTAAAATCATAAAACAGTTTTATGAGATATTTCCCCCCAGCAATTCATGCTTCTTAGTCTGATTTGCCTTACAGTTATAGTGTTTGCCATTGTCTAGTGATGAGGAATTGTTTTCAAATGCTGTCAACTTTTAACTCTAATCTAATGTCTTCTGGTTTCTCCTGTTCTGTGTGATACCCTTTGTGCCAATTCCAGCTGACAAACTCAGCACTGAGCAGCGGCTCAAAGCATTGGCTGATGGTGTAGGTGCTCTCTGAGATGCACAATGTCAAAGCTGAACTCGGTGCTAGGAAGTGTCAGGCACAATGAGGGCAGAGGAGATGTTAGATTCTCTCACACATTTTTCTAAGCCAGGCCTAGCAAGAGGGATCAGAGCATCATTTGTAGTATGCCAGTGAAAATATATAATAAAATGGATGTCCTGTTTTCTGCATCCTCATTGTAAAACCCATTTAGCAGGATAAAGTATTCTGTATTTGAGCCAGATGCTATTTATTTTTAAAGTCATTACTCACAGACTAGTAAATATTAGTTCTAGACCCAAACACCAGGAAATTCATTAGTAATATGAACTGTTTATATTCCAGTAAGTCAATAGCATTTGTACTTATACCTATACTGATGTAATGGGGGCCAGATTTATCAGATGTGACTAGTGATTTTGGGTACCTAACTTGAGATGCCTCACAGGGACCTGATTGTTCAGAGGGAGGGTACATAACACTTTCATCAGGCTTCTTTAAAATGTTGTAAATTGGGTGACCAAAAATGGAAGCAATCAGAATCACTAGTCATGTCTGAAAATCTTGACCCAAATCTCACTCTGTAGGTTGTGAGAGGATTGCCTCAGGGGTCAGGAAGGCATTCCTCTCTGCACATTTGCATTTTGAGGGGTGACACACACAATACTAGACTAGATGGTAGAGAGAGATGGTGTCTACCTCTATATATGTATAGTGCCCAGCATAATCTAGCCCCAATCTTGATTACAGCCTCAAGGTGGTGGTGTAATACAAATATTAAATAATGGATACATGACATTCTGTACCTTGGAGGAGTGCCCTGTAGCCCCCATATTCCTCATTTATATATAATTGTGATATTGCATATAAAGCAGGCAGTGTGAGGTATCAGGGGAAAGGTTATGATCTGTTGAAAGTCATTTTTCTGTATAAATATGTATATCACTAATGTATATGAAGTTATGAGAATGTGTGGTATGGTTGTCACTGAAATATGCTATGGATTTGGGAAGTGCCCAGATACTAGCTCTCCAGAGACAATGCCAAGGAAAGTAATCAGTGCTCGGGTGGGTGTCAAACAACCCATCAACAGCCATTGTCCTGCAAGAGAGCTTCAATTCAATGACTCATCTGCATAAGGCTACACTAGAGTTGCCAAAACTCCAGGATTGGCCTGGAGACTCCCAGAATTGGCATCAATCTCCCGTGACTATTGAAAGCAATCTGGGCAAGTTTAGTAGGATATTTTAAGAAAATGACATTACATCATGTTGTAGGGTGACCATATTTCCCTATGCTGAATAAGAGACAACTGGTAAAATTATTTATATTTAAAGGAGTTCAATGGCAATTGTACAAATGTTCAAATTAACATCAAGTTGACTGATCCCCTGTTATAAAGAAATACTGAGTAGCTAGATTCTTTTTAGTTACCTTATCTTTACGGCTTTAGAGGTCACATGGGAAGGGGTGCCACACACTCCCATACACCCCTCTCACACACTGAGGGTGACCAACCAACCCAACCCTCCGTGCCCAGTGGTCTCCACTCTCCATGCCAGACTGGGCCCTCCGGATGGACCTGCCTCTCCTGGTACTTTGTGCTGTGTCTTCCAGAGGTAACGTGGGGGCGGGGCAGGCAGGGTCACATGCCCTCTCCTCCAGATTTTTGCCAGGGTTCACACCAGAATATGGCCAGCAGCAGCCTTTTGTCTGTGGGAGGAGAGGGATGGGAGCTGCCTCCAGCCGCAGGGGAGGAAGAGGGGGAGGTGATCACCTGGTCTGTGTCTTTGCAGAGCTCATCTTTTCTCTTTGTGGCTGAAAGCAGCTTGTCCCTTCCTGCCTGCACAATGTCAAAAGGCAGTTAACACCTCCAGGCTGCTGCTGGCCACCAGCCTAACCCAGCTGCCTCCTGTTCCCTGGCTAGAACATGGGCAGGAAGGGGTTAACCCCTAAGGATGCATTGTGCACCAGGGCCCAGGAAACCTGACTGCAGGGGCTTCAGTGAACTCAGCCAGCAACGGGGCTCAGCAGAGGAGGGTGCCTACTGGACAGAGCAGCCCTTTGCTCCATGGGGGCAGGACCTGGGGGGAAGGGTGGGCAAAGACGGTGCTAAGCCTCTGCCCTGGAGGCTACCATGGTCCTACAAGACCATGCTTGTGCTCTAGGCACCAGCTTATCAAGCAGGTGCTTGGGGTGGCAACTCAGGAGCGAGGCGGCACTTTCAGGTATTCAGCAGCAATTCAGCAGAGGGTCCCTCACTCCCGCTCGGAGCGAAGGACCTCCCGCTGAATTGCTGCAGATCGCAATCGTGGCTTTTTTTTTTTTTCCTGCTTGGGGTGGCAAAATCCCTGGAGCCAGCTCAGCATGGAACCTGCAGGTTCAGGGCATGAACAAGCTGGAAATCAGTCCCCTCCCCACCCCCACCATTCCAGAGCTTAACTGAGGGGCAGAGAGGCTGCCCCGTGCCAGCGCTGTGCAGGGCTTTGGCACATGCAGGGCTTGGCTCCTCCTGGCCAGCGCCCCAGCCCAGAGGGTCTTGGACTTTCCAGGGGTGCCTGCCCAGCCAGAGGCAGTGGGGGAAAGAAGGAGCCCGTGGGCCAGGCTGCTGGTGAACTGAGCGCTCCAGCCAGGGGCTGGTTCTCTGCACAGTGCTAGGTGCAGGGCACGCCCTGCTGGGGGGCGGGGGAGATGTATAAAATAGAACACAGGAGCCCCATGCTGGGCCTTTCTCCTTCCCCCCACCTATGCTGCAAACAACAAAGACAGTCAAAAGACTGAAGAGGAGACTGGCCCTGGTTTACGGGATAAACCTGTATATTAAGGACTACAATATCCAGTAGGGTGAGAAAAACTGCTTAATCTAGATCAGGAGTCGGCAACCTATGGCACGCATGCCAAAGACGGCATGCGAGCCAATTTTTAATGGCACGCTGGAGCCTGCTGGGACTGCAGCGTGCCATTAAAAATCCTGCCCAGCTCGGCTCGCTCTCCTCTGCCTTCTGCTCCCCCTGCAGGGGCAGGGAGCAGAAGCATAGCCGTGCGCACGGGGTGGGCAAATGGCCCCACTCTCCCGGCACGGCCAGCCACGGGGTCCCCGCTCCCAGACCGGAGCGCAGCAAGCTTCCGGCCCTTCCCCTGCCTTCTCCCCTCCCCTGGAGCCCTGCCACCACGCGCAGCACTCTGTGGGTTGGGGCTGCGCACTCCCGCAGGGCAGCGTTTGGGTCTGCGGGGAGGCAGACAGGCTCCCTGCTGAACTGGAGCCATGCCGCCGCCCCACGCAGCACTCTGAGGGCCGGGGCTGTGCTCTCCCGTGAGGCAGCGTGTCTGGCTCTGCATGGAGCCTCAAGGTAAAGGGCCCAGGGGTGGTGGGGTTGGATAAGGGCTGGGGGCAGTTAGGGCACAGGGAGCAGGGTAGGTTGGGTGGGGTAGGGAAGGGGTTAGGAGTGGGAGTCTCTGGAGGGGGTCTGTCAGGGAGCAGTGGGGGATTGGATGGGGCATGGAAGTCCCGGGGTTTGTGAGCAGCAGGGGGTGGATAGGGGTCAGGGCAGTCAGGGGACCGGAAGCAAGGAGAGTCCAGGGGGGCAATTAGGGTGGGGGGGTCTCTGGAGGGGGTGGTCAGGGGACAAGGAGCTGGGGGAGTTGTATGAGTTGGGAGTTCTGGGGGTGCTGTCAGGAGGCAGGGGTGTGGAGAGGGGTTGGGGCAGGCAGGGAATGGCAGGGGTTGGATGGGTTGGGAGTTCTCGGGGTCCTGTCAGGGAGCAGTTGGATGGGGCACGGGAGTCCTGGGGATCTGTTTGGGGATGGGGGTGTGGATAAGGGTCGGAGCAGTTAGGGGACAGGTAGGGGGTAGGGTCCAGTCCGGGGACAAGGAACAGGGAGG
Organism: Gopherus evgoodei; assembly: GCF_007399415.2. Lineage (NCBI taxonomy): Eukaryota > Metazoa > Chordata > Testudines > Testudinidae > Gopherus > Gopherus evgoodei. The sequence continues at coordinate 46,262,997 of NC_044330.1, forward strand.
CTTAGATAGGGGGTGAGGTCCTGGGGGGCAGTTGGGGGCAGAGGTCCCAGGAGGGGGTAGGCAGGGGACAAGGAGCAGCAGGGTTGGGAGTTCTTAGGGGGGCAGTCACTCAGCCCTCTCCCCTGACCCCCAACCCTCCCCCACACCACACCCTCTGCCCTGAGCCCCCCACACCTCCCAGGCCCCTGCCCTGAGCCCTGTACCTCCCACATACACACCCAGCCCTCTGCTTGACTCCTTCATCCCCCCACCCCCACCCTAGCCCTGACTCTGGCACCCCCACCCATACCTAGCCCCCCTTCTGCCTTGACACCTCCAGCCCTGACTCCAGCCCACTCCCAGCCCTCTAGGTCCTGGCTGCCGGCCCTGCACATCCCGTTGCTGGTCTGGGGTTCTGGCTGACGGACCCTTGCTAGCTGGGGTCCCAGCTGCAGGCCTCGCTCTGCACGCTGCCGGCCTAGGTGAACAGAACCCCAGACCAGCAGAACCCCAGACCAGCGTAAGATCAACATTTTAATTTTATTTTAAATGAAGCTTCTTAAACATTTTGAAAACCTTGTTTATTTTACAATACAAAACTAGTTTAGTTATATAATATATAGACTTACAGAGAGAGAGACCCTTCTAAAAAACATTAAAATGTATTACCGGCACGCGAAACCTTAAATTAGAGTGAATAAATGAAGACTTGGCACACGGCTTCTGAAAGGTTGCCGACCCCTGATCTAGATGTTGCCCAGTCTAATAGGATTGAGGGTGTAGACTTCATGCTTACATTTTCTTTTCTTTTGGGAACGAACTCTGACTTTTTGCCTATCACTTATAGTCACTTAAAATCTATCTTTTGTAAACAATAAACTTCTTTTACGGTTTATCTTTACAAGTGAGTTTGCCTGATGTGTGTGGTAAATCTGCTCAAAGGCTGGTGTATAGCCACTTTCCATTGATGAAGTGGTGAAGCAGTTAATAAATTTGCACTGCTCATCTTGAGCTGTGCAAAATGATATGTTCCTGAGGTACAAGGCTGGGGGCTGGGAGGATTTGGCTAGTACCTTTCTCTGTGATTCATGAGTGGCTCTGGAGCATTCATGCAATCTAGCTGGGTGTGGGGCTCCACGTGCTATTGTGCTGAGTGATCAAAGTGCCTGGAGGGGTTTACTGCTTGTCACTAGCAAGGCATTCTGAGAGACAGCCCAGGCTGGAGAGAGTTAAGGGGCACAGCGGTCCCAGAGTCCCAGGCTGTACCCTGGGGATCCTGTCACAAGATAAACTAAGGGTTTCATCTGATATGGTAAATTTTCTGTTCCAAAAGTTTCACTGCACACCTATGCATCACTGATTTGACCTCTTTGGATATCCACTCAGAAATAGATTATTGCTTCCTAAAATGGGGTTCCTGTCCTGTTAGCCTTTAACTATATGATTTTATAGTACATAGATATTTGAACCTAGCCCTATAAGTGTCAGAATTTTACAGTCTTGTATTTGATATAGTGTGGTGACCTACGATTGAGTATAACATTACAAAAGATTCTGTATCATAAATTGTAGCATGATAGTATGGCCTGTAAGACACTTATTACATAAGATGTTAAATTCTAAAAAGACGAAATTACATCCCTGAGGTAATTCCATTAGCTTCAGTGGAGTTGCATCAGGGATGTAATTTACGGTCACTAGCAAGCCCCAAATCACCTAAACTGCTGCATACAAAGTATAATACATTACATGTTTAGATCTGGTTTATAGGCAAGTATCAAAATATAAAATGCAAACAAGTTACATATACTATGAAAAAAACCCTATTCTTAAATATTTCACTGAAACACATTGTAAATTAGGAAAGGATAGAAGGCAGTCCAAAGATGAAAGAAAAAATGGTGGGCTACTGGCTATATTATTAATTTTACTATTCCATTTCCTGTGATCTCTGTGCCAGAAGTGGTTCTTTCTATAGTATCTGCAAAGACCCTGGATTAACAAGAAATGGCTCTTATTGTATGCCCAGCTATTGTTTATTCTCCATATGATTTCATGCATATTATCATAGTTATACATCATATAACAGTGTAACCACAGATTATTATAGCCAACCTAACATTGCAAGGAAGCAGTAATAGTGAATGAGGACAGATGGAAGCACTCACTCCTCGTTACACTGCTGTCTGGGATTGTTTGCATGTTGGTGCCGATTGAGTGTTAGAGGGGAGGAATGCGGAGGGGGGGCTCCTATTGATTAGAATCGAGGTTAAAGCTCGAGGGGGTCTTTTTGCGGGGGTTGATGGTGACTCGGAGAGGGCGCTGCAAGGGGCGGGCAAGCGGGCACTCCCAGCAGAGACTGAGGATGCAGCAGGGCAGGGTGCTTTCCCCTGCCCCCGGCAGGCAGACCCAGCGGGCTAGGACTCAGTGGGGGGGTTGCAGAGCTGCGGCGGCAGGCCGGATCACGTGTGCGGGCTGTCAGCCCGAGCCTGGGGCGGGAGGGGGGCTCGCCGGGGCTGACACTATCCACCAGGGCCGGCTGGGAGCGCGCCGCAGCGGGCGAGCGCTGCCCGCCGCCCAGTCCGCTCCATGGCCTGGCCCTGCATCAGCCGCGTGTGCTGCCTCGCCCGCTTCTGGAGCCAGCTGGACAAGTCCGACCTCTCGGTGCCGCTCACCATCCACAGCTACTCTGACCTCGAGGAGCCCGAGGAGGGGGCGAGCCCGGCGCGGGGCGCGGCGGCGGACGGGCGCTCCCGGGGGGGCGGCGGTCAGCTGCCGGCCGGGCCCCCCCACTCGCAGGCCAGCCTGCCCATCAAGCGGTCCTGGAAGGGGGGGAGCCACAAGCGGGGCCCGGCGGCGCCGCCCGGCCCCCAGCCCTTCGCCGCCGAGACCCAGTACCAGCAGGACTTCCGCGCCTGGCCCCTGCAGAGGCGAGACGGGCCCCCCGGCCCGGCCAGGTCCGTGTACGTCCTGCCCGCCGCGGGCAGCGACCAGCGGCCGGGGGCCAGCAGCAGGCTGAGCGCCTCCCCGCCCGGCGCTGCCACCACCACCTCCTACAGGTAAAGTGGGGCGGGGCCAGTGCCCTGGGGCTCCCCCCCCGCAAGGGGGCTGCAGAGCGGCTGTCAGGGAAACATGGGGGCGGGGGATTTGGGGTGCCCGGCTTGAAACCCCTAAGAGATGCTGTTCAGAAAGGGCTGACGATCATTACAAGGTGGCTCAAATCCGCCACCCGGAATGTCTAGTTGCTCTTGGAAATGTGGCCCTGAAAAATCTCAGGGTTTTTTTTAGTAATCTCCTCTCACCTTCTTCCAGGCTTTGCCAGCCCCATCGGTGCTGGAACAGGGTGCTGGGGGTGCAGCACCACCCCCTGGCTAGAAGTGGTTTCCATCATATACAAGGTTTACAGTTTGGTTTAATGGCTCTCAGCACCCCTCACTATAAAAATTGTTCAGGCGCAGGGGCCAGCCCTATATTTATTTATTTTGCAGTACTAATGTGCACTGTCCTGAGGCAGTACAGTATGTGTAGTACGATCATCGAGAACTGCAAGTCAAGGCACTGTGTGTATTTGATTCTGGCTTTTGCGAAAGAATAACAGGAGTAAGAAAAGCACTAGTATAAACAGATGCAGAACTCATAATGCCAGCTACAATTGCAATACCGTAAGTGTTGTACTTTAAAATACAATACGACAGTGAGCATAACCAGGACCCATAGGTACCATCAACAAAATGGTTACACTGAACTACGTTAGGATTATCACATAATAAATATTGGAATTGTTTAACTCCTGGGGCACTGCATTTACTGTGAATTTGGGGGCCACATGCTGTAGTCTCAGAACATTTGTGAAACATGAATGTAATTGGCATATGTCTAAAAGGTCACACAAGGTGATATTTAAACTGTTAATATTTAAGCCAGGAAAGTTCACAATTATTTAAAATGATGTCCCAAACCACCTATATTTACATGATTTTAAATGATTGTTTTATTTTCCTTTTGTCTTTCCTGAATTATTATAAACATTTATTTACTGGAAACAAGAGATGAAACTGGCTACTTCTGAGTTCTGTTCTACTTTGGAGTTCTCCCTCCATGTCTATCCCTGGGGTATATGAACCTTTAAAAATAATATAGGTTATTAAATAAAGTACCAAGTTCACTAGAATGGCGCTGAGGAACTGTTTCATGGCCTCGAATAATCACAAAGTATGGCAGTTTTTAAACATGCCTCTTAGGTATATTGATAGAGTAATTAATCTTATTATAACTGGGTAACAGGTATTTGTACATTTTACCCACCAGACATATTGCTTTCTGTTACAACAGATTAGATAAATATGCCAGGAAATACTTTTAAGACAAAAATATTTGAATCCCTTGGAGTGATTATAGTCCAGCATGTGCATTTATATTGGTTACCTTATCACTCCCTACCCTGGAGAGCTGCCACAATATAGATGTGCATATAAAAAATTGTCTTTAAAAACAACTGTGAAGCAGTTGACATTAATCATGCATCTTTTCTTGCTTATTAAAAACAGCAAAAAGCCCAGCACATAATATAGAAAAAGGCCCTGCAAAATGACAATTCTTAATAGATAAAGGCAATTTGAAACAGAACAAAAAGTGCCTTAGACCAGCAAACACTATAAAATGACATAGGTAAGGTTGACCAATTAAAAACTCATCCATCTTCAATTTCTGTTTTTTAAAATATTTTTCTGGTTATTCTATCTGACCCCAAAACCAAGGGCATAGTAAGCACTCATTACAATCACAGATTTGCACTGTTTCCAGTTGTCAGTGCATTTGTACCTTTCACACCATCTTTCTGACTGCTTGATTCTTGTGCAGGGCCCTCAAATAACATCCTCCAAATGCAGAAAAGCGTGAACGTTTTAAGACTCAGTAGGTAGTCAGGGAGCAAGGGGGATAGACCAACCTGCAAACCAAAACAGCAATATTATAAGAAATCCATGTCTAGGAACTTCATGACAGCTGCAGTGATAAGGCACACTGCCCCAAAGCCACAGCCTCTTACTGTAGTAGTTGCATCAGTATGAAGACTTTTATGAAATGTTTAAGCAGTTTTAGGGTTATCCACTAGAGATCAAATGGTACAAACAGATCTACCCATACATTAGCCAGCACATTTGTTTCCCAATATAGTCCTACAGCAAGTTTATATATTCTCTTATTAGTTTTACTCAGGGAAACACTGCTCAGCCTGCATCCTGCTACAATAATTTTCTCTATAGTCTCCAACTGTCATCTGCACAAAACTGATTACATATTAAAGTTACTAGGTATAAGACATTCAGATCGTATTAAAGATAGCTACGTGCTTTAGAAGATAAATTATAGGATTCACAGTAAATGACAGTAGGAGAGAGAATGAACGGTTGCTTGACAGCAGAACGTTTAATAGTTCATGAATGTCTGGTTTTTAAAGCTAACAGGATTGGGCTTCATTAGCTTGGATGGGTTAATGGCTAGTGGTCTAGTCTGATTGTTAGACTCTGACTGGGGCAGTGCTTTTTATCAGTGATTGGTTGTAAAACCAGGGGCGAAGCATGTCCAATTCATAGACAAATAGTGAAATCTTCTTCAAGCTTTGAAATACACCCCTTTTCTCCCAGTCAGGAGAGTCTGCATGAAATAGAGCAGAGATGGTCAAACGTACTGGCACTCTGAACCACATATGATAATATTCAGAAGTCTGAGAGCCGGGGCACACCTCCCAGGAGCCCGGGTTAGGGACTTCAGCCCCACTTCTGTTGAAACCTTGAGCCCCAGCAGGTGTGCCCCGCAGCGCTGAAACCCCGAGATCCCCCTCCCCACTACAAGGCAGAGGTCCTGAGCATCCCCCTCCCAGTCTGGTAGGTGGAGAATGGCGGGGGGGGGCACAGGGGAAGGGCTTACAAGCTGCACTTTAACTGTAAAAAAGCTGCATGTGGCTTGCAAGCCACAGTTTGGCTACCCCTGGAATAGAGGAACCCCTCTGCCATACTGCCCATCCCCTGATGCTAGGTTATTTTCATCACCATTACTCTCCAGCCTCCTACACTACATACTTTTTATAGTCGTTTGAGGGCAGCTTGGTGGCCTTTTAACTCCTTCCCTGCTATTGTCTTCAGGGCATGGCTGGCAAGCCTCATTCCCCACTCCTGACCTCCAAGATGGTCAGGTGGTCTCCTGCATTTTCTTCTTTTAGGGAGGACAATAAGGTCAGGCATGCTCCATCCTAGTTCATAGGGTTAATTTTCATGGCAGCACCCCTCACCTGTTCCTCCATCCTCCTATAGTGGATCCAGCCTCCTGCTGGCTGCTCTTACTTCACTGCGTTTTGTAGGCTCTGCTCAGGAAAGCCTGCCTAGCAGCTCATCCCAGTGGGTGAGGTTACCTCTAGGCTACAGGAAGCCAGTGACACTAGTGTTTCCATAGTGAAGTATGAACGGCTCTGCTGTAGCGACAGTGGGCTGAGTCAGAACACATTCCTTGTTTCTGCTGAATGGGGAAGCAGCTTGGTGACCTAGTCACCTGATGAAGACTGACCTTGTGGATTAGATGGCACTGGACCTTATCTTCCCCCAAAGCGTTCAGGAAAGGTGAGTATTTCCTGCCCAAACATAGACAATGGGAATGAGGGAGAACTGAGGATCACTAGGCCACCCATAGAAGAGGGGAAATGAGGGGAAGAGTCAGGAGAGAGTACAGGCCTGGCCTGGGAGGGATTAAAGGAGAGCCACTGACACCTTACAGGGAGGGGCTTGTCCAGGGCAATGGGGAGAAGAGGACTTTCTTCCTAGGCTCAAGGTGGGGTTTTTCTCTTGTCTCATATTTGACGGATGGGTTCCTGGCCAGGGCCTCTCTCTCCTCCTTGGCTTTGAAGATAGGGTCTCTGAGCAAAATGCTTCTCTCTCCTTCAGGGGCTGGGGATCTCAGACAGGAATAATCCCACATCTCCCCCACTCAGAGAATAGAGTCCCTTTCCATAGGTCTCTTCTTTTTCTTCTTCCCCGCAACCCACAGTGAACACTGTTTTGAATCATCCCCATCATAGATGCTCTAGCACAACTCTGTACCACACCAGGTCAAACTGAAACAGACTTCACGAGGCAAGCACAGATGGCTGCTGTAAAGTGAACAAGACAAAGTCAGTAACCAGCAACCATACTGCCATTGGGAGTGACTGTCAGCTCTCAGAAGCTGAAGGCAGCTGGCTGGGCCTGCTCAGTATTGAGAGAGAAGCCATCCCAAGGAAAGAAGAGTTGATTTGAACAGATACTGTAGAAGAGTTCAGATTCAGCTTGTTTTATTCCCTGTACTCAGTGTGTCCTGCATTTTCTGGTTGGTTTATTATTGTAAATTTTGAAATTTTAGTTATTTTTGAAGATTCTGAAAGTTCGGCATCACATTTCAATGGGACTTGTGGAATTTTCACGGTAGATTAGTTTTCATACTTTTTTCAAATACATGACAATAAACATGAAATATTCTATGGTTTGTTTTGTGTGCACCAGGCTGATGCTACTATTTCATCTCCTGAGGAACTTTACTCGGCAAATTCTGCTTTCATGTCTCTCCCCACATTTTTAGGAGCAGATTCTTACTGAGTACAGAAGGAAATTCAGCACCATACCAACACAGGCTGTATTCTTTTCCTTACAGTATGAACCAAGTCATCCTGATCTATTATTTTGCAGAAGAAATCAACCAATGGAAACAATGATCAATGGAAAGGGCCAATCCAACTCAGACTGACTTCTGTGGGAGTCTTTCCATTGACTTCAGTTGGCACTGGATTAGGTCCCAAATGAACTCAAAATCAAATTGAACTTCCAGCATGTAGCTCAAGCCAGATCGATATAAACCACACATAAAAAGGCAGGAGTGGGACATGCTCCGATTTTGAAAAGATCTTTGTGGCTACCACATCTTATTAGTTTTAACAGAGATAAAAGACAGGCCTGGTCTACTCTTTCCACAGTTCCCCAGAGGTGACTTCCAGTTTAAAGAGGGCCCTTTTTGTCACAGTAAAGGTACTTCCCCCACTGGCATTAAATCCACACTGACACAGTGAAGGCTTTCACACATCAGTTATTTTGTGATGTGGCATTTTGATTGCATTTTACAGGCATTTAAAGGAATGTGAATTTATTGTTTAGCTTCACAGTGTCCTGCAATGATAGAAGTTAGCAGCAGGAATGATTTGGAGTTTCAGGATTCTACCCAATATACGCATTACATTAGTCAGGTACTGGACTTCCGTCATCTTTTTAGTTTGGAGGTAACTCTCTATGTTGGGGAGGCCATGCGGTCCAGTGTCTTATCTCTTGGCCTAGGAATCAGGAGACGAGTTCTAGTCCCAGTTTTGCTGTATGACCTTGGGCAAGTCATTTTGCCTCTCTGTGTCTGTTCCCCATCTCATCTATTTAGATTATAAACTCTTTGGAGCAGGGATTATCTCTGTGTAAGTATAGTAGCGAGCACATGGAGCCTCTTGGTGAGACTGGAAGACAAATAATAATCTCCACGACCCATGGGAACTAAATGTTGCATCATCCTAGAGTTGGTACTTATCTGCAGACTAGCATCACAGAGGAAACTCATGCATGGGAGAGCAGGGCTTTATGGGATCCCAGTATCAGCATGTACCGTTGTCTATTTAAAGTGACCAGCACTGAGCAGGAACTGCCTTTTAATTTTTATCTTTGGGGAAAACAGAAATTATATGCAGAGAAGTAGAGTAATGAAAGGCTAAGCCTGCTGCACTAATCACACATACATCAGGAATGTCAGGGTTAAAGGCCCGTTGGGTATCTGAACCCCTGCCTTCTAGTGTGGGAGTATTTAGAGTATTCTGTCGCTGCACTGTCACACAGAACAGAGCAACAGGACAAGCTCTTCAGCAAACGGGATGGAATAGAATGAAGAGGAAGGGCTCTTCTCTGTAACTATGGATGCACGGGGTTAGCATATTGTTGTACTGACTATGCTATTCCCCTGCATTTGAATACTGCTTCTGCAGTATGGTGTAAACAGGGTGAACTGTGGGGGCTGTTTCATGTTAAATAGAACATTGTCTTTTAAGTGGAAAAACACACACTGTGTGATCAAGACAGATACCTGAGAAGCAGCATTAACGTAGCTGGGGGGGAAATTTTAGCCTCATCCAGCAATACACATAAGCATATGAATAGTCCCATTATAATCAATGTTTAACGTTAGCTTTACTTGCTTAAGTCATCTGCTGGATGGGGCCATAATACTAATAGCATCAAAATGAGGGCTTCAAAGATGCAAGCTTCCAGGTGCTCTGTTGCAAGAGTTCTCAGACTGTGATCTGGAAAACCTTCTCAGCAGTCTAAGTGCACAGGATTTCAGATCACAGCAAGGCACTGGGAGGGCAGATGGCCACAAGAGGATCTTTCTGTTACAAAGTGGTCTGCAGCATGGAAAGGTTGGAGAACTGGATTCTATTGCATGCTGTTGGGAGGAACAGATCCCTTCCCCATTCTACACACAAAACTATGGCCTGGATTAGCCGTGGGGGGTGGGGATAAAAGAATCGTTACAGAAACCAAACAGCAGGGGTCATCCACCCACATAGTCCTTTCATACAATCCATTGAGAAAGGTAATGCAGCTCCCCAGCAGCTAAATCCACCTGCTGACCCAACATCCAACAGTGAATTCAAGGAAACTACCTGGTAACCCATGGGATGATGCTGTTGTGATAAAGGTAACCCTTCCCAGCCATTTCTAGATAATACTTACATGGCCCCAGTTACCATAGTGTCTGAGTGCCTCACAATATCCCTGTGAAGGTGCTCAGATAGTATGGCTCTGAGTGCAGTATAAGAACCTATATGAAATAGATAGGGAAGTGCTATTAGCCCCATTTTACAGATGGGAACTGAGACACAGTGAGGTTAAGGGACATGATCTAGGTCACAAAAGATGTCTGTGGCTACACAGGGACTTGAACTGATGTCTCTTGAATGTTAGGCTAGTGCCCTAACCACTAGACCATCATTCCTTTATTGCCATCCATTTTTCTTTTCCTCCCACTATCGTCTTTCTTGGCTATTCCTTTTCCTTCTTTCCCTTCACCTCTCCTTCCCACCTCCTGTATCACTCCTCCTTTCTCTCTAGCCAACCTCCCTCCATTCCTTAGGGTTGGATTTCTTTGAAGATTGCAGCTCTATGCTACAACCACTAGAGGGCACCATGATATTTCTTACTGGAGCTAGACTGACATTCTATCCAGAAGAGGGCAGCGTTTAATATGCTACCCACTGCCTATTATTAAGGTTGCCTGATACCTCCCATTATCAGTCACTGTTTTCAGTTGCTTATATCTTGGTTATGGTTGCAAGAGTTTAACTATTTGGCCTGAAATTTTCCATGCTGGGTTTCTGCCTCTGGTCGATTTTTATTTTATTTATTTTGGAACATGTTAGCCAGACTGGTTCAGCCATTTCTGAAAATGAGGTTGGGGTAAATAAATTGTTTTTTCAATGTTACAAACGTTCTGGTAACCTTTTCTTTGGAAAGTGCTAATGCCCCCAATGCTTTGGAACAGGGACTTGAAATTAGGCAGGGAGATGGTCTTTTTTGTCAGGGATTGGCTTTTTGCCAACCCTGTGAAAGTCTGCCCACATTTGGCCCAATTATAAGCCTTTGAAAAGTTGAAGTTCACACATGCTTAGTAGAGAATTGCTAGAGTTTAGCAGCTGAAATCTCTGAAGATTCCCTCCTCACTGAGCATGCTTCAGCCTCTCATAGCTCCTAGGTGTGATCAGACTGCACATAGACTATTCCCGTAGACTGACTGAGCATGCTCCAGCCTAGGGCTGGAGGGGCAAAGCCAAACTTTCACTGCAGTAGCTGCTCCTATTTGCTCCAGGCTGGGGTGGGGCTGGGCATTGGAACTGAGAGCAGGGAGCCTGATCCCACATGCTGTCAGTAACCCCTGGCTGACATCCTAGCAGTGTGGAGGAGGAAACCATCTGAGTTACAATGCAGAGGGGACAAAAGCTAGACCTAGGTAATTGTAAGGTGGACTGGGGGTGTAGCTTGGAACAAGGGGGTGGAGGCTGGGACTGGGAGCTGAGACCAACTGTCTGGGTAAGTAGACTAGATCTGGGAGCAGGGGAGGGGAAGACTGGGACTGGCAGGGCAAAAAGACCGAGAACCAATGGGGGAGAAGGGACATAAAACAGATCTGGGATTATTTGTTTTTTCTTTTTGTAGAATATTAGGGTCAGAAGGGACCTCAGGAAGTCATCTAGTCTAACCCCCTGCTCACAGCAGAACCAATCCCCAGAGAGATTTTTGCCCTAGATCCCTAAATTGCCCACTCAAGAATTGAGCTCACAACCCTGGAGTTAGCAGGCCAATGCACAAACCACTGAGCTATCCCTCCCCCCATCTTTGGGCTTATCTGGGCAAAGAAACTGGGACAAGGTGCTGAGAGAAATGTGAACACTGAGATTGGTTGAGAGCCTCAGGAATGAATGGAGATGGGGAATGTGGGTGTGGACAAGTGATTGGAAGCCAGCAAGAGAAAAAGAGACAGATCAGGGAGCAGAGGAAGGACCTGGGACTGGGTTGGCAAAGAGACTGGGGATGAGATGGGGGTTGGGCTGCAAGGACCTGGCAATGGCTAAGCAATAAGATTGAGAGCAAGAGATGGTGGGAGATCGAGAGTGACTAGGATGGGAAATCTGGAGGGTTGAGACTACAATTTACTGGGCAAGGAGACTGGGACTGACTAGGTGAGAAGAATGGGACTGGGACAAGGAGCCAGTGGTGGGATAGTGACAGGACTGGGATAGATTGGAGGAGATGGGGTGAAGCTTGGGGGGAATGGGCAGAAGACTCTGTGCCGACTGGAGCACATTCCCATCCCCAGGCTTTGCTTGGGAAAGGAACCCAAGCCAACATCTGAAACCCCCTGGCAAAGTATCTTCCCCCCCCTCTAATGCTGGTCCACATAGAAGATAATCTACTGTTGCTATCAGTTATTCTATTAGCCCCAGAGGCAGAGATATGTGCGGTTGATAGAAAGGTTCCAAGCCTGCTGATGAACTGAATATCATCAATATGTTGCCACATGATGGAATTTCTGTTTTTCAGTTTGCCTTTTTAAAAACCTAGCAAATTAGACACAAAAGCCCTGTGTTAAAAGAACATTACTAAGGCTGCAAAGACAAACACTCAAAAGTTAGGAAATGCCAAAATTAAGGTACTCCGTGAAACCTTAATTTGACCCCCCCCCCTTGTGCATATGCATTCTGATACAGTTAACTCTAATTACATTGTCACATACTGTTTTTTCCATAGGATCCCTGCCTCTTTCAGTGCACTGGAAGGACTTGTTTTGCGGATGCATCAGGGTTGTGTAGTGAAGTGGATAGTTGTCTGTAGGACCCCTACCTCATTTGTTGCAGCAGTTGGAAGATATACACTGAGTGAGGCAGGGGATTTCAGGAAGAGAAAAGAGAGTCTCATGGTTAAGGCAGTTGAATGATGATGCTCTGGAGAACTGGATTCTTTCCCAGCTTCTGCCACAGAATTCCTGTGTGATGTTGGGCAAGTCACATAAACTAAACTTTTCATAAGTGGTCACTAATTGTGTGTTCCTCATTTTCTTGAGATTTGAGACCCTGGGGACTGATTTGTGGAAGTTCTGAGCACTCAAGCGATGCAACTGAAATAAATGGGAGCTCTGCTTTGAACATACAAAGGGCTATATAATACTCGGAAAAATCCCATCCTAGATGTCACAGATTGGGCACTCAAAATTAGTGGACACTTTTAATCTCTCTGTGCCTCAGTTCACCATCTGTAAAATGGGGATAATCCCCCCTCACCTTACAGGGGTGTCATGAAAATAAATTAATTAGTGTTTGTGATGTTACAATAGTGATGAGTGCTATAGAAAAGTCCACAAGGGAATTAATACTTGAGTCATCAGAGCAGGGTTTGAATAGTGTGCAATAAATAAGGTCTGGGGCCACACATTGAACAATGAGCCAAAACAAAAAACTGAATAGCTGTTCATTAAGTGAGCACCATCCATCCTGTGCACTGAATGAGGCAGGGTCCTGAGATTTATGTAAGTCTAGTCCAGGCATAGTCAATTATTTTTTGTCAAGGTCCATATTTCTTGGTCAGGGTACAGTCAAGGTCCAGACTCCAGAGAAAATAATAAAAAACAATAATAACGAGTAAATAAAAAGATTTCAGGATCCATTCAAAAGCACCTGATGGGTCAGATTTGGCCCACAGTGCCTGTTGACTACCCCCGTCTCCTGTATATCACAGGCAACCCACACCACCCAGCAGCTGCACATTTCAGCCCACAACAGACTAGTGTCCCAGGGAGAGAACAGGAGTTTCCGAGGTATATAAGTGCCTGACACCCCCGCCCCCCAAAGGCAGGGAAGTGATTAAGTGAGCTATAGCCAGATAATCCTGGCAAATGACTTGCACTCCATGCTGCAGAAGAAGAAAAAACCCTAAGGTCACTGCCAATCTGATCTAGGGAAATATTCCTGGTCAACCCCACATAGGATGATCAGTTAGATCCTGACTATGTGAACAAGAACCAGCCCATCAAGCACCTGAGAGAGAGAATGCTTGGTGCCACTTCAGAGTACTGGCCCACTCCACCCAATGTCCCATGACCAGCCTGATGCTTCAGAGGAAGAAGATTTAAAAACTGCTTCCTGGGTATGCGTGTGGTGGGAGGGGCATCCCTTTCTGACCCCGGTAGGATGACCACATGTCCCGATTTTATAGGGACAGTTCTGATATTTGGGGCTTTTTCTTATATAAGCTCCTATTACCCCCCACTACCTGTCCCGATTTTTCACATTTGCTGTCTGGTCACCCTAGACCCCTGCAGGTGGCCAGTTAAAACCCTGAAGCATGAGCTTTTAGGAACATAAGACATAAACCAGAAGTGAGCCCTAGGCTTCTCCTGCCCCACCATCACAAGCAACTTTGTCATACAATCCCACTCAAACTTTTGAGTGTTCAACTTTGCAATCTTAATAATATTCTTTTAACATAGGTTTTTTTTGTGTGTGTAATTAATAGAGATTTTGGCAAGTCTCTTTGAATTTTACAGGTATTTGAATTAGTCTTGTTAGAAGAGCATGTCAGCAAGTCATTAGTTTAGGAGTGCTCCTGGATTTCAGCAGCATCAAGGAGTAACACTTTCTATCATCACCAATGGGCTAGGAGACTACATCCAATCCTGACAGACAGCAACCTGACCTCAGTTATACATGCCTTTGTCCACCTCCTGTCTGTACTGTAGCAATGCAGTGTACCTGGATGTGAAACTGTCAGCCTTTAGAGATGCCAGCTAGTACAGAATGTTGCAGCACGTCTCCTAAGCAACACAGGCTACTGCCAGCACGTCAGTCCCATCCTCTGCTCTCTACACTGACTCTCCACAAAGCGGAAGATCTTGGTCCTTATCTTCAAGATGCTCAATGGCCTGAAGCCAGCATATTACAAAGATCACCTAAACTCCAGAGTGAAGACCATGGTCGCAGCTGTGCTGCTCAGGCACCCTGGAATTTCCTATTTATACCATAAGGCAAAGCTTATCTAAGCAGAAGACAGAACTCCCTCGGGGACCAGTCTGAGACTGTGGGATTAACTCCCCCCACCAGACATGAAGGACCATCACAGACCTCGCCATCTTCCATTCCAAGTGCAAGGCGCACACTTTAACCTGCTGTTGCTAATATAAACAAAGACCAGCATGTACATTTAAAAAACAAACCCTACCAAAACAACCCCCTATACAATTCTTCCTTTGTGGAGAAGATGAGAGAGAATGAACCACCGGTGACAGATTCTAATCATGTCACTTAGTGCTCTGCTGGAAGGTGCTCAGATATTACATTGAGGAGGCAGTGTAAAATCCTATGCAGAAGAGAACAGACATATTGCAACTACTTGAGTGTCACATTCTCCCATCTGGTGTGATCTTTTCTCTTTATTCCTTAGTTGAGCAATGCTAATTTTAATGAGACATTTGTGAATGACACCGGTAAATTATTCATGCCAAGTAACCAGTGAAACAAGAACAGTGTACCTGGCATACTACTGAAAACAAATGTAAACTGTGAATGGTGTGATAGGAATGTAATGTGTCAAATCTGTGCTTCAGATGCTACAGAAAAACAAAGTTAAAAAAAAGACAATCCCAACATCACAATAATAGAATCCATGCATAAAATATTTCAGTTTTGTATTTTTTTAAACCAGCAGTAATATTAAAAATGCTCTGCTCCCAAAAAGAGTGAAAACAAAAATAGTCTTTACATATAGTTTTCACAGCATCAGTGAGGCAGGACATACATTAGAGGATTAATACACAGACATTGGCACTGTGTCTAAAAGCAGATGTGTAATTATGAATATCTAACATAATATTTCAGTGGATTATTATACCTGATAAAGAAATTCCATGATGCCCTACATTTTGAGCAAATGGTAGAACCTTTCTATGTATGTCACAGCTAAAGCCTGTTTATTATTTCAAAAGCATATGGTGAAATCTTGCAGATGGTTTACTAAAAGTGCACTGGTATGCAGCCACTTCCCAGGGTGACTTTGCCTTGTCAGCTAGTGTTAAAAATTCTGTTGCGTGGCCACTAAATACTCTGCTCACAAAGACAAGAAGGGATCATAAGCTATGCAGCAGGTATAGAAGTTGGCAGGTTCTCATCCTGGGAAATCCCTAAATGTGGGGGTTATTGAGTTTTCATTTGACTTCATAACGGTCATCTCTTCCTTACTCCATTCTCAAATCATTCCGAGTCCAACACACAGCACTGAATTTCCAGTATGACACAGCTCCAAATCCCTGTTCCAATTATGCCCTGGCTGAATCCTGCTACTCCTTGTGCTAGCAAGTCAGGTTAAGTGAAATGGGATTTGCCAGGTGAGAAAGATGACAGTTTAGCCTTGGTGACAGCTGACTTCCAAAACTGCCCAGGACACAGTGAAACTAGCTACTAATAATACCACTTCTTTGTGGGCTACAGACAGCCTCCTTCCTAGCAGCAGTAATGGCTAATCTTGCCTACACATCAGGCCAGTCTGACAGCATATACTGTTCTACTGGCTATGGAAGGGTTTGGACCAGATAAGTAAGAGGGCCTAATCTAAGCCAAATATTGAAATACCAATGCAGAGATGATTTCACTCATCACTGTACTATATATCACCCCATCTCCTACCCCCCCATCAGAACTTCATGACAGTAATAGAGGGAAAACTCAAATCCCTTTTTCCAAAAGCAACCCCCCTCTCACATGGGCTATAGAAGGGCTAGTAGGTGTTAGCACCATAGAGTCCTATGACTCAAGCTGTGGTTGTTCTGTTCAGTAGGTGGCCATGGTACACACTAACCAGTTCATTGAAACATTTCTAATCAGGCTTAAAATTGGAATTCACACCAAGCCTTATGTAACTACAACAGTGTCTATATACACTGGATCCCTCTCTGCTGGCCCATCTTATTGCCCTTTCAATCACTAGAATGAGGTCCGTCTGTCCCAGAACAGAAGGATCCTATTTGAGGTTTCCTCCCTGGATGTAGGCCTTAGTCCATAGAGGGCCTTTCACCCCTTCAAAGTGCATTCAGGGCTTCCCTCCACAGGTAACGCTTGTCCTAACAGAGTGGCTTTCAAACTTTTTTAATGGTGACCCCCCCTTATAAATTAAAAACACTTTTTAAATATATTTAACACCATTATTAATGCTGGAGGCAAAGCAGGATTTCGGGTGGCGGGTGACAGCTCACGCCCCCCCATGTAATAACCTTGCGACCCCCCCCCGAGGGGGCCTGACCCCCCCAGTTTAAGAGCCCCTGTCCTAACACATCATAACAGTAATAGATGAGTCTTGCAGATTCCCTTCCCACAATGTGTGCTAACCAAATTAAAGGATGAAGAGAGGGATAATTGTGACAGAGCTACAATCTGTCCAGAACTCCTGTTGGATAACCATTTGGAAAAACACCAGACTGGTCTCCTGAAACTCCTTTGTGGAACAACTCTTAATTCCACTTCCTGACAGCAATTCAGCTGTCAAGGAATGGCAGGGAGGCTGTGTTACATTTTACAGGTGGAATCCAATTATTTTAAATCCTTCCATCAACTCAAGAGCCAGTTTTCTAGCCCTAAACGCAAGTTTTTAGCAATGCCTACAAATATGGTTTTGGGTCATTTCCATTTATAGAGATCTGAATACCTCACCCTTACTCCAAAACAACAGAGAGTAAAACTACTGATATTAAAGCCGCTGTGATTCTAAGGCCGAGATCCTCAGAGGTATGTAGATGTCTAATTCCCATTGAAATCAATGGAAGTTGGGCACCTAAAGGAGGATCTGTGCTTAAGTTACTGTCTCTGACACTGCTTTCTGCCTCCTCCATTATTGCTGTCACCGGTGTTTACTTTGCAGGTCTGGCTGGTAGTAGACCCAGAAAGGTTGACACTTTATTAGAAAATACATTTCAGAATCTATAGCTGATGAGCTGCACTTTGTGCAGAATGCTACACTCAGCAAAATTAGATAGTGCAACCATTATTTTGGTATTTGTGAATGGCTTGTTTGCCATGGCCCACTGTCAGAGATTCTGAATGTATGGTGGTGGGTTAAACACAAAAGAGTGAAGTAACAACACAGAATCAGCTGAACTTGGAGAGCACACACAATACAGGGACTGCTCTCACTACCTCCTTTCAAAAGCAGATGGCCAACTAACCATTTAATGGCCACCCTTCTTGTGGAGCCTAATTAAAGCAGGTCAACAATTTTCAAATGTGTTTAAAAAAGGAAAGGGAAGGGTGCTTCAAAAAGTGTTTGCAAAATGTCCTCCCTTTTTCCCAACCAGCTCTAATCCTACCTAGCGAGGAGGTAGCCTGGTTCCTGGGAGCTGACCATGCACTGTATTTTATACCCATTCCCCTACCCTTTGTGTGGTGTGTCTATTTCAATTATAAACTCTTGGGGCAGGAACCGTCTACTAGTCTGTGATCGTGCAGTGCCTAGCACAATAGGGCCTGGATCTGAGTTGGGTCCCAGGCACTACATGACTATTAATAATATCCCTACGGATCACAGAAGATCACCTATCAGGATGTCAGTGTTTTCAGTTTAACTTAGAAAAAAAACCTAACAGACTAGAGGCTGCAGAGAGTGTATGTCAACTGTTACATTGCAGTGGCTTAGCCAGTTGGTTTCTGCTCTCTTGAGTGTGTCAATTGAACTTTGCTTGAGGAAACCCTGGTCTGGCTTTGCAATCATTCATGCTAGATCAGGTAGTTCTACCGCATGAGAGCTCAGATAATTAGATGTACCAATGAGACAAGAATAGGCTTGGCAGAATTTGATTTTTATTTTTTATAGTTTTGATGGATAATATCCATGGGGAGGGTTAAGCATTTTTTATTTTTAATGATTTAACAATTTTGTGATATTATGGGTTTTAAGAATTTTTTTCTGAGTTTTATCTGATTTAAATGTTCACAGTTGTGGCAAATTATGTGGGTGTCAGACAAATATTTAATAAGAGTAGATGTTGAGTCTAAAAGTTAAAGCTTTATAACCATTAAAATACAAATTGTCAACATCACATATCAAAATAGACAAAGTAAATACCCTCAAATGAAATGCTAATAATTTCTCAAGCAGCATTTTTTCACTTTGCTATTCTGTAAATTTTTATCATCAGATATGGAAATATTTTTTCATTGGTTTCTGTGTGTACAGTGAAATCTACATTTAATGACATTTTTACCAATAAAATCTAATCTTTCCAAGCCTAGACATGAGCTACTTTTTTTGCGGTACAGTGAAACCATTTATTACAAAGGTACAACACCTGCTCACCTAAAGCACCCTGCTAATTGGTGTCTTTTTACATCCATATTTGCCTGTTTTTAAAACTGTATTTCTTTTTCCTGTTCCTCTGGGGAAAACCCATAAGTACAACTACAGGAAAAACAACCCCACACATAGCTTTATCAATTGCACAAAGTACGTAAACTGAGAAAAGATAGAAACAATATTTGTACTTAGTCTCTCAGTTCTTCTAATCAGAGTGAATGTTTAGTTGTGTTTTAACCTGCATTGACTGACAGGACAGTGATTGCTAACACACAAACATTTGTTTCTCATCATGTTTACTGCTAGGCTGCACAACTAGTAACAAATGTGTGTCCTAGAAGCTGAAAGTCAGACAGAATTTACTTTAAAAGGCAGCCAGGGAGGGAAGGAGGAAGGAAATTTTTGTATCAACCACTGTTTGGGACTGGGCCATCTTAAAGCCAGTGGGACCTGTACGAGAGATTCACCCAGCTCTCATGAAGACCTTTCCCATCAATGTGAGCAAAGGAAAAATCTGAAAATCCTGGTTCTAAATTACAGAGGAAAACCCCTCTGGAGTCCGTTAAGTGTCTGAGCAATAGAAAAGCACCAGACATAGGATAGTTATTCTATTTTTGCTCACCTTTCTGATTTGATGGATGAAAACAGAATGTTGCCCAGACACTATCACATTTTTTGCTCCTCGGACATTGGCCCAGGTGTACAGACTGAGCAGCAAGCTATTTGGTTTCCAGCCAAACTGAGGATACCATGATGCAAAGCCATACTTCTTCAGAGATGCCAAATCAGCAGATGATTTATTATAAAGTAATGAAACAAACTCGATCCTGGAAAGAGGAGTCTCAGATACTTATTCAAAGCTGGGAATACCCTGAGCCCCTTTTCGCTTCTATGGTGTAATGGCATAGGGCCATCATTAGGATAGATAGGTTAGCAATCAATTGCAATCTGTATCCTTAAGGCAAGTCAGCCTTATGTGAGACAACAGGTTCAAGTACTTGGAAACTATTGTGACATAATTAATGGTTAAGTAAGAGTCCGTTGGTACTTTGCCCAGTATGTCCTATGTTCTCCCCTCTGGCTGCAAAGCTGTATAGAGCTTGAATTCAGCTAGCCTTTCACAACTGTTTGAGATTCCCTAGGGAAAGTTCTGTTTTGTTTTGGCTGTCCTTGGCTAATAGCTTTTGTTTACAATACATATTTAAGCCTTTTATAAGGGACCTCTCCAGAGGTAACAAAGCACCAAATACAGACCAGCAACTGTCTAAGGCCTGGTCTACACTGGAGGGGGCGGAAAGAGGGGAAATCGATCTAATTTATGCAACTTCAGCTATGCGAATAACGTAGCTGAAGTTGAAGTACTTAGATCGACTTATCGTCGTGTCTTCAACTCCTGCCGCTCCCCCATCGACTCTACCTGTGCCTCTCGCAGTGGTGGAGTACAGGAGTTGACGGGAGAGCACTCGGGAATCAGTTTATCGTGTCTAGACTAGACACGATAAATTGACCCCCTCTGGATCGATCTCTGCCCGCCGATCCAGCAGGTAGTGTAGACATACCCTAACAGGAGAACAGGCCAGCCCAAACACACAGCCCAGTATCATCGAAATATCTGCCACCAGGGCAGTTCTGTTAGGTGACTGGTGCTAGGGCTATGGAAAAGGGGTGGAGTGGGTAATAGGTGCTAAAACAAGGCAAAAGCCCAGAATCCAGTCATCAAGACCAGACCAGTTAAAATAGCTGACATATGCAGTGCACACTGAACTCAGGCTCTGACTCAAGTTTGACCCCAAGAGCCAGTTCCATCCACACACAAATCAGTGTGACTCAGGTCAGTATGCACTCAGGACCCTAGTCCTAGGACCTTACTGGGGGGCTTGGTCAGAGCTTGAGTCTGTACGCAGCTCAAGCCTGACCCCAGTCAGCAGGTCTGTGTATTGCAGCATGGATGCATTAGCATGGCTGTGAGACATGGTTCCAGCAATTGGAAGCCTAAGTTTACAAGACGGTGTGGACGCTCAAGCACAAGCTTGGAAACAGAGATTCCACAGACTTAGGTATCCCTTCCCTGGGAGGGAGTTGTGTACCTCAGGATCCTTTATCGAACGAGACCCACCGCTGGTCCTGAACAGACTTAAGAACTCATTGCAGAGTTACCTCATCTGAATAACCACCAGGCAATGAAATGTAGGCTAGGAAAGCACTGAAGTACCTTGGTCCCTAGGACTTTATAGCATGCTGAGACTAGGAAAACATGCAGTGTTTTAAGGCTGTCTAGATTTAAAAGTATAGTGTAGACTAGGCAGTGTATATTTTAATCACATGCTTAGCTGAGCAAGATAGATCTACACATTCTAAAAACACACCTTTAAATCCTAATCTAGACAGAGCTTTAGAAACATTTTAACTATCAGTTTTTTAAACAGCACTTCCCAACTAATATCTAAAGGGCAGTCATGTTGAAAAAAAGAGTTGGCTGGTTGTGATCAAACCTAGGCTCCCTGCTAAAACACAATCTATTCTCCAAGCCTTTGCTGCGGTAGCAGTTAGCGTAGTTTTTGCTTATGACTGTTGTATTGATTTTGATAGAATAAATGGGCCCAGGGAGTCCATGATCATGTCATTGTACAACTTTAAATAGTTCAGCAAGGCTCAGGGTTTTGAGTTCAGACATCTTGGCCTGCTTAATATCATGGCAAAAACCACTAGAAAATCCATGCCAACTTTGGCAACGTATTGATGAGGATACGCAGGACACACAAGGCAAGGGGTGAGGAGCAGAATAGTCCATCCTCACATTATTTTATTCACCAGTCAGGCTTAATTTATGACCCACCAATTTTTGGTCCTCTGATTTCCAGTTTCCCACTCCTTTGTTTGCAGAGGCTCTGCCTGGTACAGTCCATGACTTATATCAGTGGCCCTTTTTGTTTGGGCTAATTCAGTCTGTGTCCATGTTCGTACCTTTACCCATCACTGTTCATTGTTGTGTAGTGTTCCAATCACCTATAAGCCTTTAGCTGCTTTTCCACAGTTAGACGCACGGTTGGGACAGGCCAGTGATCTCCCATTATTACAGCAGGGGACACACAGCAGACTCCCTTAATCCTATCCCCAACAAGCAGACACATTTGGCTACTTCTGCAGCCTCCAGAATGGCCTAACTGAGAGCACTAGTTAACCCTGTGACAAAGCTGCAGAGGACCACAATGGAGGGCCAAGTTACTGGATAAGCCAGACACTGATAGCCACTTTTGAATACGGTTGATCGCTGCAAGCAAGGTAGGGAAGCCTCTGCACCCATCTTACCAAACACAGCCATACTCCAGGCTCACACAATCTCTTCTTTCCTCTCCTTCTGTCTTAAGGAGCCAAGCTTTCCAACCTCTTAGCCACATGAAAATATCAGCTGAAGCATCAGATAGTCCATAATGGGGCAAAGAGGAGGTGCAGCTCTGACACATGAATAGGTAGAACACTGCACACTGGCAGATGTGACTGACGGCAGCCAAGAGGGGTAAAACCAGATAAAGAAACATTAAGAAAATCATTCACTGAAAGCAAGTGAAACGCCATGGAGCTGATATCTAGAATCAAAATGCTCAAGGCATGAAAAACAACTTTTTGTCCAGGAGGAAATCAGCAAGCAGCTCTAAAAGGGAGCATGAAAGCTCCAGCAAGTAGGTGCAGGATGAAACCAGTGCAGTCAGAGCTAGTTCATCTAGGCTGTCTATACCCTTCATTGAGCTCCAGCTTTCTAAGGAATACAGCATGCAGAGCTGGTTTAAGAGTCTACTTTTATTAGGTGTTGGAGTACAAATGGACTTAGCAGATTTGGTTTGATTTAACTGTGTTGAAAATTGTAAGTAGGGTGACCAGATAGCAAGTGTGAAAAATCAGGACAGAGGTAGTCTTATATAAGACAAAGCCCCTAATTTTGAGACATATGATCACCCTAATTATAAGCAAGCAGTTCCCAAACTTGCCTTTTGCATTTATTTGCTCTCACACTGAGCAGAGGTGCCTGCTGTCTGTACACTGCATTAATTCTGTATTCTGGGTCCTTCTGTTTTTACCAACCCATTTCAGGCAGGAGTATCGTCCATGGACTGGAGCCAAACCGTCAAAGCCCATAAAGACAAAGCAAGGCTTCATTATTCCAGAAGATCATTTTGTGCAAGAGACTAGCTACAGGGCAGATTTTAAGGTAATTGTACATTTTTTACAAACTCTGGAGGCCTTTTGAAGAGACCCCAAAGAAAATTCCATACCCCTTACATATTACCAATGCATTGTGGTTAGAAACCAAGCCATGACTTGAGCAAATGCTCTTCCCTCATTGCACATCAATCACCTCTACGGTGACCAGACAGCAAATGTGAAAAATCTGGGGGGGTAGTAGGAGCCTATATAAGAAAAAGACCCCAAAATCGGGACTGTTCCTATAAAATCAGGACATCTGGTCACCCTAGTCACCTCTTGTTTTCAGAGAGATCTGGCAGAGAGTATTCATAACTTTTAATTCAATGCTAAGGACAAGATTTTAAACTACATAGGAGTCAGGAAGTTCAAAATTATGGTTCCCACAGTAATCTCGACTCAAACATCTTCTTGGTCTGTAGTATTATGTTACTGTATACAATCAATTTAATACCATCTGTACTTGTGCAGTGTAGTCTCTCTGTTCAGAACTTTTCCTGAGTCTCTCCTTAAATGTGCAAGGCAAACAGCATCCCACCAACTGAGAACGGCTTACGTGTGAGCAATACCCTACTCTGCAGCCTTCAGCAATGCTGCAGCAGCAAAGCTGGCCACAAGCTGCACCATCGACCTTGAACAGTCGGTGGACATGGTCTAACAGGCAAGACAGCCTCAACACTGCTGCAAGGCAAACCCACTTGGTCAACTTTGCTCTCTTCCATTTGCTCTGAGGGGTATAGGAAGGTTTCCTCTGGTTTCTATGGTGCGGCAAAATGGGAGGGACCAGTGATGCAGACACATTAAAATGATACATTTTTAAGGCTGGAATCCCTCCTATCTCACGGATGGGAGAAGATGAAGTTACTTTTTTCCTGTTCACCAAAAGTCCTCCCTCCACCAGGCCTTGAGCTTAGAGAAACCCCAACAACTAGAACTAGAATTAAAAGCCAAAGAGCTTGGAAAAAAATTTCAAACTTCAAAAATCTGCTCTATGTTTTATTTCTGTAGGAGGCCCAGATCCATATTTCATCCATCACTGTCACATTCAAATACAACCAGCATTGGCCATAAACTTGAGACACTGGCCATAAATCAACAGCATGTAGAGAAATCTAAACCTGGCAGAGGTGGTAGGGGTGCCAACAAGTAGTGCTGCAGGGCTTATATCTATGTCTGCTCTTCTGCTGAGTCCACTGGTACGGTGGCATCTGATCATCTTAAACACAAAGTGGACCCCAGCAGATCTCCGTACGGCTCTTTCTTCCTTTCCGCCATTTGAGGATGGGTTATTTGGAAAGCTAGGTGAAGAAATGGTTGGTGCAACATTGCAGAATCCAGCCCTGGCCACAGAATTGCTCTCCATCTTTGATTAAAAGTAAATAAATACATATGTTTCTAGCCCTAATCATTGCAAAGAAAGCCTTCCTGCTGTGAACCCAATTAAATAACTGCAGTGGGGTCTCCCTGGTGGTGACAGTCCCATTCATCTCCAGGAGATGTTAACTTAGAAATCAAATGGGGGCAATTTAAATGTCAACTCTTAACCATTTCACTGCAGATTATTTTAACAGGAACATACAGCTAATGTGCTTATCTTGTAATTGCAAGCTGCCTTTCCCTTCCCCTTCCCCTTTCTGAGCCACCTAAACATCCAGCTTGCCTCAGACAACCCCTGCAGTGCAGTTATATGTTTGCAGTACAAAATTCTGTAGGACGTTGAAAATGATAAATGTAGGAACAGCATAAAATTGAATTGAATATCAAGTCCACACAAGGGACACAGTACTGCTTGCATTATTCATTTTCATATTTAATTCAAGAGCAGCCTCCAGCCCTTTAAAAACTTAAGCTGCCACTGAATCTCCAGTCTGTTGCACTGGGGGTGCTGCAGAATGAACAGGCATTTCAGGAGAATTTAGGTCAAATTGGACATGGGAGTACAAGGAGCCTGGACTACAGAATCTGTCAGAATAGCAGGCAAATGGTACCACAGGAAGCACTCATCACAAGGGGCTGTGCGATCAATGATTGAGGGGAAAAGAGAAGAAAGCATTACAGCTGAGCGCCACAGACCGTTGATTTTCCCTAGCAAGAGCTTAGCAAGGGAGGAGAAGAGAACGGTGCACAATAGGAAGGTGAAGATTTTCAAAGCCACCTGGAGGATTTGGACTTCCAGTTCCCACTAATTAGCTGATTCCATATCGTGATTCTTGCTGAATTAGACCATCTGGTGCTTTGCTGAGAACCGGATTGAAGCTGAAACAATTTACTAACTTCCAAAACATTTAATGGAAAGTTGAGCAGGCTTGAAAATATCTCAGCCTAAAATATCAAAGTTGTGTTAGCGTCAGTCCTGTTCTCAGCAAAGTACAAAGTGTTTCAATACAGCCAATCTTTTTTTTGGAGGGGAGAAGCAATGTCTGGGATGTGGTATCAGCAGTAGGACTCAAAGAGATTAAAGAAGAGAGAAAACAAGTGGCTGTGGAATCCACAAAGAACTCTCCAAGTGAATATCAGAGTAGTTTGCCTTGTTTGAGTCTTTCATAAGCCAGAGTTCAAACTCATGATGTGTTTGAATATTAAACTTTGGCCACAGCTTGTGTGATCCCCACCAGACATTATTACAAGTCTTGACATTCTTATGGAATGCAAAGATACAGGGGCATAAGTTGCTGAAGTGGAGAATTCTGAGCCTGGTGAAAGAAGAGGAAAGAGATGGACAGAGACAGCAGGATTGTTGGTGGGAAAAAGACCAGTTAGAATCTCCCTGCCCGCAAGCATAGGTTATAATACTCAAACAGAGCACAGAACTGACCAAAACGTTGCAGTGAAACAAAAAAGAACTTCCAGTGCTTCCACATGACGTATGGATGTCGTGGAAGAGACCAATTACAGACTCAAAACAGCACTTACTCCAGTCATAGGTGCCAATTGCGTGGGTGCTCCAGGGCTAGAACACCATGGAAAAAAATTAGCGGATGCTTAGTACCCATCGGCAGCCAACTCCCCTCTCCCCCAGTGCCTCTCGCCCGCCGGCGGCCATGCTGTTATTGATGTGAGGCAAAGATAAAATCTGAAACACATGCATAGAGAGAAACCACCAAAGGCACAAAATATTGAGACTCTCCAGACTGAGCCAGGAATGGCCCTGTCTCCCAGAACAGCAGAGTACAGAGGCTTTTCTCTCATATCCAGCAAAGCAAACAGCATTACTATGAGCAAAGCAATAAGTTGGCATGAAGATGCTGCTTGGAAACAGCTAGATTAGACAGAGTGAAGATACATTTTGAAATCACTTGTGTTTACTCGGCCCTAGAAGACCTTTAAAAACCATTCAGGCTTTTCCTTTTGCCCAAGCCCCAACTGGGTTACATGTGTGTGATTCGGTAACATAAGAACAGCCATATGGGATCAAACCAATGGGTACATCTAGTCTAGTGGCTTGTGCCAGATGCTTCAGAAAGAATTAACAGAACAGGGCAATTACTGAGTGAGTCATCCCATCATCCAGTCTCAGCTTCTGGCAGTGAGAGGCTTAAGGACACTCAGAGAATGGGGTTGCATCCCTGACCATCTTGGCTAACAGTTATAGAATCATAGAAGATTAGGGTTGGAAGAGACCTCAGGAGTTCATCTAGTCCAATCTCCTGCTCAAAACAGGACCAACCCCAACTAAATCATTGATGGCCCTATCCTCCATGAACTTGTCTAGCTCCTCTTTGAACCCAGTTATACTTTTGACCTTCACAATATCTCCCAGCAATGAGTTCCACAGGTTGTTTTACAATAACCTGTATGTAGGATTTAGCTAGGGTTTTCCAGCTGTTGATCTCCACAGTGGCTTTGCTTGTGATATTATTCTGTTCACCAGCATTTAAGACTCATCCCCAGAAGAATGTGAAAAAAACCAGATTATTAGCTAATTGCCTTTTTTCCATGTCCTGTTCTTGTGGCCCTGCTCCTCTTCCTCACTCCTCCAGCAGTTCTGTTAGAGCAAGTAGGACCAAACAAAACTTAAGACAGTTATGCTTGAGGGCAGCTATCATCTGAACCCTGGGCAGGAGACACAAGTAAAGACAATTCCATTTAAATTCAGTTAGTCTCTTATTATGGTAAGAGACAGGCTCTTCAGCTACTCTGCGTCAGTAGGTACCATCTGTTCACCACAGTGCTACACTTAGGATGAAATCCTGGCTACATTGAAGTCAATAGGAATTTTGCTCTGGAGTCATCTCTGCCATCTCTCTCACAGTCCCTACTTGAAGAGCATACAGAATATTCAGTATAGTTAACTTTTCTTCCTGAATGCTGCATGTGTGCGCCCAGGTTGCAAAACATACAGTACAGTTGCTACTCCATAAAGCACTGAGCTTAGAC
Organism: Gopherus evgoodei; assembly: GCF_007399415.2. NCBI lineage: Eukaryota > Metazoa > Chordata > Testudines > Testudinidae > Gopherus > Gopherus evgoodei. The sequence goes on from NC_044330.1 coordinate 46,290,488, forward strand.
ATTTTTAGAGCGGTTTCTTGTTCGTGTTCTCCAAGCAGTTCAGACTTTGCACCATGCAGATCTCTCCTCCAGCCTCTTACTTTAATCAATCACTAGTCTAGTGGTATATTTGCCTTTATGTTTGTGTGAAACAAATTTTAGCAAGGCTTTGTGAAAGGGTCAGCAGTTCTCTCTGTGCACATTGGCTGGGAATCCATTAGCAACCTGCCAGCAAGAATCGCTCAAACATGCTTGTCTTGCTATTGTAGACAGCATCCCCAGTCCTACCTGCACCTTAACCTTTAACTGTGTTGAAGGACCCAGTTACAACGAAGCAGCCCATCCAAACTGTTCTGGTCTTGCAGTGTGGCTCTGATTGAACAAATTATTTTACAGTGCCCTGGAATTGTGCTATAAAAATGGTTCAGTTCATGTACAGTTCCATACCAACCTGTGTCAGGGGCCTATTGTATGACACAGTCCTGCGACGTGTTTTATTTTACAGTAGAGAGGAGACCAGAGATCTGTGGGCCAAGAACCCCCATGATTACTGTACCCAGAAGTGGTGCTAATGCATATTATTTTCCCCTTTAGATTCCAGAAGTGAAGACCAAGTTTTCCCCCAACCCTTCTGCGGTTTTCCAGGCTCCTTCTCGTATCCTTAACGTGTGAACTTGGATCCAGTTCACATCCAGGCAGCTTAAATGTGGGTTGTTAGTAAAAATGTCCTGCTATGCAACTTTCATGCAGGATGTTAAGATCAAAGAGACAATATCAAAAGCAGCTACAGTGAGTAATAATATATACATAATATCTGTGAATAAACAAAGCGCAAAGCACTTGATTTGGAACTGGCAAAACAGACTGACCTAGTTTTTGTAGAACCAGGCTCATTACTATGCCAGCTGGTATCACATTAGGAGATTGACTTTGGGCAGCAAAGACAGTATTGCAGATAATGCCCCTACACTTAGCTGCATTTGTGGGGGGGAAATCACAAATGGAAATAACTAAAATTAAAGCCACTGCTATCTAACAGACCTGTCTGCCGTAGGTCAGTGAAAGAGCTGGTGAATGACCCAAGCTGACTTTTGAACTTGTTTTTATTTTTTTTTAAATTTTGAAGTACACAAGCAAGCATCTCACTAATACATTGGAATACTACACCAAACAGTGTAGCATTCGTGGCTGGCATTGATTTTAGTGGTTTTTTAGAAGTCTTTTGGCATGATAATACTCTTTAAACAAATCAGACAAAAAGTCACTGGGGCTTCATGGCTGAAGCTGAATATTTCAAAGTTGGAAAGCCACCTTAGGTGGAGTTTGAATTTTTGAAGAATGAACAACAATAGCATGAGAGAGAATCAAGAAAGTCCTGACAAAACAACACCTCAACTTGGCTCTTGGCTGACCGTAAACTTATTAGGTCAGCTCAGATAACTGTGGATTGTATGGACCAGAAACTAAAATGTTTATGGATGTAATTTGTAATGGTCATGCTTAAGGTGTATGTATATAGCGTACATAGATTTTGCATAATGGAATCTGAAGATTCTTTAATAAAAGGATATGCTTAGACTTTTATTAAATGTTAACTGTTTGCTTATGCAAGATGAAAAATATATTGCCTTGAAATCTTGAATTATTGCCTGTATATTGGTAATGCTAGTGCTAAAAATAACCAGAGATGAATGTTACATGGATAATCTATTTTAAAAAAAAAAAGCAGAATGTAATTCATACCTTCATTTTTAAAGATGGACCATTTTAAATTTAGTCATTCTAAAGATTACCTTTTTAAAAAGATAACTGATGTGGATTTAACTTTTACTCATTCTGTTTTAATAAATCATTTCCTAGTGCTCGTTCATCTAGCTTGTGATAAACTTAAGAGTTTTTATCTAAAGGGTTTATGCAATATAATAAATCTATTTCTAATTTAACATTTTTCCTAATTTTCTTCTGAAAATATCACACAGAAAAAAGTTACAGTTTGTGTGTTAGAAATTTGTCTGTTAGAATGAAAGGAAATGTTGCCCTCAAACTTGAACAGTAATCAGTTATTCATTCATCTGTAATGAGAGTAACTGATAAAATGGGAAGTTACAGAAATTTTCTCTTAATCTTTTCCCAGCTCAAGTCAAAGGCTGGTTTAATGATCCTTTGGGCTATACAAACACACTCCCATTGCTGAGCATCTCCGTAAGAGCGATTCTTGAACTGGGGGCTGGTGGACTATTTTTGAAATTTATCTAGAAAGTACATTGCATTATATAGGGATTTAAGGGAGCTGCTTCCATTAAAACTGGTACGATTCAGCCACTGAGACTCAACCATGAGTAAAGATAATATGCCCATTAATGTGTGTTTCTTTGGGATGGGGGATGAAATTTCTTGCACTCTTCAGATTTTATGTTGGGATTATTGTCCGATGAATTTGCAGTATTTAACATCAGTACTTGCAGAAAAAAAATCGATATTTTATATATATATATTTGTTAGGGTTTTTTTTGTGGGAGGAAATCATTTTTTTTTTTTGAAACTGATTGAAATATTCCAAGCTGCACTAAATGTTTTGCATGTTAAATGTTTCTAAGGAAAAAAATGTATAGTCTGCTTGATCAATCTGTTTATAAAGTTTTTAAACTGTTCAGTTTCAACAGTTCAGTTAATTTCACTCTTGGATTTTACTATTAGCAAAAAACCCAACACATACTGCCTACTCAGTTTCTTTTCTTAATTTACTATATTTCTACAAAACAGTTGTAAACAAACTGGTAATACATGAAGCTTGTATTTTATCAAATGGACTGAAAGTTAATTTAATAAAATGTATTTTGGCTACTGGTTCTTCTTCTAATCTTAATTTTAATGTAAAACATAGCATTGCACATTGACCTTCAACAAAAAGATCTGTAACTATTTTTGTGTAGCTGTGTACTTAGACATTGGTCCAGAAGACAGTCACATTAGGCTGTCTCCTAAATCACTCAAAACAAAGAGAGAAGTTCAAAATAATAGACTTGGGCGGCCTGCGTAGAACGACGACACTGAGTATTAGACTGGTTGAGAGAGGTGGAATCACTGTCGATTTTATCATTGTCTTTGGATGCTGCAGTTTATCAGACTGGGAAAGATTAAAAAAACATCCTGCACCACATCATGAGAACCCCTCAGAAATCCTTAAGGGGAAAAGAAAAAAAAAAAGGCATCACAACTTACATGGGCAGTGGGAACAAAATCACCACTTTACAAGTCACCCAAGAGCAGGGGCGGCTCCAGGCCCCAGCACGCCAAGCATGTGCTTGGGGCGGCAAGGTGCAGGGGGTGCTCTGCCAGCTCCACGAGGGCGGCAGGCAGGCTGCCCTCGGCGGCTTGCCTGCGAAAGGCAGGCAGCCAGCCTGCCTGCCGTGCTTGGGGCAGCAAAATTCCTAGAGCCGCCCCTGCCCAAGAGCATCTTCACTGAACTAGCACTAAGGACGTGTTATAATTTCTAGTAAGCAATATTCAGACTTAATTCTCTGCCCTTTTTGTAACTGCACTGAGCTAAAAATTGACCAGATGACTAAATTTTTTTATTTTTTTAAAGCACCTTGGTTAGTTCAGATTCAAGTTCAATTATATTCATGTATATAACATATATAACATGTTCCCATGTAATTCAGTTGCTTTATACCTCACAATATTTTTATACCTCACAATATTTACTGGTGACTGAGCACTGGAATACTCGGCAGTTCAAACACTGTGGGAATAGTAATAAGTTGAATTTTTTTTGCCAGTTTTGAGTACCTTGAAAATTAGTTTTGTTAATGCGAATGTTGCAGATGCAGAGTTCAAAGTCAGAAAATGCAGAAGTTAAGATCCCCTGATGTCTGTTAATCTGCCTACATTGGCCATGGATACTAATTTATTGCAGATATTTAACACAGCTCTAAAAATAGTGCATATGTACAGCAAGGCCAAGTCCACATGCAGTAGGAAACAGCACTTCTGCATTTCTTGACTTATTTTAACTATGCAACCTTTACAGTTTATCTATCAAGTTTCTTTGAAAAAGGAGACAGGTGAAAGTCCCACCAACTTGCTATGAGGCACCACATTCATGTCAGCCACCTTAAGGTCCATATTGATCCTCTCTGCACAGCTGCAGGAGATCTGGAGGGGGAAGGGAGAATTCAACCAGAGAGCAGAGGAGAGGCACCAGAATCCCTAGTCAGGGAAGTACTCAGCACCTGCAGAGTTTGGGGCTGAGGCCTGTGTGTGGCTCATGCCACTAGGAGAAGAACCCTGAACAGCCTCTCCTCCCCTCTCCCAATGGAACGATGTGTGGGAAAGTCCATGACTAGATCCTCATGGCTTTTTTTCTCTCATGTCCTCTCCTAGGGCTATTTCTGCAGGAGGGCTCAATGCCACTAAGATGTGCACATGCTTAAATCAGACCCAGACAAATGTTCCACCCCTCCACTCCCTAGGGTTGCCAACCCTCGAGGATTAGCCTAGAGTTGACAGGAGTTAAAGATTAATCTTTAATTAAAGATTGTCATGTGATGAAACTGCCAGGAATCTATTCCACCAAAATTGACAACCCTACCACCCCCACAAATGAGAGAGCATATGTACAAGCAGTGAATCCCAGCATAGCATCTCAGGATCAGTGCAATTCTTCCCTGTGCATTCCCAGCTGATTTTCAATCATTCATAACGATCAACAGCCACCCAATTTTTTCTCAAGCTTAGATACAGACCCAAGGCCGCTGGCAGAACTATTTACATGTTTCAAGGCTGCAGCATTTGTGTACTAGGTGTGGTGGGTAACAATTCTTTTCAAAAAGGAAAAACATTGAGCTGCAGAATTTGTGGCAGCTTATGGGATTTTCCTCAAATCTACTGGTGAGCTTTTCAGAAAATAATGTGTGTGAACTGCAGGATTATCCCTGAGATTGGTTTGCAGCCTCAGCTACAGCTTTGACAGCCAGACACTCCTGCTGATAGGGAGAGAGTAGAAGGGGGCCCAGCTAGGGCTACCCCTCTGCCAGAACCTCTCTGAACCTAGAATTGGGCAAGGAAGACACCCCCCCCCCACTCTGAGGGCATTAGGATCCAGGCAGTGCCCCCCACCATGTGCTTTTGGGAGAGCAGTAGAGAGAGGAGCCAGCCAGAAACTCCCGCTGGTAGGAATAGAAGCAGTAGGAGCCAGGATCTCTGACCATGCTACACTGGTCTCTGTCCTTTGCTGATTGCTCAGCCCTCCTTCCTCCCTGCCTTTTTACCTCAGCTCCACTCCTCAGCTGTTCTTCCTCCCTCTCTCTCTCCCCCTTACCTTCCCCTTTAGCAGATCCCCTACTAAGTAACACCCCTCCCCCCACTTCAAATAAATAAAATCACAGAACTAAAAGTTTGCCACCACATTGTTCCCTCTACTTGTGTGTTCGACTCTTCCCCCACCCAATGTGTGGCTGGTCTAGCTAGGCCATATTGTCTTCTTTCCTTGTACTACCTAGTCGATCTGTCTGTATCCAGCTGTTGTCACTCAGACTGTCAGTTCTTTAGGGCTGCCTTTTTGTTCCATTTGGGGTCCTGGCCTGTGGCTCCCAGGCACTGTGGGAACGTAAATAATCATAGATCTAGCCCTCTAGCTACACACACACGCTCCCGCCAGCACCTTGTCCACACTAACTACAGAGTATCACATTCCCACTAAGAAAAAAAAGCTGCTTGGTTTTACCTCACAGACCTTGTGGTCCCACCTGCATCATGAGAGCACACTACCACATGGGAATTTTACAGTGATCATTGCTTTATAATGGCAGCCAACACCACCAAACTCTTACATAGGACACACTTATACTGGAACAAGCTCTTGGGATAGTCCGCTGGGCGAGGCTCACAATGCACCTTTGAAAGGGCAAGCCTTTCCATTGAGCCCCAGAAGCATGCTGAAGGTCACCAAAATACAGTCCTGCTGCAACTGCCCACAGAGGTATCCTGTATGAGAGGGCCCCATATCTTTAGTAAAAGCAGAGGAAAACTTAGCAGGCACTTCCCAACTAGAGAAGAAAGGGAAATGCAGTCAGCAGTAGTCCCTTGCAAAATGGCTGCTTTAAGGCTAGAGCAACTTCTCTCTCCCCAATTTAAAGGGCCAGCGCCAGAAAAGCATGCTGGGAAAAAGTTCCTATAAAAGGGAAAACTTTCATAGGGTGAACTAGTAGGGGGAAGGGCTGTTTCTGTACTGTTTGTCTCAGCAAGGTTCTTCCAGGTGTGCAGCTGCTAATTGCTCTTGGGCTTTACACCTAAGTCCTACCCCACTGAATGGTACATTTTGCTTTGAAGCCATCTGAGGTTCCATGTTCTCGCAGGCAGCAGGTGCTGGCTGAGGGTGGGTGTGGAGGGAGACATCCCCCGAGCAGCGCATAGAATTGCCATACATACTGGTGCCTGTAGAATGAGCTGCTGTGAGTAGCCACCTGCTCACAGCCTGAAGCATAATCAACAGCAGAACTAGTGGGGGACTCTATGGGGTGTCCTTCCAACCTTAGGGAAAGCCAGGAGAAGAGACAGAGGCTCTTTGAGAGGGGGAAGACACAAGGGCAGAAGCAAGGAGAGAGTGGCATGGGGGACAAGGTGGGAGCAGGGGAAAGCAGGAGAGGATAAAGAGTGCTGTTTGTAAGAGGAGTGAAGCAGAGGAGAAGACAAAAGGTGGCAGCTGTGCTGGTTTTATACATTATGCCACAATATCCAGATTATAAAGTCTTTAACTATAAAATCCATGATGGTCTTTTCTCTCTGTGAATCATATTGCAAGAGTGGTTTATTTGAGTCACACAATAATATCCCTTAAAAAAAAACAGATTTTATAGTTATGACTATTATAATCCAGGCCCTATAGCATGATGTGCAATGAAGCACAGGTGTTCCACATTCTGCTGGCTTGTCACCCAACCTGTATGGAGGCTGAGAGGTGTATTTCCATTTTGCAACACTGTCTTCACTGTTCTAGTCAGGAAGCCAGGAACATTTGCACTTCTACATGTCTGAATAGACTTTTCTTGCCTGTTCAGTTGTTTGATTGAACTCTGGTAACTTGATCTGATCACCTAAAAAGTCGAGTAACATTTTAATGATCTTTGATGTAAAAAGGTTTCCTTATAGCTAAATTACTTTCCCTGTGTATTGTATGAGAATTTCTCATTTGACTGGCAACAGGATATGGGGCATATTAGGTTAACAGTTCATATTTTCTCCATAGAGGGTACCATTGTCAGGTACATTCATGGGATCAGTCCAGTTCATGGTTTCAGTGCAAATATCTGTCTAAGAGGAGTCTTGTTTGCTTTTGTAGCACAGATGGCAAGGGCTGAACATCCAGAGGAACTGAATTGCCTATGTTTGGAGGTGATCCTTCCACATCAGGAAGGAGGCACACTGGAATATGTACACTGCTGGTGCCTTGCTGTACCTGTTCTGTACCAAAACAAAGGACTTATTTCTCAAGGGCTAGCAATCTAGCACCCTTTGCAAGCACCATAGTCACTTTAAGGGGTTGGGGTAAAGCATCAATTAGAAGTCAGTGTAATGATTCCATTGCGATGTCAGGCCCTTGCCCCAGCACTGCGATGATCACGTACAATTGCAGCCAGATGGCTGGTGTTTGGGAAAGACCCTCCTTGCTGGAAGGGATGGTGGTAATAGAAAATCAGAAAAGCGTGATCAATACAAACATGTGGTAAGTGTTTTGCATGAATGCATTTTCCATCTTCTACAACTGAGGGTTTATTTCCCTAAATATGTTTACAAATATGTCAATCAGCATGTGGGAAGGCTTTAGCTAAAATATTCCTAGTGTGTTAATAACAGAGATTGGTAACCTGACAATTTTGTCCATTTGTTGGTTAGTCTTCCAGGGCCTGATTCTCATTCATGCTAAAGACTCTACTATAAATGAGAATCAGGACTTCAGTACTCTAAAAGAGCACAAGGCTCTCATCTTCTGAGCTACATAATGATTGACGATTTTTACCATTCCTGTCAAGAAAATTCATAAATAACCTGCTCAAAGCCAGTTTGATTTCTTCCCTTCTCAGGAGATGTCTAGACGATGGGATTATTCCGATTTTACAGAAACTGGTTTTTTAAAACAGATTGTATAAAGTCGATTGCACGTGTCCTCACTTAGCACATTAATTCGGTGGTGTGCGTCCATGTACCGAGGCTAGCGTCGATTTCCGGAGCATTGCACTGTGGGTAGCTATCCCATAGTTCCTGCAGTCTCTCCCGCCCATTGGAATTCTGGGTTGAGATCCCAGTGCCTGATGGGGCTAAAAACATTGTCGCAGGTGGTTCTGGGTACAACCTTACCCCTCCCTCTGTGCAAGTAGCAGACAACCGTTTCGTGCCTTTTTCCCTGGGTGAACTGTGCAGACGCCGTACCACGGCAAGCATGGACCCTGCTCAGCTCAAGACAGCAATCATGGGCGTTGTAAACACCTCGCTTATTCTCGTGCAGTCAATGCTAAACCAGGACCTGCTAAACCAGTCGAGGAGGCGGTGGCTACGGCAGCGTAGTGACAAGAGTGATGAGGACATGGACACAGAATTCTCTCAAACCACGAGTCCCTGTGCTTTGGAGATCACGCTGGTAATAGGGCAGGTTCTAGCCATGGAACGCCGATTTTGGGCCTGGGAAACAAGCAGACTGGTGGGACCGCATAGTGTTGCAGGTGTGGGACAATTCCCAGTGGCTGCGAAACTTCTGCATGCGTAAGGGCACTTTCATGGAACTTTGTGACTTGCTTTCCCCTGCCCTGAAACGCCAGAATACCAAGATGAGAGCAGCCCTCACAGTTGAGAAGTGAGTGGCGACAGCCCTCTGGAAGCTTGCAACGCCAGACAGCTACCGGTCAGTCGGGAATCAATTTGGAGTGGGCAAATTGAATGTGGGGGCTGCTGTGATGCAAGTAGCCAAAGCAATCATTAAGCTGCTGCTACGAAAGGTTGTGACTCGGAAATGTGCAGGTCATAGTGGATGGCTTTGCTGCAATGGGATTCCCTAGCTGTGGTGGGGCGATAGATGGAACACATATCCCTATCTTGGCACCGGAGCACCAGGGCACCCAGTACATAAACTGCAAGGGGTACTTTTCCATGGTGCTGCAAGCACTGGTGGATCACAAGGGATGTTTCACCAACATACACGTGGGATGGCTGGGAAGGATTCATGATGCTCACCTCTTCAGGAACACTACTCTGTTTAAACAGCTGCAGCAAGGGAATTACTTCCCAGGACAGAAATTAACAGTTGGGGATGTTGAAATGCCTGTAGTTATCCTAGGGGTCCCAGCCTCCCCTGGATGCCATGGCTCATGAAGCCATACACAGGCAGCCTGGACAGTAGTCAGGAGTTGTTCAGCTACAGGCTAAGCAAATGCAGAATGGTGGTAGAATGTGCATTTGGCCGTTTAAAGGCGCACTGACGCACATTACTGACTTGCTCAAACCTCAGCCAAACCAATGTCCCCATTGTTATTGCTGCTTGCTGTGTGCTCTACAATCTCTGTGAGAGTAAGGGGGAGGCCTTTATGGCGGGGTGGGAGGCTGAGGCAAATCACCTGGCCGCTGATTATGTGCAGCCAGACACCAGGGCGATTAGAAGAGTACACCAGGAAGCGGTGTGCATCAGAGCTTTGAAAACCAGTTTCATCACGGGCCAGGGTACGGTGTGACTGTTGTGTTTTGTTTCTCCTTGATGAACCTCCCCCCGCCCCCGACTGACTCATTCCCTGTAAGCCACCCACCCTCCCCCTTTGATTACGGCTTGCTTCCTAATGAAATAAAATCACTCATTTAAAAATCATGTATTCTTTATTAATTAATTATAAAAAGGGTGAGAACTGACAAGGTAGCCCAGGTGGGGTTTGGGAGGAAGATAGGAGGGAAGGAAAAGGCCACTAAAAAAATTTCACAATAATGACAGCCTTTTGGTTGGGCTGTCCACTGGGGTGGAATGGGCGGGTGCACGGAGCCTCCCCACATGCGGTCTTAGTCATCGGGTGGGTAGAGACGGCTAAGGAACATGGTGAGGGGGGAGGGTGGTTATATAGGGGCTGCAGCAGCATGCTGTGATCCTGCTACCATCCTTGAAGCTCCACCAGATGCTGGAGCATGTCCGTTTGATCACGCAGCAGCCCCAGAATTGCATCCAGACACCTCTGATCTTCCTGCCGCCACCTCTCATCTCAAGCGTCTCTCCTCTCCTCATGTTCGTCCCTCCTATCCTCAGGTTGGTCCCTCACGGTCACTGGCATCTTTCCTGTACTTTGATACCACGTCCTTCCACTCATTCAGATGAGCTCTTTCTTTGCGGGTCACTTCCATGATTTCCAATAACATTTTGTCTTGTGTCTTTTTTTGGACCCTGAGGGATGGAGGAGGGAGATTTGAAAAATTTGCAACTGCAGGAGGGAGGGAAAAAAGGGAAAGAAATATTTAAAAAGATACATTATACAGAACAATGGTTATACTCTTTCACAGTAAACAACACTATTCACCTTACATAGCACATGTGCTCTCACTACAAGGTCGCATTTTGCATCTTAATATTGAGTGCCTGCGGCTTTGAGAGATCACAGACGCAGGTCCGGGCATCAGTATTCGGCTTGCATGCGGCCATGGTAAGCCACAGTCTTTCGGCTTCTGCAGCCTTCATATATCCAGCGCCCTCCTTTCCCAAATAGCAAGCAAAGACCATTGAGTGCTGCTTCTTTCCTGTTAACGTGCAGCACCAGAATCGCCCCCATCCAATTCTCTGGGATGATCGCTTTACCTCTCCCCCCACTGCGTGGCTGGTATCATGGAAGATCGTTGCCAGCCACCCTCCCCACCACCGTGTGGCCGGTAGCAGGGAAGATCCCAGCTAGCCAAACGTGAAAGCTCAGCGCCAATTCTCCCCCCCCCCCCTTGGCTAAATGCAGGGAAGGATTTCTTCTAAGCCACAGGCAAACAGCCCAACCATCTCTGTCCCCTTAATTAAATTCCCATATTTCAACCAGGTTACCATGAACGATATCACTCTCCTGAGGATAACACAGTGAGATAAAGAACAAATGTTGCTTGAATGCCAGCAAACACCGGGACCATACGCAGCTACGCTTTGTCATGCAATGATACCAGATTACTTGACCACGCCATCCACGTAGCAAGTGTCCTACCATGGAGGACGGAATAAGGCTGCTCTGCCCAGAAACCTTCTGCAAAGGCTTTTGGAGTACCTCCAGGAGAGCTTCATGGAGATGTCCCTGGAGGATTTCTGCTCCATCCCCAGACATGTTAACAGACTTTTCCAGTAACTTTACTGGCCGCGAATGCATCCCAAGTCCTCAGGGCAAATTAATCATTAAAAAATGCTTGCTTTTAAACCATATTTTATATTTACAAAGGTACACTCACCAGAGGTCCCTTCCATGGCTTCATTGTCTGGGATAGTGGCTTGGGAGGGCTGGGAGGGTACTTCGGTCAGGCTGAGAAAAAGCTCCTGGCTGTTGGGGAGAACAGAGTGCTGTGTGCTCTCTGCAAGCTCGTCCTCCTCTTCCTCCTCCTCCTCATCTTCCCCGTCCGCAGAATCCTCAGGCAAGGCTAAGATTATCCCCACCTCGGAATTCACAGACAGGGGTGGGGTAGCGGTGGCGGACCCTCCTAGAATTGCACGCAGCTCCGCGTAGAAGTGGCATGTTTGCGGCCCTGCCCCGGATCTTCATTTGCTTCTTTGGTTTTCTGGTAGGCTTGTCTGAGCTCCTTAACTTTCACACGGCACTGTACTGAGTCCCTGCTGTGGCCTCTCTCCATCATGGCCTTGGAAATTTTTTCAAATGGTTTTTTATTTCGTCTTTTGGAACGGAATTCTGTTAGCACGGAATCCTCTCCCCATATAGCGATCAGATCCAGTACCTCTCATGTGGTCCATGCTGGAGCTCTTTTTCAATTCTCAGACTGCATTGTTACCTGTGCTGATGAGCTCTGCGTGGTCACCTGTGCTGATCAGCTCTCCATGCTGGGCAAACAGGAAATGAAATTCAAAAGTTCGCGGGGCCTTTCCTGTCTACCTGGCCAGTGCATCCAACTTCAGATTGCTGTCCAGAGCGGTCACAATGTTGCACTGTGGGATAGCTCCCGGAGGCCAATACCGTCAAATTGCGGCCATACTAACCCTAATCCGACATGGCAATACCGATTTCAGTGCTACACCCCTCATCAGGGAGGAGTACAGAAATCGGTTTTAAGAGCCCTTTATATCAATATAAAGGGCTTAGTTGTGTGGACAGGTCCAGGGTTAAATCAGTTTAAACGCTGCTAAATTTGGTATAAACACATAGTGTAGACCAGGCCTCAGTCAACTTTCACTCATTTTCTAAGGGCAAATAAGTCTGCTGCTGTTTGCATAGGCACATCAAGGGTAGCTTAAACTTTTTTTGCTCAGTTCCTAGCTCCTTCTTTCAAAAGAATGAAACCTTCATAATAAACCATAAAAAAACCTCAAAGGCAAAAACTACCTTTTGCTTTGTCCAAGTTTAAGAACTTTCAGGTTTTCTGCAGAGCCAACAAAAGATAAAATTCCTGTTTAGCTTCAGGCACAAAGGAGTTTGTCTGACATTCACCTGTCACCCAAATACAGTTTTTCTAAACTGTCATTTTGCAGCATACTCCACTGCACTGCACGTCACATAAAATAGGTGTGCAAAAAGAAACAATGTCATCACAACTAATAAAAGAATTTATTGTAAACTTATGTATATTACACAATTTTACATTATAATACAGAATGTGGAGGATTTAACACTCAATATTTCAAATATGGACAATGTTTGTAAGGAGATCTTTGACTGACATTAAGACTTTTTAAAAAGCCACAGAGCATATAGAGGAATATTCTGAAATATTCCAATTTCTTTCACACTTAACTTGGTTTACCAATTTTTACAGCCTCCCCCTTGTTGTGCGACATAACTTTCTTCTCTTCAATTCTGATGGAACAGATTTTCTCATGAAGAAATGTCTCTCCCACCACTCTTGGGAATTCAAAAACCTTCTTGCAAAAATGTCCTACATTTGGACAACTAAACAAATATTATTGGTAACTGCTTTTGGTTTGAATGGATAGCTTGTTCTTAGCAAATTTCACATCGGATTATTCTCCTAGGGGTAACTATATTAACCTGGCTTGCTTAGAAATGAATCAAGAGACTCAATCATTGTAGCTCCTTCAAACTACTACAGAATAGATGCCTTGGTTTAGGGGACTTTTTAGAACTCAAATGCTGAAAATCATGCGGCTCAAGCAGTTGACTGGCAGGTGCCAAGATTTTGAATGGCAGGTGCCCAAAGATGGGATCCTACATCTATAGGAGCTGCTGGGTGCTCAGCACTTTTGAAAACCAGGCAACCAATGAATTATTTAGTACTAAGGGACGGAAGTGCATGTGTCGCTCCAGAATACTAGTGCACTGGCTGCCCCAAAGGGCAACTAACTGCCACATAGGGAAGGTTTTATGCAGCCTGGGATGGGACTACAGAGCCTAACTTACAAATTGTGTACAAGTGTATCTAAAAGGTGTAGGAGGCTTGATTTCCCTACAGCCTGCAAACCAAACAAAGGAAAGAGGCTGCCAGGCCCCAACAGGGAAGTTAAAGATAGGGCCTGATATTCCTAAATTCAACTGATTCCTCTCCACTCTCAGCACTGGCCCAGCCACTGTGCTCTAGCAAGATTCCCCACAGCAAGACTACTTCAGACTATGGTAGAGCAAGGGCCAGATTGTGCAGCTGTTCCTCAAGCCAGCGAGTGCTCTCTCATGCAACTGCCCTTTCTGGGTGCTCACCAGCACAAGTAAGAATTCCACAGCTGGGCCCGAGTGTTTAAAACATCCACGCCAATGCCATCAAAGCTCTTCATCTCAGAGCCCGACTCAAATTTCTTCTCATCAGTCCCATTTTCAATGTTAAGGGCAAACTGAGTAGCACTGTACTCCAGTCCTGTTGATTTCAATGGGGCTATCTGCAGATGAAGGTCCTCTTTGCGGTGGGCACCAATGGCCGATTCTGGCTTGAGGAGGACAGTGTCAAGGGTCTATAGTTTAAAAATTAATTTAATTTTATTCTGGTTTGTAACTGCTCCTTGAAAGCCTGAAACCATCTTTTTTCAGCTGAATCACTCTCCCTGGAGCATGCACATAGTTCTGTTTAACTGCAGAGCTCCTGGTATCAAGTTTATTAATTTTCTAGTGAAGAAAGCACTCAAGTATTAGTTTTGAAATACACCCTATTCCCCAACAAAAGAAGCTTATTTAGCATTTCTAAAATGCTTTACTTTTTGAAATTGCAGCACAAATATTAATTAGGCCTCAGAACACCCCTATGAGATAGGTACCCTTATTCCCAATTTTGCATATGGGAAAACTGGGGCACTGAGCAGTGATGCAACTTCCTCCAGGCCAAGCAGCAAATGCGTGACCCAGATGGGACCAGAACTCAGGAGTCCCCGGCTCTCAGGCCCTCATTCAACCTATTATGTGGTACTGCCTCAAAAAGACAAGGACTTTGAAAGCCTGGTAAAGTAATAGTCAAATTTTGGGCCCCTCAACATTGACAGCATGTTTACAATATTGCCAAATACATACCAGGAAGATTTTTATATTGCCGGTTAGACCTTCTTATGTCAATAAACATTTGCAAGGCTGCAGTGTGCCCTTCAGATGTGGCATTCACAAGGAGGAGAACATAGCAATACCTAAAGCAGGTGAGTGGTGGGACCGGAAGTAAAGGTTCTACCCACAGCCATGGTATCAGATGTTGCCATGTCCAAAGTGCCTGTGTTTTCCCTAATCCTGCTGGGTACCTTTCTGCTATACAGAGTTTAAACCAAAGTTTTGTTGCAGTCAGTTCCTCACAATCTGTGCTGATCATGGACTAATGTTCTCCAAAGATTTAAACAAGTATTACAGAGCTAGTGGCTTGCTCTCCAGCTCAGTAATCGGAATTCTTCCAGCAGTCAAGGTCAATACTTGCTAGAGAAGTAAAGGATCTTGCCAATTAACGCCCAGAAATCTTGACACAATCCTCTGTGAAATAAGCCACGCATCCAAGTCACTTTACTTTTCCCCTCACATAGGTCACATGCTCAGTTAATCCTTTAAATTTGACGTTATTCATTCATCTTGGCCATGCCCCCAACCTACCATCACCAGGATGTCTGAGGTGCTCACTCAGTCTCTCCTAAAGGAAGGAAATATTTGTTACCATACAGTTAGCTGCATGGTTGGTCCTGCTGTGTAACTGGAGCCATGTTCATTGCGTTCAACTACATCTGCACAAGTCGCTCACCACAAGCATCAGCCTCCAAACAAACCAACTTCCAAAGCTACCTATTGCTTTGCATGTATTCGCGATACTTTGGAAAAATGGTCTCCAATGGCCCCCCCAGCTCACAGCAAAATCTGTACTGATCTGTGGACTGCCTCAAAG
Source organism: Gopherus evgoodei (assembly GCF_007399415.2). Lineage (NCBI taxonomy): Eukaryota > Metazoa > Chordata > Testudines > Testudinidae > Gopherus > Gopherus evgoodei. The sequence goes on from NC_044330.1 coordinate 46,305,980, forward strand.
GGAGCTGTGGATTTCCATCTTAAAAATACATCACCTCAGCAAGCTATCCAGTCATCAGCTGGAGGAGGCCTATTTTGTTGCCAAGTCTTTTTCAGCTAGCAACTGAACACAAACTGACAAAGTTCGCTCATCACTTACTGAGTAAACAACACTGCAGTCTAACAACTTGATTTGGAACAGAGCATCATTTTGTTGCATTAAGGTGCATCTTTAATTGGAGGTAATGATCTAGTAGCCCAACATTATAAAATGTATATAATAGCGTCCTACAGAGACAGTGGAATTGTCATTAAATATTTCACTCTTCAATCCATTGTTACTACAGCATCTTCAGGTTATTTCACTGTTCCTCATTTAATATCCTCATATTTTTGTTTGTGAGGAAATCAAGAAAGGGAATATTGCAGATGGCTTGGTGAATATTCATCACTGTGATCTCTCTTGGAATCCTGCAGAGAACAAATCAAAGAAACTATTATAGTATGCAAAAAGCCAACTCTCTCTGAAGTGCCAAGCCAATAAATTGACTAATGGGAGGAAAAGCCAAAAAATGACAGTATAGTGTTACAGTTACAGAGACAAGGTATTAAAATGCCCTAGCACAAAATGGATGCTATCAGAAAATTTGGAGGAATACTCCTTGGGCGTAAGCTTATGAAAATTAAAGGGAAGTTCTGGAGTATCAGTTTTGTGGAACAGGCAATATTTTAATTAAGCCATTTGCTTGCACGTATTAAACACTAAGGCCTTGTTTTTCAATTTCAAGTTCTGCTAGAACACCATGAAGACAGGTGAAGAAGTCCCTAAACAAAAGGAGAATAGTGTTTGGATCAGGAGTTACTGTAAGAACTACTTGATTTCCATGCTACTAAGTAGGCTACTGGGGTCTTGTCAGGCCACTGGCAGAGCATTTGTAGGTCAACTCGTTTTGATCAGGGTGGAGAATATTCCACATCCATCCCAAAACCCTGAGGACAGCTGCCTCCCACTTAATTTTCATCTGTAAGTCCTTGCGTTGCAGCAATCCTTCCAAACAGAAACTAGAGAAGACAGGAATCAGTCACTGCTGCCCCTTCACTTGGCTCAAAAGCAGCACTTTGCTCATTTCCCCCCCCCCCGACTGACTGAGGAAAAATTTGCTGCTTCTACAGAAAACTCATGCCCCTGCCAGCCCAGGAACCATAAGAATGTAATGCAAACCATTGTAAAACTGAAGTGCTTCTGGTGAAAATACCAGGCCAACATTTACAGTCTAAGCTGATCACTTTAAAGTTAGTTTTCAGGCGACTAATAACTTTACATCATCATATGTACTGATCATCTTTAACGGAAGACAGCCTTCAATGGAAGTGGGACCCCTCACACAAGCCAGCAACGGAGTGAAGGTTTTTGTTCAGTAATTCTTCTAGTAATAAACTATTTATAATTTTATTTTTATTAACAAAGGTAATAGACATCCTGCAAAGACCAAAAGTGTGCATGCTATAAGACAAAGGAAAGCGTAGGTCCTCTACGTAGCGGGGAAGGAGAGCTAATAAATTGTTGACATCAAGAAAGATGAGGTATTTAATGCCTAAAAAGGTTAATGGTGACTTGTTACTCAACACAATTAATATTAACACAGGAGAAGGAACACAAGTCAAAATAGGGAAAGAATAAAGGTTAAAGAATATTTAGATAAGTTAGATGTAGTCAAGTCAGCAGGGCCTGAAGAAATTCATCCAGAGTACTTAAGGAACGAGCTGAAGCAATCTCGGAAGAGCTGGAATAATCTTTGAGAACTCACGGAGGATGGGTTAGGTCCCAAAGGACTGGAGAGGGGCAAATATTGCACCCTTTTTTAAATATAGGTACTAAGATGACCTAGGGAATTTTAGACCAGTCAGCCTACCTTCAATACATGGGAAAATACTGGGACAAATTATTAAACAATTTGTAATATAACAGGGTTTTAAGGAATAGCCAGCATGAATTTGTCAGAGCAAGTCATACCAAACCAACCTAATTTCCTTCTTTGACAGGATTACTGGCCTAGTGGATGGGGGAAGTGGTAGATGTAATGTATCTTGATTTTAGTAATGCCTTTGTCATAGTCTGACATGACATTCTCATAAGCAAACTGGGGAAACGTGGTCAAGATGAAATGACTGTAAAGTGGGTGCACGACTGGTTGGAAGACTGTACTCAACGACTAGTTATCAATGGTTCACTGTCAAACTGGGATGGTGTATCTAGTGAGGTTCCTCAGGGATCTGTTTGGGTCTGGCACTATTTAATATTTTCATTAATGATTGGATAATGGAGTGGAGAATATGCTTATATAATTTGTGGGTGACACCGGGCTGGGAAGGGTTGCAAGAACTTTGGAGGATGGGATTAGAATTCAAAATCACCTGGACAAATTGGAGAATTGGTCTGAAATCAACAAGATGAAATTCAATAAAGGCAAGTACAAAGTACTACACCTAGGATGGAAAATACCAAATGCATGACTACGAAATGGGGAATAACTGGTGAGACACCAGTACTGCTGAAAAGGATCTCGAAGTTACAGTAGATCACAAATTGAATACGAGTCAACAGTGCAATACAGTTGCAAAAAAAGTGAATATCATTCTGGGGTATGTTAACAGGAGTGTAATATACAAGACATGGGCGGTAACTGTCTTGCGCTATTTAGCACTGGTGAGGCCTCAGCTGGAATATGTCCAATTCTGGGCACCACACTTCAGGAAAGATGTGGACTAATCGGAAAGAGTCTAGAGGAGAGCAACAAAAATGATAAAAGGTTTAGAAAATCTGACCTCTGAGAAAATTAAAAAAACCACCACAACAAAAACTGGTCATGTTTAGTCTTGCAAAAAGAAGACTGAGGAGGGACCTGGTAGCCTTAATATACGTTAAGGGCTGTTATACAGAGGATAGTGATCAAATGTTCTCTATGTCCACTGAAGGTAGGACAAGAAGTAATGGGCTTAATCTGCAGCAAGGAAATTTAAGTTAGTTATTAGGAACAACTTCCTAACTGTAAGGGTAGTTAAGCTCTGGAATAGGCTTCCTAGGGAGGTTGTGGAATCCCCATAATTGGAAATCATTAAGAACAGGTTGGATAAACACCAGTCAGGGATGGTGGTCGAGGCTCACCTGGTCCTGCCTCAGCATAGAGGGCTGGACTTGACTTCTCAAGATCCCTTCCAGTCCTACACTTCTGTGATTCTTCTATACACTGAGGGTTCATTGCTTACACAGTTTGAACCTTGTGATGTTTTAATAATTTCTTAAAGCAGGTAAAACTTTTATATAAATAACAAATGATAAAAGGGAGGTTGGTCACTGTACCTGTTCTGAGGAGCGGTCTGGTACCCAACAGCCAGTGCTTGCCTTAGGATATCATTAACAAGTTGTTCAGTGGCCTAAGACAAAGGCAGTGTTAGGGGATTACATGTGAAAAGATTAGGCAATGGATTTTATTTTTATCTGACTTCAATTTCATAAATAAGCAGCAGCTTGGTCAAAAAAAGTTTGGTTTTCATTTTTTTTAAATTCCAGAATCAGTTAGCTTTTATAAAACTGATCAGCCAATAGACTATAAACTCTACCAACAACCTGAAAAAGATTCTGTTGTCCTAAGACCAGTAAAGCCCTCTTAAAAGTGATTTGTATGAGTCCTAAATATAACACCACTAGGACTCCCCAGTTTCAAATTGTTAAAGGGCACTGGTGATCAATAGTATATTCTTTGCTTTATCCGAAGTTGCAAATGACAGATACTGGTATCACACTCTTGTATGAAGAACTATCACTAATTTCAGGTATCCAGCAGACTAACATTCAGATGTCCTAACACCGCAGCCAAAAAGGGGACAGCAATACTTGGGGAAAAAAATATTTAGCTCTTTTCACACACTAATTAATCTTCAACATCTCTATAGGGTAGGCAGGTAGGTCTCTCTCTCTCTCTCTTTTTTTTTTTTTTAAACAGACTGGGAAACTCAAAGTGACATATTCAATGTTACAGAGTGATTCAGTATCAGAATAGAGGATTAGAGTTTAGGTGTTTCTAGATTATAGTACTGTCTCCAGCCCACCAGACCATAGTTAGGAGGTTTTAAACACATGCAACACTTGATTCTGTGCAAGTCTTCTGAACTGATCATTATTCTGTATTACTGGGTCTAGTACAATTACAGAAATTTAACCACTGTCGGATAATAGTTTACCTTTAAAACCATATCTTCTATTACTGATGCATAAATGTTCTTGTGCAGCTCAACAGGCTGAAAAGAAATCCCTATCTATAAAACAGGAGAGAGGGAGAGAGAATTTTTAATCTGACAGATTACTACATCAAATAAAATAACCAAGAACAGATAATGTTTTGTTATGGATGACATGACAGTGAACAATACTTCAGGAATAACCAGTTACAATGAAAAACAAGCACTGTAAAATTTTAGTACAATATAATTTCAGGGCTTAGATTTGAAAGAATATCCAGTGCAAGTGAAATCCGATCATACAAATGGCTGTGGGGACATATCTAAAAACACAGAAAAAGTAAAATCAATTTTGATTTGGGGGCACTCTGGGGAGCAAAAGCCCCTCTGCCATTTGTTAAATTTGTACCTATGTTTACTTGACTAGTTTCATGTTCTGCCCCCTCGGCTGTGAAGACTGAATCTGTATTAAATAGTTTTGTTTCAGCCCCTAACATCCTGCCTTTTGTGCTGGCCGTGGCTTGCACGTGGTATGCATATGGAGTACTGCTCAGATACTGGCAAGAAGGAAAAGTTTTACCCTCTTCCCCCTCTGGCAGATGGGACTGGAAGGAGAAAAGCTCTCTTTTCTCCCCCGCTGCTACACAGAGGATCTCCCCTTTCTCCCCAGTCTGCTACTATGAAGAAATACATTGCTTGCTGTTCATCAACTAAGCACCACAGGATCCACCTGGACAAAATACACTATTATAAATATGAGGTAATTACTAGCTCAGTAGCAGTTCATTAGCTTTGTGAATCATGTTTCACTACCTTCTGTGCCATGTCCCTCACAAATTCTGATGCAGGCAGGGAGGCCAAGTAGAATTTCATCTCCTCTTGTTTCTCTTCCTGTTCCTTTTTAATGTTTATTTTCAGTGGCTCAGTAAAGCTGAGGATATCCACTTCCTCATCATTCTCTGGTTCTTGTTTCAGAAACTGCTGAAGCTCCTCCAGTTTTCGGCAGAGTTCTTCACCACTGGTGTAAGAAGATGGGCATTCTAAAAGAGAAGCATTCAGTCTTACTTAAGACATGATGAGAAGAGCACTTAAAAATGGATACATGCCCAAGGTCTAGTAAGAAATTCAGATAATTAAAGGGCACACGTTGGTCCTCAACATTTAAGAACACAAGGCTGAAGAAAGAACAAATATTACCCAAGATTTTTCTCTTTAATGAGATCAAGTGCAAGTTTACAATACAAAGTGAATTCACTCACCAGTTCCTGCTAATCATGCCACTTAAAGAGGCTGCACTTTAAATATTACCAGACTAACGTGGATTTACTAGAAGTCTTCCAGCAGTTCTTTTGTAGAAAAGTCTGATAAACTAGCGGATACTCCCCTCACTGCTTTGAGAAATGGAAATGCCACACAGCTCTGAATACTAATCATGTTGCTGAATGTAATGATTTAATTAAATAAAGGTAAACAGAGGGGCAGATTCTCAATTGGTGTAAATGCGCATCTCTCTATTTTCTCTGCATGAGAATCTAGCCACAGCCCTGCCGAAGAGGACAGTCATTTTTGAACCCTCTCATTACCATTCCTCTGAACTATCCAGTCCCCTTCCTACATGTATTATTCCCCCTCAGAGCCAGTCATTAGTAACTGAAAAGGTTGCATAAATTTTTGACCTTTCCTTTTCTACTCATCAGATGCTTTCCAGCCCTACTCAACATTGCTCACAGCTCACTACTGCTTTGATTTTTGTCTGGAGAGATTGGAAGTCACGCATGGTTTCATAGCTGCCTCTCTCTCTTTGGTAAAATCCATATCTTCATTCCATTCTTTAATCCCACTGCCCTTCTACCTCTTAAAAGTCTGACACTTCTAGTAAACCCTCAGAAGCATCACAAACTTGTCATTTTGTTAACTGGAGAATATACGCATTTTCTGAAAGCAATTAGATGTCCAAACTGAACTCAATTCATAACTACATGTGGAACTGACACAAAAAAGCCCCATCATAGGATTGTGGTAAGAAAAACCCTATTTTCCAGCTCAAGCACAACACATTTCTCTCCATGAGCACAAATTTTACAAAACATCAAGTTGTAGCTGCCAAAGCTGGCTCAACTGTGACCTGCTTCAGAGTGAGGAACAGAACAGTACAATCTTGCTCTTTTATTAGCTCCATGAACGTCACTGATGAATAAGGTACGTTTTAGTCACAGGTATTTTCAGTAAAAGTCATGGACATGTCACAAGCAGTAAACAAAAAATCATGGCCCATGACCTATCCATGACTTGTACTATATACTCCTAACTAAACCATGGGCCGGGGGGCCGCGGGTACTCTGGCAGGGGCAGCGCAGGTGCTGGAGTTGGTGGCCCAGGACCCCCACCAGTGCTGGGGGGACGGTTGGCAGGGCTGGCAGTCTCCCTACGCAGCTCCGCGTGTCCAGCAGCTCCTAGGGAGAGGGAAGGCTGGGGGTCTCCGTGCACTGCCCCTGTCACGAACTCTGACTCTGCAGCTCACATTGGCTTCAGTTCCTGGCCAATGGGAAGTGCAGCCAATGGGAACTGCAGGGGTGGTGCCTTTGGGTGGGACAGTGTGCAGAGCCCCCTGACCCCTCCTCCTAGGAGCTGCAGGGACATGCTGACCATTTCCAGGGAGCCCCTTCCTCCCTGAGGTAGATGCCACCCCATACCCCAACCCCCTACCTCAGCCCTGAGCCCCCTCCTATACCCAAACTGCCCCAGCAGCGGCTGGCACCAGGGCTGCCTGATCTGCTCAGGCAGCTTTGGAGCCAGCTGCAGCGCCCGATGCAGAAGTCACGGAAAGTCATGGAATCTGTGACCTCTGTGACAGACACATAGCCTTACTGATGAGTGAAGACAGGAGACACAGTGAAAGCATTTACGTGACTAAGATGGGCAGTGGTGGTTAAATCGTGGGATGGCCATGGAGAGATGTTCTGCGGTAAATTATAAATACTGTATGCTGACCTGGTTATTGGGATGTTTACTGTACGAATATGTTGATTTAGCTGAACAGCAGGCAGTAAGGAAAAACAAGCAGGATGGGAAGAAGAACTGTTCAAGATACACCTGCCAAGCTGCAAAGGCTTGAGGACTATCACAGGAACAATGGCAGAGCCAGTCTCCGAGGCAGGCATAGTCAATTATTTTTTGTCAAGATCCAAATTTCTTAGTCAAGATATTGTCAAGGTCCAGACTCTACAGAAATATTTTTCACACCACAATAATAATAAAAGTAAGAGCAAGGAAATAAAAAGATTTTGTGATCCATTCAAAAGCATCTGTCGGTCCAGATTGGGCCCACGGTTCGCCAATTGACTACCCCTATTCTGAGAAGTGTCTCAACCTCCTGCTGATCCTACCAAACTGGTTTTGATAAGTACGACCAAAGCCTGAGAGCTGACAAGAGCAAAGGAACTGTGGCTGGATTAAAAGGGACTCACTCTCAATAGAAGACAGCTGCTGGGGTGTTGTTTTGGGGGATCAGACTGACATGCAGGCTCTGTGGGGGTGTCTGAAGAAGTTAGGCCTGCCCAAGCTACCATCAGGATGGTAAGCTGTGAGGTAAAATAGACACACGTGGACTCTGAACACTCTCTAATGCTTCGTCCTAATGTTAAAATAAACAATACGCTGGTTTTGAGAAGGCTGTCCTGGTCACTGTATACCACTAGTCACAGACTCCCAAAGGGAAGAACCATGGTGTCTGATCCCAGTTGGACCTGCCAGACAAGCATAGCTGATACACACTGTACCCCAGGGCCTGGGGTTGAGAGTGAGAGAACTGCAGAATTCCATGATAGAGAGGTAAAGGCCTGAGGCCTGACACTGCAGGGGCTGTGCTTGGAGTCCATGAAAAGGACAGATGTGCACTTACTCCTGTGCCCATGACAGCTGGTATTTTATCTTCACAAGTGGTATTTGTGGTGTAAAATCCAAGCAGTTAAGTCCCACTAGGGGGCCGTCCAGTGGTTATGGACAGCCTGGTGGCAGAGAGGTGGAAGGCTGATTTCTGTGCAGGTGTAAGCAGTTCCTCTCCCCGAGGCATCTCCTGAGTTAGGCCAGTTTCATACTCTCACCCTAGGTTTATTTTCCAGCAGCAGAACAACCTCCCATGCTCTGAACAAATCTCCTCTCAAAGACACAGAGTCTAATTATGCAAATTAAAACCCTCCATGGAGTTTCTTTAAACCAAGAGAGCTGGCTCTGATATGCAGAGCTTGCAGTCTGCTGAGGGAGAAGAGTATAAAGATTTATTAACACTCAATTTCACTATTTGTCTTGCCACCATTGGTTGCATCCTTGCTCTTAATGTCAAATAACAGTCTATTGTTTCACTAATTTTTGGACAGCTCCCTCTTCCCTGGCCCACTGTAACTGTGTGTCTCACTCAGTCCATGTTGGAAAAGCATGCTCCATTCTGGAAGGCAGAACCAGTAAGGTCTAACATCCTCAGACTACTATCCCAGAATCATGCTGGCCAAGAGGAAGTGATCAAAAAGCAAAGATAAATCTGAAGACCCTTCAGTCTCTACTCCCTTTATTCCACAAGCACATCACTTCTGTAACATGCCTGATCATGAACGAGGTTAGAGGTCTCAGCTGCACTTAGCCAGGCATACCCGATCCAGCACAATGCATTGCCAGGGGCGCAACCCAGGATCAGTCTTTTCACAGATCAATAAAATTGTAAGATCAGAATGGGGAGGAATCAGCTTTAGGAGTGGGATTATTTGAAAATGTTACAAAGGAGCAGCATGGAAAAGAGTAGTATGAAATTCAAAAAAAGGAAATTTTGCTCAGTTGTAGGGAGAAGATTCCTGACAGTGAAATGTGTTCAGCTGTGGAATATTATCCACAATGCAGCGATGGACGCCCCAGCATTCCCCCACTTTGTCTTAGACTGTAAACTCCTTGGGGGTAGGGACTGTCTTTCACTTTGTGCTGGTACAGGATCTAGTTCAATGGAATCCTGACATTGGCTGGGGCCTCTCCATGCTACTGTAATGTCAACAACTAGGCTGCACAAAGCATTGAAAACAAACAGTAAGGAACAATTTGGTTGGTAGGAGGAACAGGTAGATGTACTATTAGGCCTTTCTGATCTCTAATTTCTGCAATTCCAACAGAGTGAAAATAGCTTCAAGAATGTACTGGAGAATAAAGTGGGAGAGAGATGGGGGTTGTTTAACAGGCAATGTCTTTTAGGGGTAAGGGGCACTGGAGCTGGCCTCCCTTAAATGCTCACCTGGCTCACTGTCTATTTGAGTCAGGACATCTTCTATTGAATCTTCCTCGTTCCTTAGGGCTTCAGGGTCAGGCGGAGTGTAGCCGTGGCATCGACACCAATGTACCACATGCTTGGTTTTCAGGGGGCTGATGTTGTGAAATCTGGGATGCTTCTCTATGATTTCTTGTAGGATTTTTCTCACAGTCATTGCTCGCTGCCACTGTGGGAAATCAAAGTGAGAGCTTTGTTTAGCTGAGGTGTTTTATGTTTGAGTTCCAGGAGACCAGAACACGGCCAAGTGCAGTAATGCAGGGTCCTAAGAACATGGAGACTGCAACTACACCAGGTACTTCCTCAGAAAGCAGCACGACCTGGAAGAATGAGCATGGATTGGTGGTCCTGATTCTGAGTCATTCTGTAGCCTTGGACAGGTAATTTAAACTCTGCTTCTGTTTCCACCATCTGTGTCAAACTAAAAGATCTCTACTTCACAGAGGATAAGTTAGGTACATAGTCAACATAATCACACTTCTGTCTGAACTTCAGCCTTCTATTGTTATAAGCAACAGCTATGATTACAGTAACTGAAAGCTATTAGAGGGAAATATGTATCTCTACTGTTTTGCAGCTTGTTTAATTTTGTGCACCAGAACCGAACTGCATCTAGTCAGCCTCAGTGTTTCCTATACAGGTCCTTCACAAAGCAACAAGGGAGAAAAATTATGGAAAATTAAGGAAAATGCAACTGCAACACCATAAAAATAGCTCCAAAACAATTACACAAAATATTTCTCCACAATGAAATAAGAATCTAGTTCAATAATGGCTCTGCCTGAGGCCAGATCTCACTCAGTCCTTCCACAAAAAGAGTGAACACGACACAGAGCAATTATAATAGAAAGGCAAATGCGGGGATAGGGAACATAGTGAAAATATATTGGGGGAAATTAGAGACAATATTATGCCCCACGATGGCATATGGAACAATGTGTAAGAAGGAGGCTATGCAAACACTGTACAGCCCAGCAATTTAAAAATATTCCAAAAAGATTTTAAGTTGAAGCAACTGAAAATTGAACTTTAAGGTTATTTAAATTTAATTTATTCTGCAACAGTAAATTGGGGTACTACATGGAAAGAAGCCAGTGCATATTACTGTGAAACATGCCTCCATTTCTAATATATCAGAGTGCTTTTTGTCATAGCTGAGAACTTTGGAGTGGCTCCAGGTTTCACCATGCTGAAGTTTCCCCAGTTTTAATCACCAGTGCTCATCAAACATGTAAAGAACGGATTACCTCAGCTGCTCTTCGTTTTCCAATATTCCAGCTGTAGTATTGTTCCACTGAACTGGCACGGAAAGAACTGACATCTTCACCTAAAGAGCACACAGCCAAAAAAACTGGAGTTAAATTTTAATAACTATAAAATCTTTGCTGCTGGCAATTTCTGAAAACTTCAAATAGGTTTTTGTTGGATACACTGTGCTTGGTGGGGAGAATGGGAAAAATGGGTTCTCTGTGTGCAGTCCCCACAGCATAAAGAATTCTATTCTCTTACAAAGAGTGTGTGCATTTCCTGTGCGCAGCACATACGTTCTTATTTGTACAATCACTCTCTCTCTTTGTCAAGGTATCACATGTGTCAGCCTAACAACCATGTTTTAAATTCCCAAAAGACAAAACATGACTGAAGAAGTTCAGTAGCGCTTTGCTATTGTCAAAAGTAGCCGTAATTTCCTTCTGAAAACACTTATTTGGCTAACAATTAGAAATATAAACATTAAATAGAAAATGAAACAAAGCAAAGGACATCTCAAGAAGTTTTCACCGGCACAAATTTAGGAGGGTATTAACGCCCAATCAGCAGATCTGTGAGTGTTATATAGGACTCCTAAAATAAGAAGCACTGAAAGCTTTACTGCACAACCTACTACCTCCATTTTGCTCATGTTACTGATTTTATTCAGTCTGTCCTAACCAGTTTCCAGCAGCTTCTCCTCACTGAAGTATATTCGTTACTAGGGAAACATCAGTAGCAGTATGTTTCCCAACCACATATATGGGTGGTATGTGGGTGTGCAATTAAAAAGGATCTTTTCCTAACCAATGACAGATGAAAACAGACTGATGGTTGCCTAAAAGTTGCCATCGCTGGTTAGATAAGTACCAATATTCTAGTGCAAACTACCCTATCTCTCTCATACACGCAAGACAATGAATGTTAGGGCTTGTCTATACTTATGGCTTGATCGGCAGTGCTGCGATCGATGAAGTGGTGTCGATTTAGTGGGGCAGGTGAAGACTCACTAAGTTGAGGACAGAGCGCACTCTCGTTGACTCCTGTACTCCAACTCCCCGAGAAGCGTAAGGGAAGTCAGGGAGAGCACATCTCCCATTGACACAACACGGTGTTGACACCGCAGTAAGTTGACCTGAGTTACGTTTACTTCAGTCACGTAATTTACGAAACTGGAGTAGCATAACTTAGGTCGATTTACAGCTGTAGTTTAGACTGGCCCTCAGTAACTGCCAACAGCAACCCATCTTGTTGGCAGGACTTGGCTGATTTAGATTCCTAAGTATTTTGCTACCAACAAACCCCAAAAGGAAGCTTTCTGGGACATGGGTTTCACTTCATTCTGTTTTGTGTAATTTTCCCAGCTGCAGAGTGCCATGCATATCTTTGGTGCTATCAGAATAACAAACTGTTTTCACACAGATCTTACTTTTCTCAGCAATTAATGGAACTTTCTTCACTATCGCTGTTAAAAGTTGCTGGACATTCTCCAAATGTTCTATGCTGCAAAGAAAGATCACAGTGAAGAGTAATTACTTTTTAGAAGAGATAAATCAGATCTACAGGATTCTAACATCCTTATCAATTTAAAAAAAAAGTCCCACTGAAATCAACAAATGGCGTCTCAATGTGGGCATAAAGTTCCACCCACCAGGATCAGGACTCAAACAGGTCATTGTGTCTTTTTGGTTTGCATCCTGCCGGGATGGAATCTCAGGAGCTGGCCTGGCAGTAATGCCTAAGCAATGTCTACTAACAGTACAGGAGCTGTATGACACCATTGCTTCAAATATGTCTGATAGCAAGATGCTATTTCTGTAAGTTCTCACAGCAGGAATGTGCTAACAGTATTGCAAGATTTATACTTTATAAAACTCCTCGATGCTGCTGGTCCTCATATCCCTCTTCTACACTGCTTTATTACAATGAAAGACAAGGGACATCAGGCACATGATGATCAACACTAGGATGTGAGGTACAAACTTAACCAGTAAAATTAAAAACAAAAAAACTCCCAAAACCCCAAACACCTTTCCCTAGTATTTCCTTGAAGTTATTTAAGACCAACTGGTGAAATTCAAAGAGCATATTGGCTTCTGATTGATTTATATATAGGCATCCCTATAGAAGTCTCCACCAGAGTAAGAGTGTACTATGACATTTTAAAAAATGGTAACAGGAAAATGTAAGTTATTGACAGGATTGTGAGCAGAGGAGATATCTCCTACGTTCAGGGATTTCTACAGAAAGTTATTTTGCTGGTAAAGCTCTGGGTGAAGAACTTCCAAAAAGCACTCGTGATGGCATCACAAAGAAGTATTCAGATTCTTCCACAATGTCAGAAGTGTAAATGCTGTTAAGACACAAGGGATCAGGTACCACATCCTCAGGCCCTCTCCCAAGTTAGAATGTGGAAAGATCTCTTGACAATTACAGCCATATGTGAGTAATAACATTCATAACCAGACAAACATACAGAGAGGTAACACACATGCACAGAGTTTACAAAAGAAAAAGAAGTTGAGGGAGGATCAAATTTTCCCTTCCCCAATTATTTTCAGCTGTATTTCAAGGACCATAGCCCGGCACTGATCAGAACACGCAACTGCAGTGGGAATTATGAGTGAATAGATGATATAAGATTCAAATGTTTAGCAAATCCCAAAAATGATTAAGCACCATTAAACAACTTCATCTTTAGCTGTTCCGAGTACAAGCCCATTCACAAAATCAGTATTTTAATACTACATCCTGGAGATATGGATGTAACTGAGGTCTGAAAATGAATGTCAACCAACAGACTATCTAGATTATAGTATTCTACAGAATGTATCAGTGTCTGTCAGATTTTAATCACTCGATTCCTCAGCCAGTGTTCTGATATTGTTGTGTACTGTCCTACAACCTGCCCCAAAACTAAACTACATAGCTCTTTAGACAAGACAGAACAATTACTTGATAATGTAATTTCCGAGTTCTGAGCTCTCTTCTGTTTTTACTGCTGTTTGACCATCTTGGGAGACCAGAGAGTTGCAGTTCTGTCCCGCTGAATCAGGCTCCATCTTAACTTCAGAGAAACACAGAACAAATTTTTAAAATGACAGACTTGTTGATAGTCAGCTGGGGAAACTGATAAAACTCAGCAGAGTGCAGTAAAACTAGTGCTATGCATTTGATCAGACTGGCTCTATTTGGGAGCAGGAGGGAGGGGGGAAAGAATGATTAAAACTGCCTGAAATACCCACATCCACATTCCAAAGACCAGTACTAAACAGGGAATAAAGTCAACCTATGCGTGTGTGGATGAGCTCTCCCCGCACCTTGCAACCCCACCTTGATTGTGTATTCTACACTTTCAGCACAATCCAACGCTGCCCTGCTGGCAATTCATCATTCATCCAGTGGAGGGAGAACCACTGAAATAACTTCACTCCATACCCAAAAACACTTAGTTGTCTTCTTGTAAGAAATATTCATGTCTGGAGCATCAGGTGCTTGTGGGTTTTGTGGAGGATGATCCAATTTCAATTGAACTGCTTGCAGCTGTCAATTGCAAGGCCTGGGATCACACAGCCATTGACATTTAGTGCTGCTGCAAAACACAGCCCAATGATCCCACCACTGAATTACCATTCTTAGGGCAGCGCTCATACTTTGATTAACACACACTGCTATGAATAGTGTAGCACTGCATACGTTTCCACAGTGGTGGGTTGGCACCATGCAAGTTTTACTACCTATGGGAACCTTCCAAAGTATCCTCCTTTAAGTTTTTTTATGCTCTTCTGTACATGTCTGTCCCATGGACTACGCTGTGGGCATAGCATCTTTGTTCACTTTTCCAACCCCCAGATTCTATTCCTGTAACAACTTAATTGATGGACACAGTAGAAAACAGAACCAAACACAATGGGATCTATTAACAGGGTCAGAACACTTCCATATGGCAGCCATGTTCATTCATGCACAATTGGTTTCTTTGAGAGTGCTACTGACAAGTGATAAATTCATTTTTTTTACCTTTAGTGACAGATGCTGTGGAGGAGATGGGTACAACCGTACTGGCTGAAGTTACAGCAGTCGCAGCAGACACTTTGCTGGTAGACAGCGACTGTATCACTGAAAGACAACAGGAAAAAAAAAAAGATTTGTTGCATACTTCTAAATACTCTTCCCAGTTAATGCGTCACCCTTTTTTTTGGACGGATAGTTTTATTAACCCTCAATAGCAAGTTATATTGTATGTGCAACATGAGAGCTTGGGAACAACTGAAACCCACTACATGCTTTCTTCTTGGGTATTTATAAACCTTGTATTGTTGTATGGCAAGAATGGCTGCGCTCTTTGCTACGTCAAACACCATCTAATGCTGCTGCATTTACCTTTGTTCACAGGCATCAGTATAGTCTGAACACCTCCAGGTGCTGTATTTACGCTGAGCTGTTTGATCTGGCTAGGTACTGTCAGCACAGCCTGCTGGGGACTACTAGACTGGTTTGAGTGGATCTTTAACAATCCTAAAAGAAGGGGGAAAGAGACACATTAGATAATGCTTAGTTCAGTCTATCCCCTACTATTTCTCTCCCTTTCTGCACGAAATAAGGTGATTTAAGCTAAGCTTTGCTATCCTCTTAGCAAGCCCACGCTCACACTGAATTGTTAAACAAGTTTTTTGTTGAGTTGGATGGCTGCCAACACACTCTGACACATTATATAACTATATTGCACAGGGCTTTGATATTTGTGAGGTAAGATTTAGAAAGAATACAGTAATCTTAAACAGAGACTGAGGTGTTGTGTTAATACTTAGAGTTTTAAAAGAACACGGCCAGATACTCAAAACAAAAGACTCTTGTCAGAATAAGACAAAAAAGTCTTGACTTACACGTTTCCTGAACTTATCCTTAGGGATCTGATAAATGTAACCTGTAAATGAAGTAAACTAGGTTCTACCAATATAGCTCCTATTACAGTAGACCTGAGCACATCAGAGTGCTGGAAAGGTATAACAAGTGGCGTTCCGCAGGGGTCTGTTTTGGGACCGGCTCTGTTCAATATCTTCATCAACGATTTAGATGTTGGCATAGAAAGTACGCTTATTAAGTTTGCAGATGATACCAAACTGGGAGGGATTGCAACTGCTTTGGAGGACAGGTTCAAAATTCAAAATGATCTGGACAAATTGGAGAAATGGTCTGAGGTAAACAGGATGAAGTTCAATAAAGATAAATGCAAAGTGCTCCACTTAGGAAGGAATAATCAGTTTCACACATACAGAATGGGAAGAGACTGTCTAGGAAGGAGTATGGCAGAAAGAGATCTAGGGGTCATAGTAGACCACAAGCTTAATATGAGTCAACAGTGTGATACTGTTGCAAAAAAAGCAAACGTGATTCTGGGATGCATTAACAGGTGTGTTGTAAACAAGACACGAGAAGTCATTCTTCCGCTTTACTTTGCGCTGGTTAGGCCTCAACTGGAGTATTGTGTCCAGTTCTGGGCACCGCATTTCAAGAAAGATGTGGAGAAATTGGAGAGGGTCCAGAGAAGAGCAACAAGAATGATTACAGGTCTTGAGAACATGACCTATGAAGGAAGGCTGAAGGAATTGGGTTTGTTTAGTTTGAAAAAGAGAAGACTGAGAGGGGACATGATAGCAGTTTTCAGGTATCTAAAAGGGCGTCATCAGGAGGAGGGAGAAAACTCGTTCACCTTAGCCTCCAATGATAGAACAAGAAGCAACGGGCTTAAACTGCAGCAAGGGAGATTTAGGTTGGACATTAGGAAAAAGTTCCTAACTGTCAGGGTAGTTAAACACTGGAATAGATTGCCTAGGGAAGTTGTGGAATCTCCATCTCTGGAGATATTTAAGAGTAGGTTAGATAAATGTCTATTAGGGATGGTCTAGACAGTATTTGGTCCTGCCATGAGGGCAGGGGACTGGACTCGATGACCTCTCGAGGTTCCTTCCAGTCCTAGAGTCTATGAGTCTATGAGAGTCTTCCTCAAAACATCCCTGTGCGGCAGGGGTGTGCTATTATCACCATTATACAGATGGGGAACTAAGACAGAGAGAGACTATGTGACTTGCCCAGGGTCAGGCAGGAAGTTTGTAGTGAATGGACCTGAACCTGGGTCTCCCTAAGCCCCTTAACAATAAATACTAACTGCCTTCAGAAGCAAAGCTAATAAAAGCATATAGCATATTTACAAGGGGGATTGATTTAAGTTATCATTTTAATCATGATTTAAGTAAGCAAGCAGGAAACCTTGATTTAAATAATTCAATTCTTGTTTTTCATTTGAATTTTCCTGAAGAGAAGTCCATTCTCATTGGTTGGAATAATCATTAAAACATGTTGATTTGAAACTAAGTATAGCTTTTACATTAAAAAGTCGATATTTCTGTCTGCTAACCAGGAGAATACACTATATCAATACATGTTTATTTAAGCAATTCTCTAGCTTAGAACACATTTTTTAACATTAGAAAATGGTGAATGACTCCTTCCTTATTTACTAGATGACAGTTTTCTTTTTAATTAGGATTAGCGTAAAGCTGCATTTGGATGGTAATTGGAGTTCAACTAAGAACGCACAAAACTGTCAGTTTACATATTTTTTTAAATAAAATGAAACTATCTTAAATGTGCTGGGATGCATAAGAAAAAAATTGTCTCCTGAAATGTTTTGCATTTAGGACTAACTGAATTACTAAACCAAGGAAATACAAGCCGAAGGTAGTGAACTGATGGTCTGGCTACAAACTGTCCTATGTTTGCAGTATCAGCGTTCAAATCTCGTTAGTGTTTTCCCTTTGATACAACCATGTACTTGGACAAATGGGATGCATCTTTGTAAAAAGAAAGTAAACTTGGCATCCAAACTGAGATTCCTCACTAACCACTAAAGTCATTACTCTAACCAGAAACACTCAACATGCAAATGACCTAAGAAGTCAAATTTCAAATTGTTCTTTTTGCAACCTTCTTTCTGTTAATCAAAAAGTCATTTTACTAAGACAAGTTTTAGAAAATAGAGGAAATTGCTAAAATCTACAGGTAATTTTCTGGTAAGTACTCAAAAAGGCAAGTGCTCTGAATTCTACTGTTTACTGTACAAGGTATCTGAAGGAGTTATAGTCCAAGTCGAAATTTTAGTAACAAAAAGGCAGAAAGGAAGTTTATTACCTGATACAGCAGCTTTGCCAGAAACAGGGGTTGGCGTAGTCATCAAGGAAGCAGCACTTACAACAGTAGAAGTAGCAGTTTTATTAGCTACTGATGAACCAGACTGCCCCTGGTTTATACAAATTTGGTGTTGCTGTCCTGATGTCTTTGCCACAGGACCCACAGTGGAAGATGAACTGGAACCTGCACCATCCACTTGCTGTATTAAAGGGAGAGACGTGACAGTGTCAAATTCCTTTTTATTTTACTGAGCATTTAAAACAATTTGTCATATTGCTAGAGAGGAGCATTTAAGAGAAATAAAAGCAACTGCATATATACCTATCCACAAGCCTACTGTCTTTAGGTAACTATCATGCAAAGCAAAGCTCTTAAAAATATTTCCAAAACATATGCATTTCGGGTCAGTTTCCCTGCAACTGCCCTGGAGTTCTGAGCAGGAATGAAACAGACCATCCACATAAGAACTACTGTGCTGCTACTGGAACTTCACAAACAATGTTCTCAGGAACCAAGTCCGCTATTCACGCAGGAGGTTTACTTCCTTGTTGAGATGAGTTAGCACAGCAAATAAGCTGACAAGAATCTTGAATATTTCACAGCTACTCAGAACTCTAGAGCAGTGGTTCTCAATTAGGCGTATGCGTACCTCTGGAGGTACACAGAGGTCATTCAGGGGTACATCAACTCATCTAGGTATTTGCACTAGGCACTAGCGAAGTCAGTACAAACTAGAATTTCATGCAGACAATGACTGTATATTGCTCTATACCAGTGTTTCTCAAGCTGGGGGTCATGATTTAATTATATGGTAAAAACGAGAAAGTCAGGCATTTTTCAGTAACAGTGTGGCTGTGATACTTGTTATTTTATTTCTGAGTTTGTGAGCTCGTAGTTTTTAAGTGAGGTGAAACTTGGGGTACACAAGACAAATCAGCCTCCTGAAAGTGGTACAGTCGTCTGGAAAGGTTGAGAACCACTGCTTTAGAGCTATCAGTAGAGAAAGGGAACACATTTTGTCAGTTACATCTTATAGCTGCCTCCACTGGCTCAAATGACAGATAATGGTTTTGTTAATGTTTTATCCACATCTTAGCAACAGTACATGGTTCAGGCAGGTGACTCATTTAAAAAGGGACACTGGTAACTTAATTGTGGGTAAAGAAATTCAGATAGAAGTGTGATTTGTTCCTTTCGTGATCTTAGCGTTTTGTACTGCCACCATTCACCACAGTATCTGAGCAGCTTCAGTGTAAAATAGACGGGCAACAGCACAGTCCTTAGCGGGACTTCATAGAGTCTCCGGCTCTTCTTCCTTTTGGAGACAAACTGTGGGTGGTGTTGTGAATGTGAGTCTAGCAAAGGTGGAGAGTGACACCTAAGATTATTATAACTGAAAGATTAGAGGAAAAACATATAGCTTTTTCTTTGTGCATTTGACAACACTTTGCCTATGGCCAGTTTCACTCCTTTGTGAAGTTAGTTTGCCTTGTTTGTGTGGATCTTTCACACAGCAAGACAGAAGAGAAAAATCCTTTTAAACAATAGAAAATGAGATTCAAAACACACACACACACACACACACACACACACACACACACACACACACACACACACAAAACTAAACTATAAAATGGCAGAGGTCTCGGCTCAGGGGCAGGTGAGGAGTTACTACTCAACTTTTTTTTTTTTTTTTAAACTGACTTGATTGCCAATTGATTGTGTCTCTTTCACTAAGCTTGCCAAATATCTCCCTATTCTTCCCCTGGCCAGAGTTATCACTGCCAATTTTTGCTTCAGATTTGATGTTACTGGGGTTCCACCTACTTGGCTATATCATGTAGTACACAATGGGAATGGGAGCGTAAGGGACGAGTGAATAGAAGGGTTAAAGTTTATTTTCCTGACAGGACCATATTAGGACAGGTTTAAGTGTCCTTCTTAGCACAAGTACTATAATTTCAGCAGGACTGAAAGAAGAATAAAAAAGATGTAGAGTAAAATTTTCAGAAGCACCTAAGTGATTTAGATAGCTAAGTCTCATTTTCAAAAATGACTCAGGCAGTCAGAAACTTGAGTCCCAAAGACTTTCAGTGAGATCTAGGCTCCTAAATGCCTCAGTCATTTTTTAAAATAGGACCTAAGTGTTTTTGAAATTTTGACCAGCAGTGTTTACACTACATAAATTAGAATATAACTGGCAGTGGACCACACATACTTGAGAAAGTCCAGAGGGAACCCCAAAATGTTCGGTCATCTCTTTCCCAACACTTTTGGAATTTAAATGCCTTATTTCAGGCTCATTGTGCCACTATGGGATGCCTCTCTTGACAGGGCTGCATTGTTATCACTTTACTTAGGGACAAACAGAAGGGTCAAACTTCAAATGCTGCCAAATTCACAGGACCATAGACCTTGCAAGCTTTCCCCCTCAAGGACATCTGTTCACAACAGAGTAGAGACCAAAAAGCTCATAGCGAGTCAAGGATCTCAGAAGACCAATACTTAAGTCATAGCTTCTGTTTTTTTGTTGCCCTGTTGTATAGAGACCTTTAAGCACTTTGCAACTTCCTGTCTCTTCTCACTCACAGTCAGTATGTGTACTTGAAAGGAGAGTAATCCAAAGTCTGACCTTTTTCAGGGCATGCTGCAAGATCCTTCTTTTTGACAAACCCTTTCCATCATGACTGGATTTATTCTATATTTCAAAAATAGATACATTCAACCTATATATCCCTAGAACCTACAAAAGGAAGAGAGCAAAATCACTCCATATCAGTCTTTTGGGGACCTCACTATGCAGCTGTAATTTACCAGTGTGGTGCTCAAACACTACAATGATGGATATTATAGAAAACCCCACGATAGAGAACAGATGATGATTAGCACTGGAACTCTCAAAGGAGAGGCAGTGCAAGTTTTAACAGAAGCTGGATTAGTTACAATGACTTCTGTCCATCTTTGTGCTGTTTTCTTCCTCTTTTGCTGCCACAGATAAAATGACAAAATATGCCCAAATGGCAAAAAATCCAATAGAAATTAGTTGAGTTTCCTGTAAAGCATAAAATTGGGCAAGGACACAAGCAGATGTCAGAAAACACAAGAGAGCTAATAACGTTAAATAAAAAAAGGTTACTGATGGGAAAAAACAGCAAAATCATTTCTTAAAGATTGTATTGTTTAGGAACTAAACATTACAGATCGTTATAGACACCTGCATCAGCAGCGATCTGAATGTAAAGTTTTTCATCTTTGCACCAACACAAAGTTGGTTAGGTGTGTACGTCAGTGCACATGCGTCGACAAAACACCAAGTTTGTTTCTCTTCCCATTAGAGGTCATGAGCAACTGAACTAGGAGGAGTCCACATGCATAGCATACTCCATGCCAAATTCATGCTTTACTCATGCAAGCACACAGACAACAATAATTAGAGCAGAAGTGTCGCCAAACATCATGCTCGTCCCTTTCCTGTGCACATTTCTTGTATGTATGTATGTCTCCTGGAAATTTTGCTTTGACTTATAGGTTCCTGTGACCATGTACTAACAATGCTGCTTCTCACCTGTGAAACTCCATTTGCAGGGAGGGACATGGCTGGGGTTGTGGCCGCAGTGATCATCCCTCCTGAAACTCTCAGCACGGTGGTGCCGGGTTTGGAGAGCTGTGAGGAAGCTGGCACCGATTTCAATGAACCATCTGATATTTTCATCAGCGACGTCTGTCCACCAGGAGCCGCCTTTGAAAGAGACTTCGGTTTAAGGGAAAGCATTCCAATGAAGTCATTTTTAAAACATCTGCTTTTTGGACCAGAGCAGCAAAAAATCAGAATATTTCTGAGGGAAGAAGAGGTTTTTGAAGCCAGATCACTAAGCTTAACTTTGAGATAATTGTTTATAAGCTGCTCATTTTCTACATTAGTATCTACTTTTTCAGAAGTGACCCAGTGATTATGGGTCTCTCAATTTTTGGGTCCCCGACGTGAGACACCTTAAAAGGATCTACTTTTCAGAGAGAGAACCTGAGTTTATTTGCACCTGCAATTTAAGTTACTAAGAAGTTTCTGAGCAGGACTACAATGCAGAGACATGGGACATTTGCTAGACTCAACCTGTGGATCCAAATAAAACAAGGTGCAATGTTGTGTCCAATTATTTGTACTATGCATTTGCAGGGGTCACCGTCTGAAAACCTGGCATAACATTTCACATACAGTACAAGTATCGTTTCTGTTTGGTTTTTTTTTTTTTTTTGAAAGGCTAAGCCTAAGGTTGGAGCTTTTTCTTCTAGTTAGATTTTTTTTTTTTTATAACCAATCTGTTTCAGTGAAAATATGAAATAAATACCAAACCTGTTGCTTGCCTAACTAAATCCAAAGGACAGCTGAACTTTTTGTAAAAGTGGTTTCATTTGTTCCCCCCATCACAAGACAATACATATAGTTTGAACAACATGGTATTTGAAAGTTACCTGGGCAAATAAAGCAGTCTTCTGTCCAGTTATTACTTTTAATGCCTGCTGTCCTTGAGTGGAAGATGCTCCAGCTCCTGCACTGCCCTGAACAACTGATGCTGGTGTCAACTGCTTTCCAGAATGCTGGGGAGATGGCTGACCAACTAAAAATGTGCCCTGGTCAAAAATAAAAGTTACCTAGGTTAGGCTCTCTGAGTGGAAATCAAATGGTATGAAAAGAATTAAATTCTGCACTAGTAACATGACAGTGACATTTGTAACTGCTGTCTGTGATCTGAGATTTTATTTTAAACAAAGATTTCTTGTCCTTCAGGTTGCACACCTAATCAGATTTCATTTGGAATTAACAGAAATATGAAAGCCCATATATCTTGTTTGCTGACCTCAAAGGGTCTTAGAGGAACTCTTTGCTCTCTGCAGCAGTGAGAGAGTACACAGGGCTCAAAGCACTTCCTACCACCAAGATTATTAAAAAAAAAAAAAAAAAAAAAGCATTTTGCAGTTATTTACAGTGGACATTCTTGCTAGAGGCAGTGCTCTCATCTCCCTGTAGAGAGACATTATGTGACACATTGGAAGTGAGAACCCCAGAAGAAAAGGTCACAAGCCAGGTTCCAATCTGCTCAGACACGTCCACTGTAATTTAATAAGCCTCACATACTTCAGTTTATTCATTGTGACAAATACAATTTACCTTCTGAATGTTCAGACAGCTGGACAGAGAGAAAAGGAGTGGGGGGCAGTTTTCCCTTCATCTCTGAAGCCTAATTAATTCCTCAAAGGCCACATCTAGAGCAGAGTTGAAGCCATTCTAGACCCAACAGCAGCTGGAGATCCTACTCTAACAGACTAGCCTGTGGCCCCCATAGTCCTTCCCCACATACCACAATTCCATAATTGCCACCTCTCACCTGTTTTGTTTGTCCATTCTCTGTTAGCTTTTTACTTTGTCTCTCCTCCCCCACCCCCAGCTTTGCTTCCCATGGCTCACCCATGCTTTTTCTCCCCAATACCTCCCTCCTCCATCTTCCCACCTCTAGTGCTCTCCCTGCCTACAACTTTTATTATCCCCTAGTGCTCTCTCTTCCTCCTTGGGGCTGCCTCTCTGACCTCTAGCTCTTCCAATGTGTTCCCCTCAACACCCTCCTGCCCCACCTCTGTTCTGGAGGTTTCCTCTACCCCTCCTCCCCCATTTTTGGGGAATATGCTTGCACCCTGGAGTCATTCACTGGTGCATGTTCTCTTTCCTCCTCCTATTCCCTTGTGCTACAACAATAGTGTTCTCTGCATCATGCAGCAGCCCGCAGGGAGCAGCAAGTTGCACTATACAACTCGCAGGGGGGGAGTGGCACAGAACATACTGTCAGCTGCTGCAGACATGAGAAGAGAGTGAGTGGCCAGCAGGGCAGAGAGGTGGGTGTGCAACCCAGAAGGGTCTCCCCCTTAATTTGAAACTTATCTATTACAGAATCACAGAAGCTAGCACAAGGTCTTGTTATCCCTGGATCAATTAAAATGCTGTACAACTCTGACCTGTGGTGTTTGTTTGAGGATGTAGGACGTGTAGGTTAGATGCTGGGATAAGCCACTACTTGTGCTTTGGGCAGTGGCTGCTGCCGCTGCAGCTGCTCCCCCTCCTCCTCCCCCTGCACTTGTAGAAGAGCCTGACTGGAGACCTGTAACAAAAATCAAAACAATGACTCTGCAGAGTTCGGCATCAGAGGCTTAGCAGCCACACCATTTCAACAGTGAAACAACACAGAAATTCACTTCTTTCCAATGACACCCCATTCCCCTTTTATGCACGTCTGTCCTTAGACGGGTGGGTTCTGTGGTAGCTCTTCAACAGGTACACAGAGGCAGCAGCTGAGGTATCTGGGTGCACATAACTTTAAAGGCCTTGTGCAACACAGGCTGCCATGTGCTTCGTAAGTGAACAGCATCTATGCACTAGTTTTCCAATGCAGCGGGCACAGCATGATTCTGGGGGTGGTATTGTGCTCTCCCACCTAAGCACACTCTGGGAACAAACTGAAAAGAATCGAGGCTGCTTGTGGGCACACGGAAGTCTTTTCTGTATTGCTCTGCTGTCTCTACAGTCAGAGGGAGATGCAAACCAGCAATTTAAAAGCTCTTTCAAAAGCCTCTTATAGATTATGAATATGTGAAATCCTACCAATGACCCTGCATGCTACTGATTTTGCTTTTACATCAGATACACTTCACCAGTGTTTGAATATAATTTCAGAGTCGTTACAGAGCACTCACCAATGATTACTTTGCAAAGAGCAATAATCTAGGGCTGCAATTGGATACTCTTACTAAGCCTACACTGAGAGCAGCGTGAACTCAGTCTTATTTTCAGTCTTATCTAGCAATGAAGTGGGCAAAATGGTTACTGTTTTTCCAAAGAATCAGACATTTGTTTTACCTAAGGCCTATGAGGTTATACTGTCCATGAGGTTATACTGTCCATTTTCCTGCCAGTGTAGGATTGTGCCCAACCTCGCTCTGAGAGTCCCAAGCAATGGGGCTCCCATTAATACACCACGGCCCAAAACACCTCAGTTAGGAAGGTCTATTTCAGCACTGACATTTAATAAATACTTCATCCCACTGTTTCTGGTTATAGCCTCATGTATCACACTCAAACTCCTCCTCTGCCTTCATGGTGTCAATACCACAGCTGATCAGAAAATGGGCAAACACCCCTCTCAAAAACTGATTTTTTTGTTGGTTTTCCAATGAAAATTTGAAAACTAACAATGAAAACAGGCACTTTTCTGCAAAAAAAAATTTCATTTAGTCAAAACCCTTATTTTCCATTAAAAAAATTTTGACCAGCTCTAGTCAATACCCTTCATAAACTTGTCAAGGTGATCTCCCCACTCCCCGACACCAGGCTCTCTTAGGCATTGCATAGCTAAGATATCCCTATGTCATCCCTTTGAGCTTTCTGTATAATTTGGCTCCTTGAGCTCCTTGGCCATTTTTGTTGCCTGTTACCAATTCCCTCTAGTTGTTCTCTCTCTGTTAATTTTGTCTTCAAAACTGAAGGGAGTATCCTAGGCAAAACTGTTCCAGAGTCATATACATTATGCAACATCTCTGTTAGGCTGCTTATGCAAAGCATTGGGCTTTTCTATAGCAGCCACGACATACTGCAAACTAATATCTATTTAATCAACAAGCTAATACTCTTTGCAGTACTGTGTCCTAGCTTTTTCACTATGGCTCTGATCCAAAGCCCACTCAACTCAATGGGAATCTTTCCATTAACTTCACTGGACTTTGGATCAACTCCTATCTGAACATTTATGTTTCAGATTATTTCCCCCTCAGCCAGAAGAGCCTGCCCTTTTCCAAAATGAATCTTCTTTTTGTTATTTTCTGCTCATATTTCCAGTTTCTATCAGTCCCTTTCTAATATTCGTCACGAGTTTTCACAACTGATTTCAATTTAATGTCAGCTGCAGGTTTCAGGAAAGTGCTGTATACTCCCTTTCCCAGATTACCAATGAAGGGTTAAAAAAGCATACTGACTGGAATTTTCTTATTTGATCACTATTTGCAGTTATTGCTTTAAAAAAATCTGGGGAGCAGGGGATGACACATGAAAGACTTCTCATGGGTCTCCTCACTGAACAGTACTAGGCTGACTTTTTTTTTTGGGGTGAACAAAGAAACTTGTCCTATTACTAACTCCCAAGGTACCAGAATAAAAGGCAAAATGCTTAACACATTAATTACAAAATGATTACATTATTTAACTCATTAGATTTCCCTGCAAGACTAACTAGCATTGTTTGTGGCTCGCAATATGGCTCCTTGGGGTATCAGAAGCAGTTTTCCTTTTCCTGAAGGGTTCTTGCTGTTGGTGGTAAGGTACAGTTTGGTGCCAGGTGGTAAATTTGCCAAGTTTGCCAGGTTTGTGGCTGGCAACTGCAGCGTAGCCATTACTAGAAATGGAATAAAAAACAGAAAACCATGTTAAAATTCAGTTTTGCAGAGTAGGATTCATAATAAAACCTGGGCAATTAAAATAAAGTCGCAACAAAATAGTGGCTAACCAAAGAACAATGTGCATAACAATGAGAATGCTGTGCTTGCAGCACTTTATCCAGCTCTAGGCATCTCTTCTGTTGAAGACAGTTTACATATAAAGCGTTATTTATTACTACACTAGCCTAATTCTAATAAGTTTTTACTACAGATCTCTTAGCATGTTATTTTGACTAGATGTTCCCTCTCAT
Source organism: Gopherus evgoodei (assembly GCF_007399415.2). Taxonomy (NCBI): domain Eukaryota; kingdom Metazoa; phylum Chordata; order Testudines; family Testudinidae; genus Gopherus; species Gopherus evgoodei. The sequence continues at coordinate 46,332,667 of NC_044330.1, forward strand.
TCAGAAATATAGTAGTGTTTGGAGTAACACTGGAGCATGACAGAGTTCCAAAATGAATCTAATCTGAATTTTGTAATCCAAGTTGTAAAGTTACTTTACCTGAACCTTGAGATCCACTTTTCTGAACCCCCGCTGAAGTCACCTGAGCCTTCGTTAAAGTTTGCACAGGTTGGGCAACAATTGTTCCACCACCTCCACTCACAATGGCTTTTGCTACGCCTTGGGTTACAACCTGCTTTGGACCAACAGCTTTTGCTACTGAAGAGCTGGATTTTGCCACAAGTATCTGACCACCACTGATTGCCACAGCTTGTTTCACTGTTGACTGTAAAGTAGAACTGACAGGAACCCCAACGACCTGTAATAAATAAGCAAGCGATGACACTCTTCAGGCAGGGCTGCCCTGGTACAGCACCTGAAGAGAACAAACCCTCCACCTGGTGGGCTACCAAGAAGTTGGTATCTATTTCAGGGCATTTCAGAGGTTAAACAAGCTAACAGATTAGCCCTTCTGAAACAAACAATGTAAGGGAGACTCAAACACATTCAAATGTTACTAAGACCAACACAGTCAGAAACTATTAAAAAAAACTGATCAAACTCACAACCATTCCTGTTCAGTCCACCAGTGAGAAAATGACTGTAAAATCAACCATGATTTCAGAATGCCTATTAAAGATTTGAGTGTGACCCACTTATTCAAGGACCCTGGATATTTCCCAAAACAGGAAACTGCTTTATTCAGAAAGAACCTGAAGTTTGCCTTAGTGAAGTACAGAGAGCCATGTGACCCAAGGCGGCACTCAATGCCTACTGGCAAAGGGCTCACTATTATGTCAGTAAACTCCTATCTGGACAGACAAACTCACAACACCCAACATACTGCTTTCATAGTATTTATCTAAAAAGTGCCTCGTGAGGTATCAAATGAAAGCCAGTGACACCCTGGTCATTGATATCATTGTGAAATGCCTATATTAACACTATAGAAGGAGTTATGTGTACCTATTGATATTATGCCTTAAAGATTGTAACCAAGCAAAGGGAGAACCAAGAGGGAAGATAGTTAGCTCTCTGTCAAATATAAATTAAGTATGGTAAAGCTGACACAATAGAAGCCCAAGCCGCATGTAGCATCAACAGGAAAAAAACAGGTTCATGTGAGGGCAGTGGAGAGGAGAATTTGGACTCAGCATGGGCGACAGCACACAGGAGAGCAATCAACAGGGGCAAAGAGTCTTATCTGGGGAGGCACTTCAAAATGATGCATTTCAAAGGTTTACTGAACCATGAGAGGAAGGAAAAAGAACCTCTATTATAGATTTGCTGAGAAACCCCCTTTGAGGGCATAGGGGTATTCACAAAAGTCTGGGTTGTGATGATAACTGGAAGATAGCAAGCTCTGCAAATAGCTTTGGTGAGAGACTATATTAGACAAGGATTGTAGCCTAAAATTTTAATATCTAGAAAGCGTTATACTTTTGTTTTGTTGGTAACCATTTCTGTTTCCATTATTCTTGCTCAATGCTCACTTGAATCTATGACACTCTGCTCTTTGTTAAACAACTTCTCTTTGTTTTCATCATAAATAGATTACAGTGATGTATTATTACAAAGTTGTAACCTTCCAGCTGTGTGTGCACAGTCTCTTTGTGGACAGCATACCTGGCAATTACTGAGAGAGTGTCCAGTGACAGGGGCTAGACAGGGTTCTGATGAGTTTGTTGGGGTAGCTAGCTGACTGAGCGTCCAGGAACTGACAGTTTGGCACCAGCAAGTCTCTCTCACTGAGGCGGTGGGGGTAACATGCTGACCTACGGTTCTGGAGAAACTTAAGATTCAACTGACTCATGAAAATACTTTGGAAACTTTGGCCCCAATGTTGAACTAACAAACAGCCTCAGTTTTATACACAGACAACGCATCCAGGGAAGAATCACATTTATGCACTTGCCAGACTAGGCAAAAAGGTAGTTTAAAGAACAACGAACTGATTTGTAAATATTAATATATATATGTAAATATATTTTGCATACACTGATCCATATGCTTGGCAGGTACATTTCACTGTATACACCTTAGAGTGGGTAGAAGGCAGGAATTAACCCTTTTGATGTCTGGATTGTTGAGCCATTACACATGGAGCTGCTAAGCTCCAAGCATGCCCCAGCTGCTTTGCTTCTCTCTCACTGACACATCACACTGAAATCTACTGTAGTTCTCATTCCACTGATGCAAAATAAAGTTTCCATTCTGGGCTAGTTTTTCCTGTTTCTCTCTCTCTTAAACCTTTGCAACGGAGAAGTAAATAGGACGCAGGAGGTTGTTCCTTATAGGCAAAAATATGCAACTGTTTCCATCCCTTTAACTTCCCCACATAAGAAAAATTACCTATGAAAAACAAAAGAACAAGAATTACCCCTAGAGCTGGACTTGAACCTGCGGCCTAGCACTCCCTTACATATAGTACCTCCA